>NW_006399943.1:3464173-3514035 GCF_000299155.1 Elephantulus edwardii | reverse complement strand
GGCAGTTGTAGGATTTATAGCGTGGCTGTGGATGTTTTAGGGTGGTTGTAGATAGAATAGGTTGTTTGGAGATGGTGTGCGGTAGTTGTAGACGGTGTCGGGCAGTTGAGGATTTATAGCGAGGTTGTGGATGTTGTAGATGGTGTGGGTTGGCTGCAAATGATGTGGGTGTTTGTAGATGTGTAAGGTGGTTGTTGATGGTGGAGGATGGTTGTAGATTACGCACGTCCCTGCATGCAGCTGCAAAGCCTGGTGAAGACGTGCCAAGTGTCCGCAGGCTGAAGCTGTTGATTGTCCGCTGTGAGAGCAACTGCATTAGGTTAGATGCACGGTCTCAAATTAACAAGGACGGAGCCTCCCAGCGGCTTTGGCTCCTCTGTAAATCTCCAGGCTGTACCCCACACCCCCAAGGGGAACTCACTATGTAGCGTGCCCCAAATTAACAAGGGCCCACTAAGACGGGTTCCAGTGTAAATCTCCAGCCTATAAACCACATGCCCAGGAGAACTCATTGCCGTTGAGTCTGAACTGACCCGGGCTGACCCTGCAGCGAGTTGTCAGAAGCTGTAGTTGCACCAGGGGAGATCACCCATCTTTTCACTGTGGAGCAGCCGGTGGATTTGAACTGCCTGCCTTTGTGTTGGCAGCACAACGCCTTACCCACCAGGCTGCCAAAGCTCCTTCTAGGAGAACTAAGGTGACTCTAGGAGGGTGGGGCTTCAAGATGCATCTTACCCAAATCTTACCTCCTTAGTACAATGGATAACTTATTCCCGAATGTGGTCTGAGGCAGACAGCAAGAACTGCAAAGTGGGATGCTGTGGCTGGAAAGACCGTGTGCCTTATTCACTGAACTGTGGCACCTAGGCAGGGATTTCAGAGGCACGGAATAACTTTGTATATGTGACGACCTGGGAGAAAGAAAGGAGGAGACTGTCACACGGGCACGTTAGCCACTGAAGGCCGGGGAGGCTCATGCACTCCTGTCTCAAATCACCCGGACAGGCTTAAAGAGAGGAGAGCTGAGGAAGTAGCTCACTTGCCTGGTTTTCTCATGCCCAGGACCTCCCATTGCATTGTTGAGGTCCTCCCAGGACCTCAACATGCATGTGCTCCAGAGAGACTGGGTCCCAGGTGGGGGCTCCATCACATTTCTGGCAAGCACCCCAAGTTGCCTAAGCTGTTTAGAACAATGTTAGCTGTTTAGCGTCTTCCTCATGTTTAGGTGCAGTCACAGCTTTCTGTGCGGTTTGTTCAAGACCTTGAATCCATCTCCCAGATAAATTGCTTTGGCTTTTCCGGAGATACAGGTGTTGGCAGCAACTGTGTGAAGTGGCTTAATCACCAGGAGAAGGAACTTCTCAACATGGCAACTCTCAGAGAAGACTCATGCTGGAGAGGCCTCAGCCTGTCTCTGTTTGCATCAGAGCACTTGGTGTGGCCACCACCAGTGTCATCCTCTCTGCTAAGGAGAGAAGGCCACTGATGGGCGCACCTCCACTTCCTTCCGTGAAAGCCTTTCCTTGTAGCCTGAGGCCCCTTGGTGGTGTAACGGGTGCACAAAACTACTGACCAAATGACCAACTGAACCCAAGCAGTGGTGCCGTTGAAGAAGGGCTTGGTGGTCGCCCTCTGTAAAGTTCCTGCTCCCGAATGTCCTATACAGCTCGGCTATGCCCTGCAGCACACGTAGTGACCACACAGCAGAACCAACTCAGGGCGACGGGCTTGAGTTCTGTGCCCCGTCCTTCCACAGCCAGACACCTCCCTCTCCCTGCGCCTTGGTGTTCCAGCTCTGCTGGATCTGGGGCCATGTGCTGACCTGGCCTTTGCACTGGAGTTCTCTGACTGCATCATCCTTGTTTTGCTGTCTTTCTTTCAAATCCCTCAAGGTCTGTTCTGCTCACAGGAACACACGGAGCTGAGGAAATGTCCTCGACCTGGGTGCTTGCTGGCCACCCTGCCATTGCGACGTCTGCACCATCATGTTTTCTGGGAGCATCTGCTGTAAAATCGGAACAGATCTGCAGGACGTGACCACGTGGGGCTCAGGCTTTCTGTCAGCACAGGCTCGCAGCTGCCTTGTGAGGTGCCCCAGTCCAGCAGCTGTGGTTTCAAACCCGCTTTGCTTCGATCCTCTGCATCCTCTTAGGCAAATCTTCAAACTCTCTGCTGCTTTGTATCCTCATCTGTCAAAGACAGGTACTCGTGTCTCTCTGGTATGTTGTTAGAAGATCATATTAACGGGATTTTTGCATGGCAAGCCTCTGGCACGATGGGAGTGATAGAAAAGATGGTTGTTATTTTTCACTCATTCTAAAGATGAGAAGCCTGCGTAGCACCTGTGTTTTTGCAGATGTTTACTGAGTGCATTCTTCTGCCCCACGGTCCACAGGGTGAGATTTCTGAGCCCAAGTCCCATCACCTTACCTGTCTTGTTTGAAGATGTGTAAACAGATGATCACCTCCAGGACTCCAGTCTCAGCAGACGGGCTTGTACGGGGTGACCTGACTCTCCCATCCCATGGGACGTGCACGAAGCAGTGGGGGTTCGAATCCAGCCAAGGCATGTCCTGTACAGCCACCACCCACCTGCCTTCAGAGACTTGTATGTGGCCATGGCAGTAACTAAGTTTCAGAGATGCTTCCAGACTAAAAAGCACTAGGAGGAAAGGCCTGGCAATTTAGTCTTTAAAAAAAATTCAAGGAAATCTTATCATGCTGTGTGTGGTTGCTGTGGAGAGGTGGCCCCACTGCAGTTAACACAGCAGCATCAGGAGCACAGGAGAAGCACACATGGCTCCCTGTCTCCATTTGCTCCCTGATCTGCAGTGCTGTAACATCTGTGGTTCCTGATCCACGACCTGTCTCCTGTCTGGCCTCTTCTCTCTTCTTGGAAATGCCTTCTCATCTCCTGCACACATACATCCGTCCCCCGATACCCACACACACTCACCCCCACACTCGAAACCACATGTGTTCAAACACACTCTCAAACTCTCCAAGTGTTTGTTTATACAAGGCACTCGCCCTCCCTCTCCCCCCCCCCGATGCACACACAACTGCACTCATTCACAGTCATGGACACACTGACACTCATTTACACACTCTCTCACACCCCCCACACATAGAGACACACACATACACCTTCACACACTCATGCACGCTTCACTCACACTTGTACACATGCACACACGTATTCACGCACATACGCTTATGCACACACACACACACACACACACACGCTCGCGCGCGCACACACAAGTAAGAAAGACAGCAGCACCCACCCCCTCTCTGACGTAACATGGAGGAGAAGCCTGGCTGTTTGGGACGTGTCCCTCTGGAATCACAGAGATGTGTCCTTACCCTTTCAGAAGGACGTTTGGCCCAGCGACATTTAGCTTCTGTAGATGGCGGGCTGAGCTTGGGGACTAGCAGGGGGCATGTTTCCCTGGAAGCATACTGAATACACAAAGCCATGTCCCAAGGCCAAGGACCAGACAGTTCCCAGCACCCCAGGACCCCTGCAAGTGACCACACTGTGGCCTTCCTCTGGCCACTACTGTTGAGTCTGTGAGTGGACTTGGGTGACCCCTGGCAGGAACCCAACTCTGCCTGGCTCATGCTGGGCTGGGTCTGGGCACTGAGGGCATTTCCTCACTGAGGACCAGGGTTGACAAGCACACAATGACCAGTGAGGAAGCAGGCCTGGTGCCCGGCAACCTCTGTTTCTGAGAGAACGGATTGCCCAGCAACTTTTCACAGCGAAGGCACTGTTTGTAAGATCAGACAGAACTTGGCAAATGAATCGTGTTGCTGAGGACACTGCCCTTTCTGTCCTCCATGTGCCCGGGAGGGAGCAGCGTTCCGTAACTCCGGGTCAAACTATCCAGGACCTTTCAGCCTGTGTCAATGCTCCAGGCTCCGTTCTTCTCAGGCCGCCCAGTAGTGACCCCGGATGCTGGTCAGGCAGAGAGGATGCACATGGAACTCTCGGGCTGCCGGTCTTAATGTGACTGCCCGGTGATGCATTATTTGAGATTAGAGAAATAATACTTTCTCTTCAAAGGACACCTACATGTTTCATGAAACAGTTACAGACAGGCTGGGGTGGAGGTGTCCTGACGCTGGTCTGTCATCTGCCCTGCGCCACCCCTGGTGTGAGTTATAACCAAATCGTTTGCCGTCGGGTCAGTTCTGACCCGCAGCGACCCTGCAGGACAGAGTACCCACTGCTGGCCTTCGATTCTAGCTGCTCATGGCTCGCCATCGAGTCTCCATAGATCCTTCTCCCGTGGGGTGGAGGTGGATTCAGGCCGAGGCCTAACGTGCTCCCCCGCGGGCAGCCGCCCTGCAAGGCCCCCCGGGGCTGCGGTGTGTGAGGACACAGCCGGCGGGTGCGTGCCAACTGCCAGCCTTTCGTTAGGAGGTGAATGTTGTAACCACGCCCTGTAGGGCTCCCTGGCCTCAGCAGGACGTGATAGTGTTGTCAGGGTTCAGGCAGCACATCGCAGCCCTGGCTGGGCTGGACTCTGCTCAAGGCGGCGGTGGACAACTTGGCCGAGAGGCTGCGGGGGCGGGGACACACAGGGACACACTAACACATGAACAGGCGCTCAGAACATCGCGCTGCGTGAAAGTGAACTCGGCACACACTCAGCTCTGTTGAGGGTTCCCACTCACAGCACCCCTCCACCTTGTTTCTGATGCTATAGATACAGACGACAAAGGACTGCTCGTCCTCTGAGGCCACTGGTGCTTTTGAGCCACCAGAGACACGGCCTTTGGTGTCACATTACAACTCATACAGAATAAGCTACCAAGGTCCACCAGCCCACCGTGTGATGGGTTTTGGCTGTGTACCTTCAAGTCGAGAGTGGGGTGGAGCTCCCTGATGAAAACAAGCTTGGAAGGAGGAGTGGCATCCACTTCCGTAATAGCTTGCCTCCGGAAACCCTATGAACCTGGACAGAGGATGAGAGACACCCAAGTGTCGAGGACTCTCCTTCATAGGGTCGCTATGTGACTCGACAGCACTTAACAACAACAACAACAACAACAACCATCGAGTCAGAGCTGACTCAAAGCAGATTTCCAGAGGCTGTAAATCACAAGGGAGGAGGATGCCTATCTTCTTCCAGCTGGTAGGTTTGAACCGTGTCCCTTTAGGTTGACAGGGCAACTCCTTACTGCTAAGCCACCAGAGCTTGCATTTCGTGTAGACAGGACTCCCTGTGGCAGCGAGGATGTAGACTCAATCTCACATGTAGATCATGCTGTCAGGAGAGGTGAGGCCCTCGAGAAGGCCATCAGGCTTGGTGCAGTGGAGAAGCAGTGAAAAGCAGAGAACTTCAATGAGATGATGGATACTGGGAGGCCAGCCATGAGCTAAAATAAAGTCCCAGCCACGAGGAAGGCAGGACCAGGCAAAGTTTAGTGCTCGTCCGTGAGGTCACTTAAGGGTTGACTGGACAGTACCGAGCAACAACAACAACAACAACAACAACAGCAGCACAGGACGTGTCTCCAGAGAGCAAAGTCTATTAGGGGTTCCCAGGGGCGGCAGGGCTGGGAGGAACTGAAGGGGGCAGAGCCGTGGGAAGGGGCTTGAGCATCTGCTGAGAGGGAAGGGGACACTTGGGAACAGCTTGGGGGGGGCACCAACTCAAAGAGCGGTCAGTGCCCCTGCGCTGGACGTGCAGAAAGAATCGATCCAGCAAACATCTTGTCTGATCCGGCAAACATCTTGTCTGGTGTATTTGTTACAAAAAAAAAATCAATGGAGGATAGGCAAGAAGTGGAGATAAATAAGGAAAGAGGGACAGACGGGGGGCTTGCACCCCAAGAAAGAGGTGGACTTGACTGACCACCCCCAACACCTCCGCAGACGTAGCCCATATCTGCGGCCACCTCCCAGGTGGGCCTCCCAGGGACTGCCTCGGCCAGAGCCCTCGCGAAAGTTTGGTTCCAACTTGCTCCATGCTTGAGACCTCCTCTCCTCGCCAGCCCGCCTGCGCACCACCCTCTCACTTACACAGAGTAAGCACTTTATTCCTTCTCAAGCAGCTCGGTGGGATTCTTTGAGCCTGAAAGGTGTCACATAACGCAAATTGCCTTCTTTCCGTTCTGTGAAGAGTCCTCTGATTCCTCATCACTCCACTTTGAAGGGAACACAATACCTGCATTCAAGCGCTCTCCACGTGGACCCGCGTGTAAATATATTGTAAACGCGTGGCTTTGTTCAAAAGAGTTGACAGCGATCGCATGGTGAAAGGACCTCGGAGATATTCATGCTGATTGAATCTCCCCAAGTCGGAATGTAAGGAACAGAGTCTTTCAAAGGAGCGACAAGCACCCACCCCTTTTGTAGAAGTCGCCTAATAGCTGCTCTGCTTATTATGGGCATTTAAGGATTGCTGGGGGAATTATGCACCGCTCAGTTTCCACTTGAAGCCTGCTTCCTGCTTCCTTTGACGGTGGGAAGCCCAAGTGGAAGGGGAGAATCGAGTGACTTGAGCTCTGATTACACTTAAGCTCTCGGCAGCAGACACTCGTAGGACCTGACAACACCCACCAAGCACATGACACAGAAGGACTGGAATTGCACGGGGTCGGGGGAAGGTGTCCGTCCAGCCCCGGCTGCCTGGGAATCGGGCTTGGAGCTGAGTCTTTAGTGTTGTGAGGACCGTTCTAGAACAAGCTTGGAGTCAAGTTCCGATTTCCTGCAAGCAGATTCAGAGTCAGCCAGAGAAATCTGCCTTTGAAATTCCTTTTCATCTGAGGAAGCCCCGAATTATAGCGTTGATGGCACCGCCTGGCTGAGTTAACAGGCGAGTTCCGGGCAGGTATCAACGCTGCTCATGTTGTAGGGTTCTATCACTGAGGAACTAAAGGGGCCATGACATTTTTGCCAAATGGAGAACGAACCCGCAAAGATGAGCACACACAACTCTCCGGCAAACACTCCGGGGGCAGAGCCCACAGGCCCCCCGCGACCGCAAACCTCCCTACTGGCAAATCCGAAGTCGGTCCAGAACCCCAGCCAGCAACACAGGGACTGCTGTGGAGTTCGAGTTACCTCATGAACTAGGCTAACTTTTCATTTCGTTGGAGGGAGGAAGTGTCGAGGAGGGGAGACTTTAGATAAACAGTCATAAATCATGTTAACTACAATGACAGCCTTAGATTGAACAAGCTGACTGTCAGTGTCCACAGGTGTGACTGATTTTACCACTGATTTCTTGATTGGCTACAATTACTTGGTCGACTAACTTCTCAATTAACAGATGCAATTGTCCAACCAAGTCTATTCAGTCATACTCAATGACGAGCTCAAAGAAGAGCCCTATATCGTTTTATCAAGTTCAAAACCATGTATGTTTATGTGACAGAGACAGAGACAGAGACAAAGATATAGAGAGACAGAAGGGAGAACGAGAAGCCGGGAAGCGAGAGGGGAGAACAGAGGGGCAAGAAGAAAGGGGGGAAGGGGAGGGGAAGTAAGAGAGAGAAGGGGGAGGGCAGGCAAAGGGGAAGAGGGGGCGGGTGGAGGGGGAAAGAGGAAGAGGAGAGAATGGAAGTGAAGACCAGACTCCTTGGGATAATGAGCCTGTGAAAATCAGGTGGACCTGGAGGCCAGGGCGGAGCTGCTCAGGGACATGAGACCAGGCAGGGCCGGGAGCAGAGCCACGGTGCACGAGTCGGGGGTCAGCGCACGAGTCAGGGGTCAGCTTGATGGCAGCTAATGACTGCAGAGGACCTCTCCTTCTCAAAAGTGTCCAGGTCGGGAGATTAACCCTCACTGATGACGCGGCAGGCAGGGGAAACGGTCAACGGGTTTAGGCCAATTATGGCCCTTGCTTAGATGTGGAGGAAGTCCGTCCTGCTTACATGTCACTTGACTGTGAAATTCTAGGGCTTGTTAGGAAAGGGCCAGAGGAAAGTCGACCAAGTGTCCACCATGTTAGCTCAGGGGAATACATTACAGACAGAGCAACTCTTGGACGTTTGCCCACAGTGCTGGCAGAGAAGTTGGAAAACTGCCATTCCTCGCACAACCCTTTGAGAACTGGGTCAATCCGACTATTAGTCTCAGCGATAATGGAGAACGGTTCCCAAAGCCATAGGCAAGCTCCTCATTACTGTCCTCCTCTGGGAATGTTCATATGTTCTTAGATTATTTTTTAACACGTAAATGTTAGACACGCAACGGATGAAGAGAATGGGACTTGCATAGATTAAAAACAACAACAACAACATACAGAAAGAAAAAAAAATTATCAGAGATTAGAAGAAAAGGGGAAGGGAAGAGTAGAAAAAATCAGGATAGAGGATAGAAACTAAGCTAGATGAAAGGAGAGATACATAAACTAGGGGTGATTAGTATCAGTAAAGAAAAGGAGAGCACAGAGTTACAGACAAGGCTAGACCATTGTGTACACAGACATTAGCCTAGAGGTGCAGACACTGGCACACGCTGACACAAACAGAGAGGGGCAAGTGGAGGAACCACACCTGTGATCACACCCAAGTTCAGCAGATGAGAGTCCAACTTGCGTATTTACACATCCTGCAAATATTCACATCTATAGTGGAGCTAACTTGTGTAAATTTATCAACCTCAACTAAGCAGTCTAAGGGAACAATGGTGGCCTCGCGGTAAGAAGCCGCCCTGCAATCCCAAAGGCATGCAGTTCCAACCTACCAGCTGCTCCTTGAAGATAGTATGCACAATCTCCTCCAGGGAGATTTCCTGCTTCTGAGAACCCGGTGGAGGGTCAGCTGTGCGTCACTTCTGTCTCACGGCCCACAACAGCAAACCCTTTGAGAGAATAAGTCACTGGTCGTGGGACCTCAGGACGATAATCCGAGGGGTCAGCAAGGTCAATTGGTTTAACCTATTACCTATTCTACAAAGACAATGCTCTCCATCCTACACTGGTGAGTAGCAATGCGTCTTAAAAGCTTATGAGTGGCCATCAAAACCGTTGACCTCTTTGTTTAAAGCAAAAAAGAGTGAATAAAATGATAGGTGCTTGAAAACAATGAATCTACAGGTCTAATATTGTTGTGTACTGTGGAGTTGGAACAGACTCAATAGCTGACCCTCCAGTGGGTATTCAGAGGCAGTAAGTCACACAGGAAGAGAATGCCCATTTTTCTTCCTGGGAGCAACTGGTGGATTTAAGCTATGAGCCTTTGGGATGGCAGGGCAACTCCTTACGACTAAGCCATCTGAGCTCTCTCTGTAGACCTCTCAAATCTCAACTGTCAAAACCCTGAGATCAGAAGAACTGGATGGGGCCTGATGACCACTGATGACCACTCTGAGAGGATCACAATGGCGGGTCCTGGATAGAGTGGCAGATGAATGGGAAAGACTCATTCATTATTGAAAAGTTCTAACATACTGAAGCAGAGAGAGTGGGACAGTGAACCCATCTACCCTCATATTCCATATGATAATCGCTTGCCCAGTTTTTCACATATCTACTCTTCTGGTGGCCTGGTGGTAAGAAGCTGTGCTGCAATCCCAGAGGCACGTGGCTCAAATCCACTAGCTGCTCTGAGGAAGAAGAATGGGCAATCTCCTCCTGTACAGTTTGCTGCCTCTGAAAACTTGCTGGTTCAGACTTGCTGGTACACAATAGCTACAACACCCTTCTTTATTAGTTCTTCCTTGTCTGGGTTCTTTTAAGACAAATCTGAGACATGAAATTTTATTTTGACCTTTATAAGCATCAACATTTTAGGCCTTAGAAATAGTGGATATTATTTTCTCTTTGGCTTCTCAGCTTTAGAATTCAACCTAGTAAACATTCAAGCTTGAAACTGATATTTAAGCTAATTAATAGGTACTAGTTTGTTTTCTCTGTATGCAGCCTGAATAGTTTCTCTGTAGGAACAGAAAGTTTTATATCTGAGAAGCAAATAGTGTCTAAAGTATTGGCACATTTAGAGGCCTCCTCCCCTGCGGGCCTCATGCTCCATGTCTTCCATTCTTGGGGGTGATGTTGACCCCTCTCGAGTCTCCAGATTTGGAATTCAGGGACCTAACACACACAGAGAAATAAAATTATTTCTTGCATGGAAAAAGACATCTTTGAAGTTATAAAATGCAATGATGCAACTGTGAATGCTAAGGGGACATGGCATTTTCAATCATCTCACGGGAAAGTGGAAGTTGGACAGTGGACAAGAAAAAGAGCTGGAATTATGATGTTAGAGAAGACTATGTAATATACTGTGAACTGTCAGAAGCATGAAAAAAAATGTGAACTTGAAAGAAATACAATCAGGAGACTCTTTAGGAATAATGGTAAGATAAGACTCACTGACGTGGGAAGAATTGTCTGAAAACTGCTAGAAAAGCACACCTTGGGGGCGAAGGAGAAGGTCAGCAGAAGGAAAGGAAACCCTCCGTGAGGTTGAATGACGCACTAGAACCCACTATGACCTCAAACGCATGATCAGGAAGATGGTTCAGGGCCAGGTAATGCTGAGGTCTCGTATACGTCAGGTTCCTGTGAATTAGAGCCAGCCAGGGGTAGCTAACAGCAACGAGAAGGAAGAACATGTGACATGGGACAAGATGTCTAACAAAACGAGCAGAGGTCAGGGTGACCCCAAGCTGGACAGAGAACCCAGGCAGAAGGGGACACGGTGATCTTTCTGTCTCTATGTGGTGGACTAATGCCATAATCTCTTTCCTATCTTGCAGAACAGGAGTTGTGACAGTGGTTCTGGCACAGTCAGAAGAGCTGTGGTGTCGGCAGAGCCAATAGGAGTCGGTGTGGATACAGACTAACAACTGAAGACAGTTGTTGGAGTACTTTTCTCTCCTGTCACTGTCACGAGCCATGTAAGACGTTGGCCACAGACTTGCTCCTAAGATCTTAACAGCATGGAGTTGAAGGCTAATCTCTGACCTGAGACATCAAAGAGAACTGGTCCTAGGGACCTCTGGGATGTTCTGACCTGACTCCACTCACCGATACTCAGAGCCTACTTCTTATTCGGGTCCTTTCTGCTGGTTTGGACTGAGGAGAGATTATCCCAATGATTGCGTTTCATTCTGAGTGAATGTTGTCTTTTGACTTGCGGTCTATGGGGATCAGTAACAGTCTCAAGGACCACAAAAGTAATATTTAAAGGGCAAGACATGCCATTGTTGGAGACAAATTGGGCTAGAGGCTTACTGTAGAGCATGGCTCTAGTCCATTCATCACAATACTTTTGAACACAGAGGAAGCATGAGCAAAGAAAGGCATTTGGTGGTTACATTGCACTGAGGTGGTGCCAGGACTCTGTTTAGCACATGAGGAAGTGACAGAGGAGGCTGACATTCTCATCCCAGGTAGCCAGTCAGAGAAGCACAAGTTTGACCCTAACAGAACTCATTTCTCCACAGCTGGAACTGTCACAGGGGCCATCCGCAGGATGTAGGGGGATGCGGACAGGAAGTGCTGCCATTTTAACACAGAGATTCTTTATCTATTAAAAGAGAAATCACATTGATTTTCTTATTTTTGCAAAAAGTCACTGAGGATGCCCATTTTTTGTTTGAGGAGACTGAGTTTCAGAAAGGTTAATCAGTCAAGGCAAAGTATCTGCATGAAGCATTGGGATCAGGTCCTCAGATGCATTCACCACTTGTTGCTCCTGCTGGGGTCTGGTCTTATCAAAAGTCACCCTGAGTGAGGCCACTCCACACAGACTAGGGAAAGAGTCTGGTTAAGAACAACTTCTAAGTTTATTTTCTTTTTGCTTCCAAACCCGACAGCTTTAGAACCCCCTGATCTTTGCTTGAAAAAATTTGGTCGTGATCCATGCTCTTTCTCAAGCATTTCCAAAAGCAGCTGTTTATTAAAATGCTGCGCAGTGATTAATTTAGGATGCTCTGCCGAGCATCTGTTTGCTGGCTAATGACATCACCCAGCTAAGCTGATGTCTGCAGCAGAAACTCCTCCTGGGCCCTCAGCACCAAAGCTTTCCCCAGGAAAATGCACTTTTCCCCCCATATCCAGAAGCCTAACTGCCACAGAGCATTGGGGGCATTTGGCATCTTCACAGGCAACTGACACTTCTAAACACACAAACAAACAAAACCCAGCACAGGAATCGGTAGGCTTGCAGGGTTTGTATTAAAAATCTCTCAAGAGGACATCTGTTAGCTGAAATTCCAAAAGTGGTAATTGATTCGTGATGCCCTAACTCTCATCTGTATGGAAGCGAAAGGTGGATGGGCTGTGAACTCCAGCACAAAACCACCTGCCATCAGCCAAATACAGGACCTCATTTATGCAACGTGTATAAGAAACATTCCCTGCAGTCACAAAGGGACAAATGCTATATGGTGCCACTGTTGTAAAATGAAGCTGGCATCTGCGTGGGGGTACGACTGAGAAAAACTGGATGAAATATGTTTACGGCATTGAAGTCTATGGAGGAGAGAATAGTTTAAAAGTATTATATTTTAGGGCATTATGTTTATCGTAGGAGCACGCAATGAGGGTTGCAGAGTGGATTATATTTGGGGTTGGGGGTGGGATTGGGGGAGGTGCGGGGGGGATTGTGTACCAATGAGGGAGTTTTTCTTTTGCTTTTCAAGGAGAGGAGCAAACGGGGGGGGGGGGGGGGCGGGGGGGGGTTCGGCAGGGAGAAGGGTGCAACAATGAATGGATGGAATTCCAAAATCTCTGTAGATGTTCATTGAAATGAAAAATAAATAAATTAAAATATAAAAACCCCACAACATTCCCTGAAGATGAACCTCATTACAGTGTGTATGTGTGTATGTGTGTGGGGTGTGTGTGTGCTGGGAGTGGAGGGAAGAGAAGGCACATTTCCCATCTTGTGAGGAGTATGAGACGAAGGTGGGAAGACTCCTGGGGACCATCTTTGGAAACCCTGGAGTTGTTCAACTGGGAAGTCAAGTCAGTGACGTGAGGTTCGTGAAGTGCAGCACACAAAGCCTGGTAGACAACACAAGAGAAGCCTGGAGAAGAGTGTAGGGCCCAAAGGGCGTGTGGCAGAGCAGAAAGGGAAGCTTTGGATCTAAATAGTTTGGCTGGCAAGTCTATCCTGCTGTCAAAATTTCACCAAATGAATGTTTGGCTGCAGAATCTAATCCTTGGGCTTTAATACGACTCAATTTACAGAAAGTTGACTTGCTAATTTAGCCAGCGGACCAATTGCCTCTGTGCTGAACATGCTCCTGTCAGCTGCTGACCAAAGCGTCATGAGTCCAAGGGCAAGCACTGCCGCCCACAGCCACAGAGGAGATTTCATAGTGGTTTGGAGGACCGAAAATGAGCTGGGTGTTCTCAGTTTTAGAGACAGTTTACACTGCAAACATAAACTTGTCAAAGTCTGGGTGCCCCCGATCCTGAGTCCATCTCTAAAATGGAAAAATTTGGTTACCATGCCGCATGTCACACCTGGACAGCTGCCACAGGAAGGTGCATGCACACAGG
Organism: Elephantulus edwardii; assembly: GCF_000299155.1. Taxonomy (NCBI): domain Eukaryota; kingdom Metazoa; phylum Chordata; class Mammalia; order Macroscelidea; family Macroscelididae; genus Elephantulus; species Elephantulus edwardii. The sequence goes on along the minus strand of NW_006399943.1, from coordinate 3,500,560 downwards.
TCTCGTCGGACCACTTGTAGGAGTCAAAGGGGGTGGAGCGCGAGAAAGGGCCCAGCAGTCAGATCTGAAGCAACTCCATCAAGGTCTTCTTGCTTTCCTTCCAGAACTGCTGTATTTCTACAAACAGAACCTGGTGATGTTGAGTGCAATTGATAGCAACTTTCTTCTGAACTTCTGAGGCTATAAATCTTTATGACTACCTCTTTAGATTATGGAGTACTTAGAAGATTTGAACTTCCAGACTCATGGTTAGCAGCCTGGAACTTTATACATTAAGCAGAGTTCCCTTGAAAGATTGTAGCCAAGGAAACGCTAGAGAGCAGGTCTATTCTGTGACACAGGTTTGCTGAGTGTCTCAGTCAACGTGATGACAGCGGGTTTGGTTTGGGTCTTGATGCCAAAATTAAAGATGCTTTCACGTGCCTTTATGCATCTTAGATCCCTCTCCTACCTTTATATCTAAGAATCATCTCTGTTTCCTTGAGGTCATCTCCATGCTCTGCTCCCTCCTTCCTCCTTCCCTTCTGTTTCATTTGTTAGTCCTGTTGGAAGCAACTGAGCTGCCCGCCTTCTCCACACCTACACGCAAAGCTAGTGATTATTTCAGGAGAAAACTACACCCTCAGATGGCGCCACCATTGCTTCCCACCTGCTCAGCCCCTAACAGAGTGGTGGATATCGCCAAGCGTCCTACATAATGTCTGCCTCCACCAGGCCTCCCGATGACTTTCAATGCCAGTCTGCAAGGAGCCCTGGTGGTAATAGTGTATTACATGTCGGGCTACTGACCAAGAGGTCAGCAGTACAAACTCACCGGTCACTGTGGGAGAAAGATGAGGCCGTCTTTGCCCACAGAAATCTCCAGCCGTGTAAACTGATGAAGGCTTTCCGTGAGTTAGAACCTGACAGCAAGGGGCTGAATTGGGTTTGACTGAAGTTGGCTGGAGTTTCCTAATGCCGGAGGGAAGGTAGAAGCTTTCAGAGGCCAACTGTCCAGTGGCAGCGGAGAGGAGGCAGGACAGAAATCAGATCTTCCAAAAGAAGCTCCCAGCCTGGAGGAGAGCATTTTACGGTGGGGACAAACAAGGGACAGATGCACAAGTAACAATGCATTGTGAGCACACGCTGCAGAGGGTCACAGACACACAGAAAGCTGGAGCCGGCAGCCTGAGTCCAGGCGGGCTGCACTTTCAGGAAGGTGTGAAGAAAATGTGCCCTGGGAAGCTCTTCTGACAGCAGAGAGCCTCCTGAAGTCAGACGTGCAGCTGCTGCCACTGCTCTCGAAACGAAGACCATGAGCTGGGGCGGTGAGGAGTCGTTGGTTGGAACAAATGGTCCATGTACGTGACTGATAACCACGTGGTCACCAGTTCACGTCTCCCTGGAGGCAATTCTGGAAGAATTCTTCGGAAAGGCCAGTTACCGAGAAGCCCGGGGAGCACAGTTCTGGGAGGACACGTCCAGGAAGGTCTGGAGCCAGAGGCGACTCTGTGGCCACTGGGGGACGGATGTACTGTGCCTGAGTACATAGCCTCTCCCTCCCCCACCAGGAGCCCAGTGAGGTCAGGACACTCACTCTTTCATCCCTTTAGTTCATCCATTTAGCAAACTCCTGGACCCCCTGGGGCCCCACAGCGTGAGGTCAGCACAAAAGGCTTGACTACTACCCGAGAGCTTGGCCACTTGAGTCTGTCTAAGGGCACATCAGCAGAAAGACCTGGCGATGTAGACAGAGAAGGCCTTGACTCTCAGACACACAGGTATTCTGTGAGTCCACTTTTACAAAAGGGGAAGGAGAGATTTGCACACACGAAGAGGCATTCTTGGATGACTACTGGGTTAGGAGGGTAAGTAGGCGGAAAAAGTCAGTGAATGTACGTCGTCGTGTGCTATCAAGTCAGAACCAATCTGTCGCTGACCCTCTGGCTGGTTTTCAGAGGGTTTTAATCGCACAGGAAGGGATTGTCCATTTCCTGTGGAGCGGCTGGTGGATTTGAACCATCTGTCTTGGGGATAGCAGTGCAGCTTCTTGCCACAAGGCCACTAATGCATAGTAAACACTTACTAGGACCAGTGAAGGAAAAGGCAGTTTACGAGAAGCGACTGATCACAACACTATCACCAGCAAAAGGGAAGTCAGGAAGAAGTGCCCACTAGATACAGCCAACAAAACTCACCCCGAGTCTCAACCTCCACCCAAATACAGACAGGCCTCTGAGGGGGCAATAACATTAGGGAGGCGCTCTCTCCTTAGAATGTCCACTGTATGTGGTCAAAGGGCAGCACCTGACCATGGTTGAAGCTCAGAAGGCAGGAAGGGGTAGGTCAGAAGGCTTGATGGGCACACCGTCACAGGGAGGAGGCTGCACTGGGCTTTGTAAAGAAGTCATAAATCAAGTGTGTGCAGGTGGTCGAATAGAAAACCAGCTTGCTTTGTAAATTTTCACTCAGCGTCACAATAAAAACAGCCTCCACACCCAGAGCCCAGTTCTACTGAGACAGACATTCAGTCACCATGAATTGGAGAGTCTCCAACTGGATCACATCTCAGTGTAAACACAGCAAAAGTTATCACAACTGGGTCACTATCATGATACACGGAGAAACCCATAGTTGTGAGGATTTAATTTTACTTGAATCCACAAGCAACACTCAAAGTAGCAGCAGCCAAGGAATTAAACAATGCGCGCCACTGGGCGAAGCTTCAGATGAGGCTCTCGTTAAGGTGCCAAAGAGTAACGATGCCACTGTCAGGACTAAGGTGTGTTCACTCAAGCCAGGATATTTTCAACTGCTTCTTATGTCTGTGAAGCTGGACAACGAATAAGGAGGGTTTTGTGAGGACCAAGGGATTGGTGCCCAGAGCAATAGAGGCTCCTCAAAGGGGAGGCAGAGAGATGGGGAAAGCCCGAGGCCAGCCCGAGGGACCACAGCTGGGCACAGGGTGGGGCTCTGGAAAGATCGGGAACCTGTTTCCTAGACTGTTCCCTGTTGCCTCCTCCTTCTGTGGAGGTTTTCTTTAGTTCCAGAGTTATTCCTGGCCAGTGCCATGTGGCACCACACACACACACACACACACACACACACACACACACACACATACAGTAAATAGCACATTCTCTGGAGGATGTGTCTTTGTTTAAAAGATGGTGTCTCTCTAGCACCTGGCTGTCTTCACAGTTACATATATTTTAATTAAACATTATCTCAAGCAGATTTCATATCCGTGCTCTCCCTCCTGGGTCCTCCTGCACTCTGGGAAGGCAACACTGCCCCAATATAAGCCCCTGAAGGGTCTGGGACAAGCCAACTTGTCCACTCCAAATGTGCAGAGCGGACCAAATGATGCTCACATATCAATGGGTGTTCAAAGAACGAGAGAACGAACAAATGGATGGGTGATTGGGGAGGGGTAGGGCTCTCCCAATTGAGACCTCAAAGGTCATGAGGCATCACGCCCTGTGTGGCTCTCCTGTGGCAGCCCTGACAAGCCACATAGGACACACTTGACCCAAACAAGCCCACTGCTGCAGAGTTGGCACTGACTCCTATGCACCCAGGACGGGGCGGAGCTGCCCTAGAGTTGCCAGAGCTCTGCTCTTTATGGCACTGGCTGCCACGTTCGTCTCCTGCAGCGCATGTGGTGGGTTTGAAGTGCCCACCTTTCAGTCAGCAGTCAAATACTTAACCACTGTGCCACCAGGACTTCTTCCGTATTTGACCAGACATCTTGGTTCAAGAGGCCCGGCGTCTTTGGGGCCATGCTTTCTTGGGAATGTCTGGGGATGGTCCTCTCCTGTGCTGTCCGGCTCCTGGTGGCCCCAGACATTCCCTGGCTCGTGTCTGCACCACACTCCTCTGCCTCCATTGTCGTGTCCTCTCTGCTCTTGTCCTCATGACCTCCTTCGTATCTGTCTCCTGCACATCCAGTGCCTTCTCACATGCGCAGCCCTAGATCAAAGATGTTCTCATTTGACATCTTACGTCAACTGGAGAAGAACAATGAAAAGTCCATGGAGCGAGCAAGTCTGTGCTGACAAAAGTGTAGGCAGGATGGTGGGACTGGAGGTGAACTGACTGGAGTCAGAGAGAGGTCCTGGCCATCACCAGAGAGAGGTTTGATGGCCAAGGCACAGCTGGACCTCTTTTGCTGCTGTATTGAGCCTCCCAGAAGCTGTATTTTTAAAATTTTTTTTTACAAAATGAGGTGGTGGCAGAGCCGCTTCCAGCCAGTCTGTGGGCATCGTGGTTTCACAGCACGTGCTCTTTTCGTGCCTCCGTGATGCATTTTGGTAATTATGACATATTTCAGTCTTTCTCTTCATGTTACTACACATGTAATAGATTGTTGTTGTTAAGTGCTGTCGAGTCGCAGGCGACTCATAGTGACCCTGTGAAGGAGAGTCCTCAACGCTTGGGTGTCTCTCATCCTCTGTCCAGGTTCATAGGGTTTCCAGAGGCAAGCTATTATGGAAGTGGATGCCACTCCTCCTTCCAAGCTTGTAATAGATTCCACAGTGGTTTAAATAGAATTCTCCTTTGCACTGGAATCCAGACATTTCAGGAGCTTGTGTTATTGTGGTCCTGGCTTTATTGGGGTGATCTGGAGAACCCTCGTCTCTCTCTGAGGTGTGCAGGTTTTTTAGGGCGCTCCTGATGCTTCTCTCTTCGTCTTCTCCCCCTTCCTTAACCACGAATGTGGAAGCTTTGATTCTTTTCATTATCTTTAAGATTCCTGTGGTTTTATAGATCAGCTCTAACTTCTTCCTTTCTCTTTCTCTCTCTCCCCTTACAGCGTTCTCTTGTCCCTGCCTCTTCTTCTTGTTTTTCTTCCCCAAGTCCTTATTCATTCTTCCACTTTCTTTGGGTTTGGGGGACATTCTGCTGGGGACCCAGCCTGCAGTAAGCTTGCTCAGAGGATGTGCTTGTGTATTCGGTTCGAATCTCTAGTCCGCTGTACAGGCGGTGAAGACTTGGGCCAGCTCCTTCCCTGGCTGTGCCTGCATTGTCTGGGACAGTGGGTGTGCTGAGTGTCCCCACGTCAACAGGCGTGACGAAGAGTGAAGGAGAGATGCCCAAGACCCACGATCCTCGGTGAACAGTCACACTGGGAGCGTGGGCTTGCCCAAGTTTTTGAGTTAAGAGTTTCTGTCGCTCTTTCTCTGCCTCTAATCTTTGGTCCTAATCATGAGAGTTTTACATGGACTCTGAGAGCTTCTCTCACCAAACTCTGTCCGTTTCCCTGGGGTCATTTCCTGAATAGTTACTATTCACTGTGAATGGTCAGTGCCCGAGGACTCCATCCCCTTCCTAGTGGTCACTCTGCTCTCTGCACCTCAGTGTACATCACGAGACCACCCTGGGCCTCACCCAGTGGGTGGTGGGAGCTGTTAGAATCTCAATTCACAGAGCAGAAATGAAGCCTCAGAAAAGCTGTGGGATTTGCTGAAGCAGAAAGTCAACAAGTGGTCAGATCCACGGTGGCCTCTGGGGTCCCCCCTTCCCGAGCTGGGTCTCGAGAACACCAACCACCTCTTTCCTGCAGTGAACGCGAGGAGGGGTCCATATGGTCAGCATCCTGCCCCGTGGAGCCAGGCCCAGGATTCAGGCCCCTTGCAAGGAGGGCCTGGTGGGACTCAGAGCTATTTTTAATGTGGCATTTCATCATTTAATCTATGAGGGGCTGTGTACGCAAGTTTCCAGAGTAACAATTTAGATGTCTTGTTTGGAATTAATATCTCGCAGCTCCTCAAGCCCTGGAAAAAAAATTGAATATTAGTCAGGTATTTAGTTGCTAAGAGACCAGCACAGAAGCAGGCAGCCCCATTTGGAGAGAGGGAGGCGCCCAACACCCCAGAGTCAGAAATGCTTGATTGGAGGAGAACAAAGCTCCTCTCCCCAACCCCCACCTTGTTTGTTAAACTAAAGAGGTGCCTCTGATTCCTTACTGGGCCCTCATTTAAAAATCTGGTATGAAAAGATGACACACAGCCCAAGAGGCCGTTGGGGGGCACACTTTAACCCTTAGCTTGCATGACAAGTCTGTTGGGTTCACCACGTGGTGAACTCATGGCTCGAGCTGAAACAATCAGGGTCTGAATTCTGGAAACGTGGACCTGTGTTTGAGGCTTTGTGCAGGGTGACGAAGTGCCTATCCAGTAAACAAGATGTAAACCGGGCACCTGAGAGAGCATGCCTGCTGTCCACTGGCGTTGAGAAAGACACAGAGAAGCCATCTGTCTCTGCGTTAGCCCTGTCTGAGGTTCGCTGCTCCTCTCCTCTGGGTTTCAGAGATAGGGCATCCTTCCTTACCGCCAGTCCTCCCTCGCCTGGCCCACTCCAGCCCAGTGGTTTCCTGTTCTTAGAACTCAAAGATCCCAGTCAATCCCCTTCAGTGACTGGAGAACTTTAAAAAACAGTCAGTCCCATTACTGTAGAATGAGTATAACGGTCCAAGGTGGGGGAGGGGGAGGGTGGAAGCAGAGGGATGCGAACGTGCAGGGAGAGGGGGGATTAATCACGGGGTTGTGCACTTTGATGGGTGGAGGGGGGAGAAATGAAAAGAATCGTTTGGAAAACAATGCATTTTGTAAATAAACCAGTATTTTTTTAAAAAAAACACCACAAAAAACAAACAAAACCCGTAAGCAGTCAGATCTCCCACCTCTCGGGATCCTGGAAAATGCTGTCTATTTTTAACTCTTGACACTTCACATTGGACTTGACCTTTACAGAGCTCCCTTTGAGTTCTCAGAGATCCAAGTAATCCACCCTCCTGTCCACTGCCCAGCAGACCCCGATCTCCCAGGCCAGGTGATCTGACGATGGGGACCACCAGATACTTTTTCGAAAGGTGGCTTATTACATCACAGGAGGTTTTGGAGCTAAGAGCAGCTCAGGGAATATTGAAGACTGAGGCCTGGGAACTGGTTAGAATTATGCCTCCACCATTCGCTGGGCAGGTGTTTTGGGGCACGGTCTTGACTGTTAAAATACTTATTGTGACTTGAGTGAGTGGTTGTGGGTCACGCTGGAACCACATCCAACACTACATACACATGGGCTCATGACCATCAGTTAGCAGCCCCTCACCGTGACGGAGCCCTTCCACTTCCTCTCTGGGCTCCCCACGCCCCGTGGTCCTTCAGCACCCCCTCTCCCCCCGCTGGGCTCTGCTTCAGGACACGCGCTGCTGCCAGGCCCAGGGTGGCTGGCTGTACCAAGGAGCATGTGTGTTCCGCCGGGTGTTGCTGTTCCATTTGTGAGTCTGTTGTCCTGCTGAAAGGTCATCCTTGTGGGTGGGTTCAGCCTTGGGGTCCCCGCTGGTCTTGGTAACACCACTAAGTCTCGTGGTTGCCCAATTTTGAGCCTGTTCTACACTTTCCCCCCACTCTGCTGAAGACCTTCTGCTGTGAGCGTGGTCTGCAGTGGTGACCCCTGTCTAGTCTCAGGGTCATGGGGTCTCTTGTGTCCCATTAGACCTCTGAATGAACGTCTCCTTGGGCCTTTCATGCTCTCCCTCATCGTGAACAGCGAGACACCACGAACTGCATCTCTGATGGGTTTCAGACACGGTCACTACCTGGCTGAGGTAGGGTGTGGGACGTTGTCTTTGCAGGCTGTGCTGGGCCAGTTGGCCTGGAGGTCCCCGAGATTGTCATCCTAAGCCCCAGGCCTAGTGACCAGCTCCTCAAAGACGTGGTGCCTATGGAAATCTCATCTGTAAAACCAGAAAATTACTCCCACCTGGGTCTGAGGAGTAAGTCTGGCTTTGCTTCCAGAAATCTCTGAGTGGCACACACAGTTAAGTGCCCGGGTGCTGACGGAGAGGTTGTGACCACCCAGAAACGCCTTGGAAGAAAGGGGGGGGTAATCCCGCGGTGACGGAGCAGCCCCTGCAGCCCGGCTCTCCTCCCACAGCATGGACGTGGGAGTCCACTCCAAGGAAACGGAGTTTTCGTGTGTTTCTCGTGGAGACAAGCAGTGGGCACTGGGCACTGGCCACGTGCAACCTGACGGCCCCCTGCAGTGGTCCCTCCTGCAGCATCTTTCCCCCGGACACCTGGGCTGCTTCTGTCTGGGTCCCGAGACTGAGCCCAGCCTTGCCTGCTTCCTGCTGGGGTGTAACTCCCCTCCCAGGTGCACAGGTCACTGCAGGGCATGACAGTCTCCCCTTCTGGGGCAGACCTGACCTAGCACAGCACCTATCTGGGGTCAGCCAAGCCCAGTAAGTACCCTTCTCCACCCAGGACTCTCAGATCTGCAGCCCAGAAAGCCACTGGAGGGTCTCCACGGGAGGGTATCTGCTGGATGGTCGTGGGTTTGGCTTGGGGTACCTTGTTTGAGGAGCTCTGGTGGCACAGTGTACTGGATGTTAGGTTGCTAACTGAAAGGTCATTAGTTTGAGTCCACCAGCCCAGGCAGGAAGACAAGTCCACTCCCTCCTATGAAGCCAGGCTGGTGGCCCTGTGTTCAGAGTCTGTCTTATTGCATGACACAACCCTCCTGGCCCACTCCTGCCATGGCATCCACCTTGGAGTGACAGCTTAGAGTGTCCCAGCCCCAGGAGGGCTCAAGGCTCTGTGATCCAGTGACACTGCCTCTCAGCTCTGTATCCTCTGGTCAGTTGTCCAAGCAGACCAGGGGACTGGACTGAAAGGGTCCGCCATGTCCTCACCCATTTTCCGTCTGTCTCTCCTTCCCGGGAGCACCTGGACTGGAGCGACACCATGAGGGAATAGTTGACCCTCAGCAGCAGGCCTATTCACATCACCGTCCCCTCTGGTCCACGTGGGATGGCCCTGGGTCTGTCTGAGGAAATTGCCCCTTTTATCTGATGGCCTGTTCCTCCCCCACATCATCCCGTTCACCTTGGCCTGTTCCTGTCTGCTCTTGAAAGCACGGCATGTCACGAGGAGGTTAAAAGGCTTTGAGGAAACAGTCCCCCTCGCTAGAGTCAAATCTTGTGGTTGTTGCCACGTCAACACTATAAACAAGGATCGCTCTTTGATTAGTGAAGTGTGCCATGAGCACAGAGCTTGGACACTAAGTGCATTGTAGATGGCCGCACGGAGAGGTGATCAAGTCCCTGGGGTCCCTCAGTGACCCACCCAGGTGGACCTTGGTGTAGAAATTCTATTCTAACAGGACTTACCAAGAAAGACTCCAATGAGTTCCACATCCTCCCCCAAGACAAAGGAGAACCATAATTTCTGAAGTATTGTCACTTAACCTATTTGTTGTCAAAACAAACAAATCCTCAGTCATTGCAGTCTTAGAATTGTCTTGGCAAAGAAAACAACAGATTCCTGGAACCATGTGTTTCTCCTGCCATGGGGGTGGTGTGGATGTGGACATGCTGTAATGTTTACAGATGTGAGACTTTGATTATCAGAAGAAGAGGCTTTTACAGGGCAAGCTGATCCCCTGAAGATGTCCACAGCTGATGCCTGGAATCCAGGAGCCTGGGACTCTTCACGACATAAAAGGGACTTTGCAGTTTGATTAAGTTAACCATTTGGGGATGGGAAGAATATCCTGGGTTGTAGGTATGAGCACAAAGCATTTACAGGGTCCCTATAAGCAGTCAGGAAGATCACTTTCAGAAACAGATTTGACATATTGTCTTGTTGGCCTTGAAGATGAAAGAGGGACTATGAACCAAGGAGTGCAGGCAGCCACTTTGTTGTTGTGAGACTCGAAGATACGTCCTACCCACGCTGACCCTTTGACTTAGCTGTCACTGCCCCCTGGTGTTTCCTCGGGGGCAGTCTTTACAGGGTGGGTCACCAGCTCTTTCTCTCGTGGCTAAGGACCTGGAGCAGGTTACGGGAAGCAAAGGGAACGTCCTCATGCTCCACTCGCTTGGAGTCTGTCCTGCACCTGCAGCACCCTCCCGGGTTGACCACGTGGTAGCTTCTGTGTAAATACTTGCTTATTAAGGGCTAACATCCTCCTGCTGAGATTACAGCGTATAAGGATCACAGAGAGCTCTGGTGCTTGGCTCACAGCGAGCTGCATCACCAGTTCAGAGCCTCTGTGGTGGTTCCATCCACCGAGGTTCCTGAAGAGGGAGATGGGCAGTTTCCTCTCGTGTGATCTGCGGACTCATCAACCCAGCTGAGCATCATAGACTCCGACTTGATGCAATGAAGACAAAGAAAGAACACACATGGGGGTCTTTCTCCTTGTCGCCGAGCCTCCACTTTACAGAGCATGGTATCCTTCTTGAGGGACAGGTCCTTCTGGGCTATCCTTCCGCCTCATTGCTGTACAGGAGGAGCCTGGGCTCCATGGAAATGGATTCCCCGCCCCCCCTTTAATCCTTTTACAACTGTTTGTCTTCTCAGATTTCGGAGGATCATTTGACACCTTTGAACACACACATTCTGGGACACCTGACTCACTCCATGACAGCCCTCGGGCAGCTAGATGGGCACAGGGGCTCAAACTCAGCAGAGAGGACGGCGCAGGCTGGGCAGGGCTCTCTTCTGTCGTCCACGGGGTCTCGGTGAGTAGAAGCTGACCTGATGGCACCTAACAAGAACAAGGATAAGCCGACTCTTAGCAATCTAGGACGGGTAATTTGTTTGAATCCGCGCAAAGGAAAATAAAGAGAACAGATATAAAATTGGCCCTTAGCCGATGTGCTCCTCTGGGGAGCTGAGTCTGTCCCTCCAGTCCAGGTGTCCCTCCTGCAGCCTAGGACAGTGGGAATGTTGTATGGAGCAAGTGGCTTCCTGCAGGTCTCTGGCTGACTCTGATATATCAAATACTTCTATTAAGAACATTCACACAGCCATGCATTATCTCCCCAGGTACCCAGTGCTGGGCTTGTTGGAATGAATTGCTTTGGTTAGAGTAGAGCTGAGGGCTTCACCAGGTGCTGCCCACCTCCACAATGGGGATTTGGAGAGTGCACCTGGCCAGGACTCACCCGGTATGAGCAGGGCCCTGTCCTGTGATGTGGGCCCAGGGGTGGCCCAGGTTGGGATGGTGTGCTCCCTGGAAGCAGCTCAGCACTCTTCCCTGTGGATAGTGGAGCACTGTGGTTGTGGCTATTATCAAGTCCTGAGGTGCTGGAGAGTAGAAGGGACAGAGAAGTCATTACTCCAAGGGCACTGAGTGTAGAAATGGAGAGCAGGGATGGCAGGAAACATGGCGGGTGCGCGTGATGTCACGAATTGTACATGTACTGTGTTTAGCATGGCAGTCTTTTTGTTATGTAGACTTTACCAGGAAAAAAGAAAACGATTTCCAAATGTGCTCTTTCTCTTTGGTTGTCCATTCAAGACTGTGAGTGATACCAAGAACTAATGCCAACAGCTTTGTTCATATGGGACTGTCATTAATCTTGCTGTCCAGAGCTGTCTGCCTCCAGGCAGCGTGATCTAAGTCAACCCAAGTCTCAAAGCCAAGAGAGATGCTGCTCTCTGGAGTCACGAGATCAATCAGTTCATCCCAGCAGCCCCTGTGCTGAGATCACATTCTGCTGACCAGGCCCAAGGTTGCTGAAATCACACCCACAGAGCTGAGGCCACATCTAAAGTGTGGAAACCGCATCCTGCAGTGCTGAGGCCATGCTCACAGGTGCAGCAATCACATCCCACAGTCCTGAGACCACACCCACAGTCCTGAGACCACACCCACAGTCCTGAGACCACACCCACAGTCCTGAGACCACACCCAGTTGCAGCGGGCTCTATCAGAAGAGGTTGAGAAGTACAAGAACATCCATCAAAGCCAGGGTGGACAGTTCCAACCATTTCTACAGAGGAGCTTGGCTGCCCAGGTGGCCATGGGGCTGGGAAGCCTTTTCTTGCTTTGGGAAGAATCTGCTGAGTCTAGTGTGATGTATCAGGTGACATGAGTGGTCAAGAGTAGCAGTCATTTGTTGAAAAATGCTGATTCATGGTCTGGTCACTTAGGCTGACCTTTGGTGAGCATGATGTGATCATATGTCTTCAAAGGATTTACAAACAATGGACAGGACACATTCAAATATAGATCTATGTCATAGGTGGAACCTTCTGCACCTCAAATAGATGCCAACTGAGCTAAGCCACGACTCTCACCAGTTTGGTAGTTATTTAACGATGGCATTCGACAATTACATGATGATGTAATCACCCCTCTTGATCAGCTGCTTAGTCCTGAGGGGATTAGAGTGGCCTGCAACACTCACACAGCTTAGGATTCTGATTCCAGGCAGGCAGAGTTTTCTTGGAGTATGGTTGGAATCTTTTTTTATCTTACAAGAGATAAAAGGATAGAGAATCAAGCTGAGAGGCACCTCTGTCATCAAGGAAAGACATGAGCTCCCTGGACTGAGAGCCTTCTACACACAGGGGAAGAGTGAGGCTCAAACACAAAGCTACACTGACGCTGAAAAAGAGCTGAAGACTTGGAGGTACATAACGACAACACCAGTGAAAAGGAAAGTCTAAGTGGGTGAGACTTGGGTCAGTGTGCCCAACCCCTCTACACCTTGTTCCCTGAGCTACGGATGTGCGATGATCAGTAGCTCTGAGGGAGAGCAGAGGTGGCAAATCTGTAGCCCAGTTCCTGGATGAGTTTAGAGAGTCTCCCATGGAGTCTGGGGTGGGCAATCACAGCTGTCCCCTTAGAGTGGGAGAGTCCTTTTCTCCTTCTTCTCCCTGTCACCTGCTCTCCTGCTCACCTGCTCTCCTCACCTCTCCTTCTCACCTTCCCACCTTCTCTCCTTCTCACCTTCTCTCCCTTGCTCTGTCTCTGATGTAAAGATACATATAATCCAACTGTCATTGAGACAGAAATCAGTCAAGAAACCAAATCTGAGCAACTCTGGGCACGTCTGCTGCCAAGAACCTCTTTAAGATGATAAAGAGCAAGGACCCCACTGTAAAGATTGAGGGACACTTGACCCCAGCCATGGTGTACTCCACTGCCTCACGTTCATGTGAAAATTGGGCGGCGAATGGGGAAAATTGAATAACTGATTCTCCAATTCACAGAGGAGGGTCTTTGAATTGTGTTGAAGAAGACTATAAACTGTCTTTTGGAATGTCAGAAGAACAAAGAAATACGTGGTGGAACAAATGAAAGGCCAGACAGCTCTTTGGAAGTCCCTCCTGGAAGACTTCATTTCATCGACTTCGAGCCTGTGGCAATGACAGGCTGGTCCCTGGAGGGAGAAAGTGTGCTTGATAGAGGAGAGGATCCATGAAAAAGAGCAAGACCCTGAACAGGATGTCTGGACATGGTGGAGCCAACAGTGAGCTCAGGTACAGCAGAGACTGTTACAGCAGAGACCGTGAGGTGGGCACAAGGCCAGGCTTCGCTCTGTTGTAGACAGCCGCCGTGTGGTGAAGCCGACGCGGGGACACTGGACACAGCGGCCGAGTTGACTCTAGCCCAGGGCCATTGTGAGTGTCAGAGGACTGTGCCCCACAGGCCTTTTGATGGCTGGTTGTTCAGAGGCGATTATCCAAAGTCTCCAGGCATTTCTTCTGAGGCATCTGTAGACTTGAAGCTCCTACCCTTCCATTAACAATCCAGCATGCGCATGTTTGCACCGTTCAAGGACTCCCAGGTATAGCCAGCCCACCTGTATTACCCAAAACTCCGTGTTTTCACAGCAGGAGCGCTGGGCATTCTCCAATTCAAGGCTTTGTTTTTCTTGTATGAGTGGGTAGCATCTGGTGGACCCCTCCAAACACACTTCATTCCAGCCTGGGCTACGTTGAGGTCTGACCTCTGGCGTTCTGGAGCCTCGTGAAGAGGACTTGGATGACGTGGAAGGCAGCTGTCAAGTGTTCCACAGACATGTGAGCCACACCCCGTGAGACTGCAGTGTGCCAAGGGCAAGGTGGAGATGAACAGTAACAGCACCGTGTCTTCTGAATACAGGGACACAGCCAGGCTTGCTTTGTAATTATCCAGTTAGTGTTTCCCTCATACCCAACTAAGTGCGTGCAAACTCCAGAATGAGAGAAGGAATGCCAAGCAGGGCCCTGCATTATTCTGCTCCCTGAGCTCCCGCTGCCATATGCACATGTTTGCACAGGACTCCGCTTCGCCAAGCATCCCAGAAACACGTGACCGCCCGGGTCCCGCGGGCACCCCGGAGGAACCCCGGCAGGTCGCTGCTTAAATGAGGAGAAAATTGGTTATAAATCAACTTAATTTTCAAAGATATTAATCCAAGGAGGCCCCATTTCTGTGTGAGATGGTGGCTCTGTTAAGTAGTTGGACTCTTAATGAAAAAAGAAATCTTACGGTGGTAGAAGCATTTGAAATTGTGATGGCATGATGTTTTAATGTTTTCTCTTAAGTGCGGTCTCGTTCTGGGTTTTAATTTGCTTTGCTGGCTTGAAGAAGTCCTGTTCAAGGACATGGAATGCAGGAGACCTGGCAGAAGTGAGGTTTATATTCTACAAAAAGGTATCTCTTTTCTGGTTTTTCTTCTAGGTTCCTGAGTGGGTGACATGGTGAGTTTGAGATCAAATAACCTAAAGACTGACAGTTCAAACTCACCCAAGTGAGATGTGTGGAAGGAGACTTGATGACCTGCTTCTGCAAAGATTGTTGTTATTGTTCAGTGTTGCTAGTTACAACCGTGGGACAGTGTAGGGCAGAGAAGTCCCGTGCCAGAGGGTCAGATCATCTAAAAGAAGCCCTGTGGATGGTGCATAGTGTTTGGGCTGCTAACCCTAGGTTGGCAGTTCAAGTCCACAAGTCATTCTATGGGAGAAAACAGATGGTCTCCTGTCACAAAGATGCACAGCCTTGGGGACTAGATGGACTCGCGTGAGTCAGAGTCAACTCAGAAGTGGGGCTTTTGGCAACAAGTTTTAATATTTATAGGAACGATTAACAGGTCTTATTCCCAACATGTTTGGTTCAAATCTCTGACTTTTAGGGGTGCTTGACCATTGTGCCAGGAAGGCCCCTGTGAGAAGAACAAAGCCGAGATGATCCGAGGGAGCCCGGTTCTACTCCATACGTGGGGGCTCCGTGGGGCGTGCCTGTGGTTTTGGATGGCGGCTGCTGTTTGGCGCCAGCCATCGTGCTCGAGAGCTGAAACAAGGTTGAATGGTGACTCCAGAAAGGGCATTCCAGGGAGAAGGTGTGACTTCAGTGATGGACCAGGATGGAATGCGTATAGACGGTGGGCTCGAAGGACAGAGACGGTGGCTTTTCGGGGTTTTGGACTCAGCAGTGCTCCTGTGACGGGGGCACCGATGTCACTGACTTTTCTCCAATATTCTGCCGCTGGGTTGGCCAGGGGCACTAGGTCAGGGAGGGACAGTGGCCTGAAGGCGATGAGCCCTGTGAGCACTCTCTACCTGTCCTGCACGTCTCAAGGGGACCTCAATATGGAGGTTTCCAACTAGTTGTCATGAAATCAACGCCAACTCTCGGCAGCTCACATGTGTGAGTGCAGAAGGGCCTCGTTCTCTGCCACTGTTCTCCCAAGTGCTCAGGCCTTTCTGCTAAGGTGGCTTCTCTGGTGGATTTGAAGGCCCAGTCCTCCAGACAGTGGTGGTGCCGTGTGGCCCTCATTCACCACCTGAGCAACCGTGGCCCTCTGTAACACCGTGAGTGCACTATGACGTGTGATGACCCTGTGAGCGACCATTCCTGTCCCAGCCTGCTCCAGCCTCACCATCTCCGACACACTCGAGGCCATTGTCTGGACACTCACCGTGTCAGTCCATCTCACTGAGAATCTTTCCCTCCTCACTGACCCTCCAGCTTTCCAAGAATGATGTCCTTTCCCCAGGACTGTTCCCACCTAACCTGCCCGAAGACTAGGACAAAGGAAGTTCCGTTCTCCCCACCTCTAAAGAGCATCCTGGCCACACCTTTCCCGAGATCCATGTGTTTGTCCATGAGAGAGTCTCACTAAGTACCTTGGAGACCTGGGAGTTGACACTGCTTCTGAAGGGTGCTCAGAGTATGAAGTTGTGGATAAAGGGTGACGAGTTCCTCATTCCTAAGGGGCCCTGCGGAGAACTAACTGTTCATGGTACTCGGTGGGTGAGTGTGTCCCGTGCTGCATGCTTGGTGAGATAGTGAAGTGGACGGCTCAGGGGCCATGGACACCACATATGGGAGAGCACAGCTGGACTCCCGCACCTGGGCACAGCCCTGCACCTGGGACACAGCCCTGCACCTGGGGACACAGTCCTGCACCTAGGGGCACAGCCCTGCACCTGGGGGCACAGCCCTGCACCTGGGGACACAGCCCTGCACCTGGGGACACAGCCTGGCCCCTGCCTTGCTCAACCTGCTAGGAGGTGTGAGACTGGAATACCCATAAAATGGGAAACTTAGAAATGCTTGTGTTGGTTTTTTTTTTTTTTTAGAACTGTAGGTAATCGGGATGAATATGTCAGAGACAAAGAGATTGGCACAGGACAGAGCAGAGTTTAGAGCTGTTGTACATAGGGTTACTATGAGTCGCAAGTAAACAGAGATTATTATTTTTTTTAATACCAACCAGATACTGGGCGTGTTTATTGAGAATATTTGGAAGCAGGAGTGGCATCCACTTCCTAAACAACATACCTCCAGAGACTCTGTGCACTTCAGTTAATGTCGATGGTTATAGAAAGGGTACAGGCCTTTTGTTCATAGGGTCACTGTGAGTCGTGCTTGACTCGAAGCCTGTCAGCAACAACATTGAGACGTGAGATCTTTGAGATGTGAGTTTTCATGAAATCTTGGGATGGACAAGGATGTCCCTCTGGGATTCTGTACCTGGGTCAAATCCCTTGATAAAAGATTTCCAATCCTATTTACATTACAAAAGTATGACTTTTTTTGTGATTTCAAAATTTATTCATGTTTTCACAAAGTTTGCTTGGAAAATACGGGGAATTACTAACGAGAAAACGAAACTCTCTTGTAATGTCAGCCTCCCTGTGACTCACTTCAGTCCCGTATCACTCCAATAAATGCATGTGCAAGAAAAAGCTGAGATCAATCTTTATTCACAATGCTCACTAGCTTTTCTTCTGCTATTCTGAGATCATAGACATTTCCCACATTCTCAAAAAGACATTTTTTTGAAGTTGAATTTATTAAATGCTGCAAATTGCATCCTTCTGTGTTCCATACATACGGAGAGCAATAGGTGCACCTCGGCTGGTTGCAGTTTTAAAATCTCTAGTCACTGCTCACCAGGTAGGATGTGGGGCATTGCTCTGTAGACGAGCAACTGACAGTACTTTAAAAACAGAATATATTTTTGCTGTTATTGAGAGTGTTCTAGCAGAACATTCACTAATTGGTCACTATCTGCATGTATAATTTAGGGACATTGGCGTCATTTTTTAATCTGTGAAACCATTCTTACCCCCCTTCTTTAACTTATTCTTTCCCCATTAACATAAAATCACTATTAAGTTTTTTGGTCTAATTTTTCAGGTTACTGTTGTCAATTTGATCACATATAAATAGCTCTTAAAAGAATTGTCAATTGATCACATGTAAATAGCTCTTAAAAGAAGGTGCTGAAAGTAGTTAGTGTTTACTAGTTAAGCTAAGCTATCACTGGGTGTTAAGAAGACTTAGGGAAATATTTTTGGTTTAAGGTTTAAAGGTTACCTCAGGGCAATAGTTCCAGCTTCCCTGGCTCCAGAAAGTCTGACGTCCACATCATTTGTGATTCTGGCTTGTATTTCCCACCTTTTATCAAGATTCTTCTATGGAATCTTAGAAGAGAATGTTCAGTAATAGCAGTGGGGCATCAGTCAGTTCTGATCTCACGGAGGTGCCAGCCTGACTTTTAAACATGCCTGGGAAGCTCTGATGGAGCAATGATGTCAGTTTGAGGACAAAGGTGCACCTGATTCAGGCCATGGTCTTTTTAGTCACTTACTATGCATTTGAGGGCTGGACAATGACTAAGGATGACAGTGGGATTGGTGCCTCTGAACTATGGTGTTACTTCTGTAAGGATTTGTTACCTTGGGAACAGCATGGAGGCTCCCTAGGAGCCAGACTCCGCTGGTGACAGCGGGCTTGGTTAGTGCAGCAGGCAGGGCTGCAGGTGAGGACCTCTTCAAAGTGCCCAGGAGAACGGGTACTGCCCAGAGGACGCACAGGAATGCCTGATCCCAGCCGGGAGGCTTCCAAGTACCAGTTCTACAGGATGCATCACCTTTGTTAGGGAAACATTACGACTAAACTTCAGAGACATTGATCCCAACATAAGGAACTCTCATCAGCTGATGTGTTTGGAATCACAGAAGCCATGGAAGCTTCATATATAAGTTATTAGATGGAGGGCTGGTCAAAAGGAGACAGATGTGAAGGGAGGGGGTAGAAGAGGATGGGTATCCTGGTGGATGGTGGACCAGGGAAATAAGTGGGTAAAGACACGTGTGAGAAAGGCAGGGACAACACTGACACTAAAGTTAACTCCGCAATAAGGGATATATCTTTAACTTGCTGGTCTGTCTGATACTTCTCTAAATGTGAATATTCACATAAAGACAGACTAGGAAGAAGGATTGGCCATCCACTTCTGAAATAGCAGGCCTCTGAAAACCCTATGTACAACAGAACACATTTAGATAACAGAAACGACAAAGGAGGTTGAGTTTTCAAGTATGGAAATACAAAGGAAGAGGAATAGTTGTAAGCAGACACTGGTGATTGGAACATGGAATGTGAGAACCATGAATGTAGGAAAATTAGATATTGTTAAGGAAGAAATGGAACGCATAAATATTGACATACTAGGCATTGGTGAGATGAGATGGACTGGCATGGGGCATTTTGAGTCGGATGACCATATGATATTGCTTTATTAAAAGTATCTCATACACATACAAAAGCTGGAAGATCAATGAAGAAGCTCACAGAAGAACAAACGCTGTTACTGATGGTGTTGGGGAAGAGTATTGAAGTATCACGGACTGTCAGAAGAATGAAGAATTCCATCCAGGAAGAAGTGCTGGCATAAAGTTCTTTGAAAGTGAGAATGGTGAGATTTGGCCTCGAACCCTTGAGGGCACGTGTGCTCTCAGGAGGGCCGAGTCCTTGGGGGTTGGAAATGTGCTTAGAAAAACAGAGGATGGTGGAGAAAGGAGGGTCCTTCATGTGATGCGCTGACACGCTGGCGGTAATGAGGCCGGGAGATGGGTGAGTGGCCAGTGCTTTGTTCTGTTGTGTGTTGTGTTTCCCTGAGTGGAAACCGACTCAATAGCTCCAAACAACCACTAGCTTTTCAAGAAGTGCAGACTCAACCTGGTGTCGCAGCAGGCACTACAGCTGCCCCTTCAGTCTATTCTCCCTGAACAATGGACAAGCTGCTTTCTTCAAGCTGTTCCTGAAAGCACAGTCCTTCCAACACCTCTGTCCCCTCTCCTCTGCGGTCCCCTCACCCTAATGGCCTATTTGAGCACGTCAGTGTGTTGGACGCTGGCCGCACAAAAGGTGTCATTAAGTGTGATTGAAAATCAAGCTGCTGTCTCATTAATGGGTCCATTATCAGGAGCCACGTTGGTGTGGGGTTAGTAACCTGCACGCGGTTACTATAGATACCCCTTCCCTCAGTCCCCTCACCGCCTGAGAGTCTAGCTCCCAGCATGGTCAGCGGGAGAGTTCCTTGTAGACATCATTATCTCAGCTAGGCTCGATGGTCTTTATTTGAACGCTCTGAATCGATGCAAAATGCCATAAATGCAAATTGTAGAGGAAGGAAAAAACCATGTAATCCATAGCCTTCCAAGCATTACTGTTCCTTAAAAATTATTTAAAATCAACTGGTGTATTATCTACTCGTGAGTCACAGAGTTCAGCCTATCAGGTGAGCTCCCCTGAGTCTGCTTCCCTGGAAATGCCAGTCACATCACCTCTGGGGGTGGCCATGGCGAAGCTGCGGCCAACAGGGCCGAGCGGTGAGCTGCAAGCAGAGAACCCAGAAAACAAGATACTACAACTCAGCTGAGCTGGGCTAACATAAAATACGTATGGAATGAATTACTCCTTGATGGTCTCGCCTCCTGAATGGACAGAATCAGCCAAATAAGGCTCAGAAAAGCAGATGGCTGGGGCTCCACAGAGAGGGGACAGAGGACACTCAGGAGGAGAGCCTGTCCCCAGGGTCCTGCACTGAAGTGAGCGGGTCAGGGGAGTGGCTTCCTGGGGCCTCTGTTCTGTCCCTGACTAGAGCTGTGGTAGGGACTTAATTAGGTCACCCCAAATATGTGTCATCTTGGTGGGCCAGGACTCTCATTGTTAATATGCTCCGTGGTAATGTGATGTAACTGTCCTGGGAGGTGTATCCTCACCTCTGTGGAGTTAACGAGGTAGGATTAGAGGCTGTCATGTTCCCTAGACAAGATAAGTCGCAGGATCAAGGTGTCTCTGGAGTCAATCTCTTTTGAGAGGTAAGACATTAAACAAGCAAGCAGGGATCAGAGGGTTCACAGCACTGGCAGGAAAAGAAGACTGTGGAGTGGAGCACGTCCTTTGAAGCCAAGTCCTTCACCAGAGAACCTTCCAGACTCAGAAGAGTGATGGTGAGACACATGGAGAACTCCAGGGACACTGGTGTAAAGGCGTTGAGAGAAGACATGGACTTTCTCCAAGAGCCACCGGAAAGGGAACGTGCTCCCCACAGCTGGGGACCTGGATGTGTACTGTCAGCCGCTTAGATCCTGGAAGAGTAGACTTGTGTTTGTGAAAGCCGCCCCTTGTGGTATTTCTGCCACAGCAGCACTAACGAACTGAGGAGGTGGTTGCATTCAGAAGAGAAGACAGGGGTGGCATGCTCTCGATTAGAGTTGGAAATCAAAGCCATCATGGTCCCTGTGGGAACTGGTTCTCGGCCCCAGGGTGGCAGGGCCAGCTTTCTCTGCCAGGAGGGTGAGAGACAAGAAGAACCTTGGTCAGATTTGGTCCAGAGTGTGATGACTTAGATCTGTCATTCCACTAGAGAGTCCAGTCAGGAAAGATGGCTGTGGTGGGCTGGAGGGGTGAGGCCAGCTCCCCACTTCACACCCATCAAGGAAGACGGTGGAAGCTGTGGTTGCTGGGTGTGCTGTCTTCTTCACAAGGGCTCACCCTGAAAGCTTCTTCTGTGGAGCCTCGGGTGAACTCAAACCAACAACCTTTTCACTAGCAAGCAACTTCTGAACTGTTTTACTCCAAAGGCTACCTTTGGGGGTATCTGTGTGGGAGAATACATGCTTTGAAATAACGTTTTCTATACTTTGATGTCTAAGCATTTTACAATAGACAAGAAGAACAGATAAAGGACTGGCCTCTAACATCTAAACACATGAGAGTGTCTGGGTGCATAGCACTTAAATGCTCATCTCAAGATGCCAGAGCCCACCCACAGGGCGTAGGAAGAGAGGTCTGGTGATTGTGTGGAAGGCCACGCCTTTGGGAGCTTTGGGAGCCGTCCCACACGGCACAGGTAGAAACCAGGTGTCCGAATTGATCTGAGAGCAATTGACAACAGCAACTAATTGATCCATGTATTGAGTAGCCATCGGCCACCTGTCAACACATATCTATCTACGAAGGGCCCAGGGGAGCCTGGCTGTAGGCGGCCGTGATCAGACAGAAGATGTGGTCCCGACCATGGAGACAGCAATGGGAGCGCAGCTCACCCAGCGGCCAGGGCGGGTTCCCAGCATGAGCAGCGGCTAAGCAGAGGCTGAATGGAGATGCGAATTCAGGTAAGGGAACTGTGCCACATCTCCCTGACAGGTGCGTGTAGGACCGTGAGGCATTCACCCCCCGTCACGTGAGGTTCACACCTCCTGGCACCTGGACGCTCATCCTGCCCTTTCCCTTCTCTGTGTGGGCACGTCCCCTCCTCAGCACATGTCCCTCCTGCTGTCTCGTCATCACCATTATTTCTACCGTTTCACTGGCTCGTGGGCCATTCTCTGTGGTTGAGAAATTGTTTACTCTCGTTTTCTATTCAACCCCTTCCACACTCGATGTTTCCTGAGGTGGGTCTCAGTCTCCTCCATGGGACCCCTTCACACCCCTCCTGGGGTGCTCTGGCTCTGTTTGTCTTCTTTCCTGCCCTTCCCTGCCTTCTGGGCCTTATTTTTGGGCAGAAGTTCCTTTGATCTCATCTGGTTGACCTCCCTGAGGGTACACACTCTTCACATGTAGTGGGTTTACTTGCAGGCCTGTCGGCTGTTGGGCTTCAGAGTGGTTTCCAGGAGTGATTTAGTTCCTGGGTTGAACATAAAGGCCACAGTCTCAGAGATCCACCAGAAACCAGGTAAGTACTGTGCTGGGCAACATTCTGCAGGGGTCAAGCAATGCTTGTCAGCAGGTAAACAGACACATGTGCCAGCTGGGCAGCTCTGGGGAGGCCAGGGGACGCTCAGCTGGGAGTGCACAGAGATTTCATCAGGGCAATTGTACACATGCATTTGTGTGTGCTGTACATATAACATCCAAGGACATCATCACTCCTGGTGGGCAGAGTCCTGAGAATCGGCCATAAGGGCCCCTCCCTCAGGCCTGGGTTGTGCAGGGACATCTTCTCCTGTCTGTGCCAGGATCAGAGAGCACGGACAGACACCAGGCTCTCAGTGCCACTCGTGCCCTTCACTGAACGTGTTCAAGTTCCTTACCCACGACCAGGGTCAGATAATGAAGTGACACCCAAACTCTAGGGTCTCTGTCATAAACAGATAAGCCCTTCTAGCCAAGAGGTTGGTGGTTCAAAGACAGGAAACCAAAGGTGCCTCATAAGAAAAGCCTGGTTGTCTGCTGCAGAGTGGTCACAGCTTTGGGAATGCTGAGGGGGTTTTTGCCTGCACAGTGACATTAATATGGACCTGAGACCACAGATGACACCATCCCAGTGACTTCTGCACGTGTTCACAGCAGGACATGACCCACCCTGTGCCTGGCCTTCCAGTCTGGGGCCTTCGAGGAACCCTGTCCCGCCTCCACATGTTCAGGGAGCCTTTTCTTGACACTGTAAACTGGTCGCCTGCTCTGGCCCTCCATGTCCTGGAGCCGGTTGGTATAATTCTCTAAGAATGGAGTCCAGGAAGGGTCAGTTCTGGCTCCTGTGGTGGAGACAGCACCATGAGAAGAGAACAGCACTGGTGCTCTGAGCAGTGGTCCTGGGTCCTGACTGTCCCTGTGACACAGTGAGTGTCTGGAGGGCTCTGGCAGAGGCCACGTGGAGCACCTGAGTTCTGGGCCATACAGGTCACCTTGTGGGACCAGCAGTCTCAGGGCTCTGTGCCTTCCCACTTGTTTTCCAGAGGAACCCAGACAGTGGCCACAGAGAGGCTGCGTGTCTCGCTTCTCTTCTTTGGTCAGTGTGTGATGTGCTGGCCTTTCCCCTGGGTTTACAGAGACAGGGGACCCTGGGGGAAGGTGTCTCATCTTTTAAACTCACTTTTATCCTTCTCTCATAGTGTGCACTTGATCCAAATCATGATCTTTTCATTTACGGCCTGTGCTTCTGAAAGTTGGACGGTGAATAAGGATGACAGAAGTGTCGATGTCTTTGAATTGTGGTGTTGGAGAGAGTCCATTGCTGCAGCAGTGGCCTTGAACATGGCTGAGATGGTGAGGATAGTGAAGGATAAGACAGGGTTCAGATCAGTTCTTGGGGTCACTATGAGTCAACTCCATCACATCTAACAACAACGTCAGAAATGGTCACATAGTTGAGGGGATTTGGGGTTTTAGAATTAAAGCCTTCCAGTATATTATTCTGTTCATGTTTAGTAATTGAGAATGGTGTCATCTCTATGTCTGTGAAATGGGGGGGAAAAGTCCAAGAGTTGTCTGTTGCTGGCTTCTTTCTGCTTTTTCTCTCTGTTATAAATATGGGGGGGGGCAGTTATTTATTGTCAGATATATCCCTACCACAACTCTCTTTCCATTTAGGAACAATTATTCTTATTACTATAGAAACGGTACCCAAACAAACAGAAATTACCCACAATTTTTTATTGTCAAAGTTCACTCAGAAGGCTGAGCTGTTAGAAATGAGTCCCCAGGAAAAGTCTAAAAATGATATAATTATCTGCAAATGTACTCAGGGTGGAAACACAAATGGATTTTCATTGCACTGGCCAACCTGACCTCTTAGTACAAAAATATTCCTGAGAGAGAGAGAGGTGGTGGCCACGGTCTCACTGACGGGCAGGGATAACTGCTGGGCTGTTTGAGGTTATTTGTGGCGGTTCCAGATAATTCTCTGAAATAGAAAAAAAATAAATAAAGCAATACCATGAATGATGTGCAGACAAAACTACAACATAAAGAAATCTGTGCTTGGCGCAGGAAAGATAGGGGTGGCCGGAAGGACCCCTCCGAGGCAGGAGGGTGGGTTATGTAGTAGCGAGGAAGCAGCTCTCTCTGTCTGGACAGTGGCCCAGGCTGTCACTGAGGCCACTTCTGGGAGTGACTGCGAAGTTGGATGGAAATCGGTTTCATCCACCAGGAGGCAGCTCTTGTCGTTGCTAGCTGCTGCTGGCTTGGAGTCTCAGTGACCCTGACTGTGACAGAGGACACTTTGGAGCACTGCTCATCTTCATGGCCACGGGTACGTTCAGTCCATGGTGTCAGTCCAATTCATGGAGGGATTCTCTCACTGAGAAGAACAGGGACTCCAGAATACTCACTTGTGCTCATGTGAAGCTTAGACTAAGAATCAGTCAGTTTTTGAAAAAAAAACAAGGATTTACTACATGGTTCAAAATAAGGAAAGGTGTGCACCAGGGTTCTATCTTTCTCTATACCTACCCTTTTCCACACAGGAAAAATCAGTCCAGAAGCTGGACTATAAAGGGAGTTCTGGTGCCTCTAGTGGTGGGGAGCTGCATTGCTAATTCAAAGGTGGCACCTCTCAGGTGGCTTCACCCACCGTCAGCTCTGCTGGAGGGAGATGGACAATCTCCTCCTGCACAATTTGTAGCCTGTAAGACCAGTTGGGGGGTCAACTATGAATTGATTCAGACTTGATAGTAATGAGACATTGAGTTGTTGCTGGACTAGATAAGAAGGAGGTGGCATAAGAGTTCAGACCTTTCTTAACAAATATGTTTTTTTTCTCATAAAAGAAACACAACAAATAAAAAAATCTTTTCATTCATTATTGCGTCTGTAATTCACACTGAGAAAAGCTGTCCCTATGACCAGTTGATGTTGTTGTTAGTTGCCGTTGAATAGAGTACAACTCACAGCGACCCTGTGAACAAAAGATCTGGACCTGCTCTATCCTGCGCCATCCTCACACTTGCTGGCACACAAGAGCCCATTGCAGCAGCTACTGCATCAATCCGCCCGATTGAGGGTTTTCCTCTCCTTCACCAACCTCCACCCTTCCCAACATCATGTCCTTCTCCACGGAATAGCTCTCCCCTAGCAACATGCTCAAAGTATGTGAGGCAAAGCCTCATCATTCTTGCCTCCAAAGAGCACTCCAGCTGCATCCTCTCCAAGACATATCTGTTCTTTTGGTATTATTCAGTGCTCTTCTCCAACACCACAGCTCAAAGGCATCAATTCTCTTCTGTCATCTCTATTCATTGTACAGCTCTCAGATGCAGAGTAAGTGATGGGAAAGGTTATGGCCTGAGTCAAGCACACCTTAGTCCTCAAACTTAATACTCAATAATTTGGAAAGGTCCCTAACTGCAGATTTTCCCAGTGCAGTGTGTCTCCTTATTTCCTTACTGCTGGTACCAAGGGTGTTAATTGTGGATCCAAGCAAGATGAAGCTGTTGACAGTTTCAATCTCCTCTCCATCCATCATGATACTGCCTATCGGTCCAGTGGTAAGAATCTTCGTTTTCTTGATATTGAGATGTAATCCATACCAAAGGCTGCATTCCTTGGTCTTCTGTAAAGAGTGCTTCAAGGCCTCCTCACTTTCAGCAAGCAAGGTTGTGTCATCTGTATAATGCAGGTTATTGATGAGTCTCCCTTCAAACCTGATGCCACACTTCTCTTTATGGAGTCCAGCTTCTTGGATAATTTGCTCAGCATACAGACTGAACAGGTATGGAGAGAGAATACAACCCTGACCCACTCCCTTCTCAGTTTTAAACCATGCAGTGTTCCCTTGCTTCATTCGCACAACAGCCTCCTGGTCCAGGTCCAGGTTTTGCATGAGCACAATCAAGTGCTCTGGGATTCCTTTTCTTCTCAGTGTCAGCCACAACTTGTCATGATCCACCCAGTCAAACGCCTCTGCATAAGCAATCAGGCACAAATAGAGATTCTCCTGGTATTCCTACCTTTCAGTCAGGATCTGTCTGACGTCAGCAATGATAAGACTAGTTAGCTGGTTCTAAATGTCTAGATGCTGAAGTTCAAGAACGCTGTCCTAAGTTGTTAGTGGTAATACTGAAGAACCTCGCAAAGGTAGAGGGTCCAGAACCGAGGAAGTCTGCCCACGTTCAATGCATGATTAGAATCCCACTAATCAATAAAAAAGACCATTCCAGAGGTGAGGCCATGGGAAGGTTTGTTAAAGACGCATTGTCTTTAATCTGGTGTTATTGATCAAAATTTTATTTTCTATTATCTATAGTAAGAAAAGTTCTTCTAATGTGATAAATGTTTTATTAATGCCATAGGAAGTATTTTGATCATTGTCAAACTTGGGAAGTCTTGCATTAAGTTTATTTCATGTTGTTCTATGAGATTTGAGTCGAATTTCTACCTACTGGCTTTGGGTTCCCGTTTCTTTGCCAGTGTTCCTGCCGTCCGGAGGCAGTGCTGTCACTGTTGTGTGACGCTGTTGGGTCAGCTGCAGTTCATGTGCAGCAAAACGAAGCCCTGTCTGGTCTGCGCCGTCCTCAGGACCACTGCTGTCCTCAAACCCTTCTTACAGTAAGTGTGCCCGTCAATCTTGTTAAAGTCCTCTTCTTCACTGACTCTCTACCGTGTGTGAGCTTCCTCTCCAGGGACTGGACCTTCCACATGATAAGGTCAAAGTCTGCGAGACGATAACTCAGCGTCCTCAAGTCTAAGGCGCATTCTGACTGCACTTGGTCTTTTTGCAATCCAGAGCTCGGTCAGTATTCTGCACCAATGCTGTGGTTCAGTCATTGCTGTTGAGCAGGAAGTGACTCAAAGTTGACCCTTCAGTGGGTTTTCAGAAGCTGTAAATCACACTGGAGGGAAAAAAAATCACACGTGAGGAGGTCTCCCTAATTTCTACCACGGACTATGGCCAGAAGGACTATATTGAGTAATTCACTGCACCACCTCAACCAACTAACTCAACGACTGAAATGTCTGGAGAAAATAGGACTCAGGCTGGCTTTTATGTGCTGGTTTTCTCTATGAAAGATGCAGCCACAGCGCAAAATTAACCACAGTTCTGTGAGTGCTGAAGAGCTGAGTTTCGTCTTCCCATCTTGGAGAGGAGTGCTCTTACGGAGAGGAGAGAGGCTTTTTTATTTTTGCCTAAGGGAAATATTATTCAAGAATCCTAGATGTTTCACCATTTGATTTTCAAAGTGGTTTCTCGCTATCTCAAGCCAAGTGAAATCAGTAGGTATTTCTTATCCAGTGCCCTGCAGGGTGTTCCGAATCCCTCCCTCTTCTATTTCTGAGGTATCTGGGCAGAGTTCAATCACTGTTATGTTCTTTAAGGTGAAGTTCATGAGGGCAGAGCTCGATGACACTGCCTTGCTTTTCCTGGTACCAGGACGGCTTCCATCTGAACAGGGAGCAATGTTGTCACTCTTCGATCACCGGAGGAAACATTGTGTTTTCTTCTCTGACTGGTTTCCCCTTGATGCTGATTTCACCTTTCCAGGGTTTTGCTGTCACGACCATGCCCATTGTGTTACCATTACCACTTAATTCATCAATGCGGCAACACTACAACTTCTCTAGACCATGGTTTCATCTACAGTTATAATCAGAGAGCTATGTACATGCATTTATCTACAGTTATATTTAAAGGGATACGTACAGGTCATTTTCGAGATACGGAGAATGTTGTTGTTGTTGTTAGGTGGCCTCAAGTCACCGATGCCTCATGGTGGCATATGAACAATAGGTCAAAACTTTGCCCAGTCTTGTGCCGTGGCTACAATCTCCACCACGCACAGGCCAATTGTGCAGTCACTGTCCATTCATCTTGTGAGAGTGGCCCTTTCCTTGTCTGACCGTCTTCTTTTCTAAGCACGATGATGCGTTTCCCAGGACTGGTGACTCCCAACAACACACCCAAGTACAAACGAAGGCTCAGCATCCTTGCCTTGAAGGAGCGCTCTGGATGCACTTCCCCTGCACATCCGGGGCGTGTTCAGTGTTCTTCAGCATCACTCAAAGACGTCGATTTGTCTCTGGTCTTACTTATTCATTGCCCAACTTTAACTAGCACAAGAAGCAAAGCAAAAGGCTCTGGCTTGTAGCAAACACATCTTAGAGTTTAAATTCACATCCCTGCTTTCTCGCACTTTAAATAGGAGCCTTGGAGCAGAGCTCCCAATGCCATATCTCCCTTGACTTCTTGACTGCTTCTGCCACGGGTGCTGGTTGTGGATCTAAGAAAGAGGAAATCACTGACAACATCAAGCTCTTCTCCATCTATTATGCTGTTGGTCCAGTGGTGAAAAGCTTTGCTTTCTTGATGTTGAGATGTCTTTAGATCTTTCTAGCAAGGGTACAACATTCACATAAAGTAGCTTGCTGATGAGTCTTCCTCCAATCTTGATGCCACACCCATCTTCACATAGTGCATCTTCTCGAATTATTTGTTCAGCATACAGATTGAATAGGTGTGGAGAGAGAATACAACCCTGATGCCCACCTCTCCTTGGAACCATGCAATATCCTCTGTCCTACTCAAATGACTGCCTCGTACGCAGTTAGTGAGCCTCACACGAGCACAGTCAAGCGTTCTGGAACTCCCACTTCCCTCAACGTCATCCACAATTTACTGTGATCCTTACAGTTAAATGCCTTTGTAGTCAATAAACTGCATTAAATACATTTCACTATTCTCTGTCCCCAACCAAGATTCATCTGACATCAGTAATAAAATCCTTGTTCCACAGCCCCATCGAACCCAGCTTGGCCCTCTGGAAGTTCTCTGTCCATGCACTGCTCCAGTCACCCTTGAATAGTCAACAGCATGACTTTACTTTGGAATGCTATCAGTGATATTGATCAATAATTTCGGCACACTAGTGGATGGCTTTTTCTGGAATGGGAACAAATATGGATCTCTTCCAGTTGATTGGCCAAGTTTCTGTCTTCCAAATTTCTTGGAAAAGTGTATAGATTTCATACAATGACAAAACAATTAAACAAAAGCCCAACAACATAACAATGTAGCTCAACATCTGACAAAGACTTTGTTGTGCACCATTAGCTGGCCTGTGCGTCTCCGTCCTTCAGGTCCACGGCACATCTGGCAGAAGCTGGACTGGGTTTTGCTTTTTTGAATCCAGTCTAACAATCTGTACCTTTTAATTTAGGATGTTCAGACTGTTAGGTTTAATGATTGTTGAGTTTACAGGCCCACTTTCTGCTCTCTAGTTTCTTTATCTCTTCTTTCCTTTCCCCTCTCTACCTTCTTTTAGCTTAAGATCGTCATTTTTGTTGCTGTGTTTTTGACTGCTTTGAGTTGAGTACGATTCATAGTGACCCTAGAGACAAAAGGCCTGAAGCCCCTCTACAACTATGGACATTTATCAAACAAAGTTCATAGAGTTTCCAGAGATAAGTTGTTTAGGAAGTAGATGCCAATTACCCTTTTTTTTTAAAAAAAGCATTTTATTTATTTATTTATTTATTTATTTCCATTCATTCATTGTTGCACACTTTGCTCCCCACCCACCCCTTCCCCCCCAATTCACTTTTCTCTTTGATAAGTAAAAAAAAATAATACTTTTTCATTGTTATATAACCCCCACCCGCAAGTCCACTCGACTATGCAGATTTAATTCTAGACCGTTGTCATGATGGTAATATCTGATCATACATTCCTCCTAAACAGTACTCTCCCTTATCTGTGCTAATACATTATATATTATTTATCCCTTCTTAGTTTCCCCCAACTTCTTCTATTTTTTAAAAAATGCTTAATTTTATTTCACCTGTTGGCCTTTTAGTAATAACACGATGTTTTCTTACAATTTATTTGTTTGTTAGAGCTCTGTGACTTATAATGTCACCAGGTTTGTGCTCCACTCACTTCCTCCTCTTTTTTGGTATATTGTGGTGAGACTCTTCTGTGGTAAAGTCCACAATACATTGTTTGATTTTGCTTAAAACTGTCAACTGTCTATTTTTAAAAGTCACAATTTTTAACAAGCCTTTTAAAATTGACCCGCAGAGTTACTACTTCCTGTGATCTTCCTTCTTTTTTAAACCCAGGTTTCCATCCAGAACCACTTGCCTCCAGCCCGAAGAACTTTTCACGCAGTGTACTTTCACTGAAGAACCTTTATTCTTGGGTTGTAGCAAGAGATCTTTTTCCCCAAGAAATTTTCTTTTTTGTTGGTTATAACAATCTTACAATGATAGCTTTCTCAATCTCTATTCTTAGATTATCTAAAAATGGGATATAGATATTTTTGGATTACATAAAAACATTTTGAAGAATTGTTTTGTGGGGTCTGGAAGTCTGGGATACGTAGAGGGGTGCTGAAAGTAGGGGGCTGCTAAGTGTAAAGTCAGCCGTTTGAATCCACTAGCCACTCCTAGGAAGAACGATGGGGAAATCTCTTCCCGTAAAGATGCCCAGTCTTGGAAATCTGATGGGCGGTTGCTCTGAATCAGAAACTGTGCCATGGCAGTGGCTTCCTCACACTCTTTCTCCCTTCCCCCAGATCGCACTACTTTTCCACTTGTGGCCCTCACCTGCCAGTTGTTTGCTTATTTTATGAAAGAGCTCCTGGAGTGTACCCTAATTCAGGGATCTTGCATTCTCTCAAGAGGGGTGCGGTGGCCTCAGTGATGTGACCCATTGTTAGCCCCCTGCTGACCCCTTCATCTACAACCTGAGGAATGGATATAGAGGTGGCCCCACAGAGGGAGGCTCTGCAGTAGAACAGTCTGCTTTTAATGATTGTGTCAATAAAAATATTATGTTAGAATATATTGGAGAACCAAGCAGGTCAAACTGGAAAATGCTTGCTTGACTACATAACTCTTTTATGTCTTATAATTTTCATTCTTATTAATATCTTTTTATTAGAAAAATGCTTATGGTGGGGAGACAGAGAAGAAAGGCAGACCCTGGATGAGATGGATGGATTCGGTGAGTGGGGTCATGAAGGTAGGTGTGTCAGAGACAGTGAAGTTGGCACAGGATAGAGCAGGTTTCAGGGCTGTTGTACATAAAGTCACTATGAGTCACACGCTACTCGACAGCACATAACAACAACAATGCTTATGGGCACTTAGATGTTGTAAAGTTTATTACGTAATTAAGTATTTTGGTTTATTGTATTAAGTTTATTACATAATGTAACATCGACACAACTCTGAGGGGAGGGTCGGTGTATGTGTATGTTTGTGAGTGAAAAAAAATTGTCATTAAATTAATGCTTACAAAGAAAAAAAAATCTATCCTTACACTGTCTTCTGAGCTGAACAAGGTCTGATGAGAAGTCAGAGGTTACTGTACTGGTTCCTCTCCATGCAGTCTGTGATGTTCCTAGATCTCTCTCTCTCTCTGTGATGCTTGAAGTTTTGTTCCTCAAATTTGGAAAAATCTTGACAGCCTCTTTCTCCTGATCAAATGTCGCTCTCATTTGATACTGCCACATAAATCTTTAAGACTCTGTCTGTGGTGCCTTCTTTTTGCACAGTTTCTCTCGCTCCACCAGGGACAGGTTGTCTGTGCACTGGCATTATCCTCTGGGGCCCTGGTTTTGCCTGAGGACTGGGTGAATCAGCACTTTCCTGTGGATTTGTCTTCGCAGGCCCCAGCGTGGCTTCCTGGAGGAGGGGCCTCAGAGCTCTCTTCTTCTGGGCTGTGATCTGATTGCAGAATTGCAGCCTGCCCTGCTCAGCACAAACCCTGAGGCTGGGAGGGAGTCAAAAGCCAGCCAGAAAGAGCCTTCTCTCTGTCTGATTGCCATTCCTCCTCTGAAGAGGCTCACAGGCGAGGGGCGTGGAATTAGTGTTGACACAAAGCCCGGATTCAAGTAGAGCGGGGAGCCGATTTAAATAATAATCGCGCACTAAGTGAACGGGAAGCTCCATTTTGTGTATTGGTTTCTGCAATGAAAGAAGTGGCCTGCCTCGCCTGTAATTGCTGTCAGCTTTAAAGCAATCCTCTTTTCAGAATTCTCCATTTAATGCAACCGTGAAAATTGTTACCAAGCAACCAGTGGGTCTTGAGTGGTGAGGCTTCGGGAGTGACTGACGAGGACTTTCCCTCTAGAAAAGGATGCGTTTCCTCAGACACTGGATGTCAGCTGGCCGGGCGGGGAGGGCCAGGCGGGTGAGGCCAGAGCTCCAAGTCACCAGACAGTGGCGCTGCTCGGGGCAGGCGTCCCCTCTGCACCCACCATGTGGGGCTGCTGTTCACGTCCTCCTCTGGACTCTCATAAACACCCTGTTCCTGGAGTGGGTGGGGATCCAGCCACCAGTGGTGGCAGAAAAGTCCTTCTTGGGGTTCCATGGTAACGGTGACATTAAAACATGGTGGAAGTGAATGCCCCGTCCAAGCCCAGAGGTGATTCCACCACAGAGGGACCTTGCATACAGCTACGTCTGTCCTGATGGAACCTGGAGCACGAACGGGGAGAGCTCTATCCATGAGGCCCTTGACGTGGTGTTGGACCCTCCCGAAGTCGTAGCAGCAGCATCTACCTCCTGGTTCGTTTCTACTCGGAAGTTTTCCACCACTTGTCACAATTGTAGTTTCTTTCACCAGGACACTGTGCTCGCATTCAGGACCGCCCTGGGCTCCTGCTTGGAGCCGTGCGTCATCTGAGGAACCAACTCTGCTCACTCATCTATTTACCTTCCCGGGTTTTGTCCTGTCCACATCGCACAGTGAAGGGCGCTTTAAAATCCACTGAGGGTGCGCCCGAGACATTGCAGGATTTGAAAACCACAGCATTACTTATATATAAGTATATATTATCGTTTATAATACAGAAATATATAAAATAATATATATTCTGTATAATATATAAAAATTATATCTATCACAAAATTATATATTGTATATATTAAGATATGAAAAGAATATGTATTATATATATAGCATATAGATAAAAGTTTATATTCTATTATAAAGAAGGAAATGGCCATCAGCTTGGAACCCAGTCACAGTTGAGCCTCTGTGTGTTTCTGATTGTAAATTGCACGGGAGGAGATTACCTGTGTCCCCCCAGTGCTGTAGGGTCAGAGGTGACTCTGGCTGACCCTCGTTGTGTTTTGGAGGCTGTCCATCCATCCTTGTCCTGCTCAGCTTCCCAGGGACCTGTGGTCTCTCCTCCCTCAGAGCTCCCTGGACACTGTACAAGTGATTTCTGTGTTATGTGATAATTGTGCTGATACATGTTAGCCATGTATTTAATGCTATTTACTTTTATCCAGCTTTACATATTTGATAATGAGATAATCTTCTGTAACACCTTTGCATGTTATATAATAATTACATTACATATTGGTTAAACCACTATATCAAGTTGCTTACATAGAGGTGATCGTGTCAGATATGCACACATAATCCAGTTATTGATATGTGCATGTAATTACATCACTCACACACATAATTATATTACTCACAGGTAAAGAAGGAAGCCCTTGGGGTGGGAGGGGAGAGGTCAGTGACGGCCGGTGAGGGTCCTGATTCTGGGCATCCAGTGGGCACAGGTGGTGAGGGGACAGCCCTGCATTGGGCATGGATGGCCAAGGTCAGCTCTACAATGGGCACAGGTGGCCAAGGACAGCCCTACAATGGGTATAGATGGCCTGGAGACAGCCCTGCACTGGGCACAGGTGGCCAAGGACAGCCCTGCACTGGGCACAGGTGGCCAAGGACAGCCCTGCACTGTGTATGATGGTCAAGGACAGCCCTACAATGGACACAGGGGCCAAGGACAGCCCTGCACTGTGTACAGATGGCCAGGGGACAGCCCTGCCCTGGGCAAAGGTGGTGAAGGAACACCCCTGCCCTGGGCACTGGTGGACCAGGGAAGCCTGAGCACCTGTCACTTCGCTTACCGGTGATGGGGTCTTTGGATGTCTGGTCCTTCAAGAACAGACTTTCCCGTGTCAGGAAAATTAATGAATTTGAAACAAACATGTTCTCCCCTAAAACCCGGTTCTATCCAGTTGACTGGTGCGCGACAACGTCTGTCAGAGAAGAGCCGTGGCCCACGGGCTCTCCGTGTCTGATTTCAGAAGCGGATTGCCAGGCCTTTTCACTGAGGAGCCTGTGGGCATACACAGCCTTTCCGTGAGCAGCCAGCCACGCTCACCGACCTTCCCGTTTGCTGACTGACCTGAAGTTGATGCTCTGAACAGGCCTGGTGTGGTCTCTGTCCCGCTGTGTGTGTGTGACAGGCATGGGCGTGAACTGGATGCCTCGTTAACTGGGTGGAAGGGACAGTATTTGTAAGCAGTGGCTGCCACAGGCGGATGCGTCTCCTCAGCTGTGTCAGGCCTGTGTTAGGGATCCTGCAGCGCTGGAGTGAGAGTCCAGCTGTGGCGGTCACTGCGGGCTCGGAGTCCCTGGGGGCCCTGAGAGAGGAGCCTTCTCTCGGTGAGGGGCCCTAACCAGCCTCTTCTGAGTGGTGCAGCCTGAGGGTCACGGCAGGGACAGTGGGCTTGTGCAGGGTCTATGGGCATGTGAAGAGTGGCCGTGAAGGCTCACGGGAAGGTTTCCTGGGCCCTCTTCATGCAAGACCCCCTGAGAGGACCTCAGACTGTGAGAGTGAGAAAGGACTTGGCTGCAGTTGGAAGAGCTGGGGTGAGGTTAGAGTGGGCTTCACCTTCGCGCCCTCATTGGTGCAGCTACCTTTAGGAGTCCATGACTAGGGCAGGCCCGTGCACAGCAGGACTGGCCCCGGGACGTCCTCATGGTCCGTGTCAGGTAGGACCCCTGGGAGTTTTCATCAGTGGAATTTCTCTAGAAGTCACCAGACCTTTCTTCCTAGTCTTAGTGTGGAAGCTCCTCTGACGCTTGCTCTGCATGGCAGCAACACGCAGCCTCAGCTGACAGAGGGTGGTGCTAGGCATGGGTACACTCGGCCTGGGGTACACTGGCCAGTGCTGGAACCCAGTCTTCCCGCATGGAGGGTGAAAACTCAGCCACTGACCCACCACCATCAGCCTCTTCCAGCTACTGAGGAGAGAAACAAGGGTGGACCCCCATTGGGGATTTCCGGAATCCTGGTGGACGCGTGGGCTTCGCCTCCAATGTGCTTGGATCCGCTGTTCACGTGCTGCTGGGAGGGTGAGCAACAACCGAGTGCAGGCAAGGCCACCCGTGTGGACACTCAGATCACTGTCCAGTTCACTCATGGGCGCCGCCATCCTCCACCTGCCCTCTCAGGGGAAGTGACAGGACAGGTGACTCAGAGGCAGGACTCGCGTCACTGAGAGGTTGCGGGTAACCATGCAGATGCCCACAGCTGACCTGGCTATGCTCTAAGCAGCACCCTGGCCCCTGGCCAGGACTCAGCAGCTTGTCACTGTGCCCGCACATGGCTCGGGGAACGAGGGGTTCAAAGGCTGTGTCACCTGCTTACCGAGTCCACTTGTGTGGGGTACCCCCTTATCTGAAAAATGGAACCCAAGTTGACTGCATCTTGTGTTGCTGGGGAGACAGGTGAGAAGTTTGCAAAGCCTCAGGTGTCACCTAGAAATAAAAAGGTTGGAGACTCAAATTCACTCCAAGATACTGCAGGAGAAAGGCCTGGCAATCCAGAGGTGGGACAATCTTATGGAGTGTGTGTGCCACGCCGAGACACATGGGGTCAGAGCACAATCAATGCTGACACACACGGGTCAGAGCACACTTAATGCTGACACACACGGGGTCAGAGCACACTCAATGCTGACACACATGGGGTCAGAGTCAGAGCCACTCAATGCTGACACACACGGGGTCAGAGCTCACTCAATGCTGACACACATGGGGTCAGAGCTCACTCAATGCTGACACACATGGGTCAGAGCACACGCTATGCCGAAACACATGGGGTCAGAGCACAATCAATGCTGACACACACAGGGTCAGAGCACACTCAATGCTGACACACATGGGGTCACAGCCACTCAATGCTGACACACACAGGTCAGAGCTCACTCAATGCTGACACACATGGGTCAGAGCACACTCAATGCTGACACACACGGGGTCAGAGCACAATCAATGCTGACACACACGGGGTCACAGCCACTCAATGCTGACACACACATGGGGTCAGAGCACAATCAATGCTGACACAC
>NW_006399943.1:3442140-3464073 GCF_000299155.1 Elephantulus edwardii | reverse complement strand
CAGAGCACAATCAATGCTGACACACACGGGGTCACAGCCACTCAATGCTGACACACACATGGGGTCAGAGCACAATCAATGCTGACACACACGGGACAGAGCTCACTCAATGCTGACACACACGGGGTCAGAGCTCACTCAATGACTGTGTCCCCACATTGACACACACGGGTCAGAGGGCACTCGATGCCAACATACATGGGGTCAGAGGGCACTCAGTGCCGACACACACGGGTCAGGGGGCACTGAACAGCAGTTGACTTTATCTTCTTAACAGAGGATAACGCTCATTCGCTTTATACTAACTACCTCTGAGCAACAATTTGCTGTCCTGCAGTGGGCACTGGCTCCCTACGGACCATCCAGCAGGTTTTGAGAGGCTCTAATTAGAAGGGGGGAGATAGCCCATCTTTTCCGCACAGAGCAGCTGGCGGATTTGAACTTCCTGTGCTTACGTTGGCAGCACAACTCCTTCCCCGCCAGGACAGGAGGGCAATTCGGCTCCTAAAGCCGCTGTGCACAAGTTTTGCATGAGGATATGGCCCCGTGAATAGTTCTGCGGTTGGAGTGACGTCTACAAGGGAGGGACCCTCCCTGAAAGAGCAGCATCCTGGCTGGGGGACTTGGGCATTGGACCCCGAAGGAGCAGCCGTCCTTGCTGGGGGTCTCGGGAGCTGCACCATGTGCTTCTGGAATCCACACGTGTCCACTGGCTGATGTCACAAGGAGATGACCAAGCCTTTCTTCCTAGCCTTTTGCTCTGGAAGCTGGCCTGAAACCCACTCAGCATGGGCAACCCTGCTGATAGGTGAAACAGAAACGCTGGGGCTTAGCTCCCAGCATCACAACACCACGCAAGCACCCAAAGTCAGGAAGACAGGGCGGTGGACGGGGCTGATAGGATTTGGCAGAGCTGAGCTCAGCACATCCACCTTGACCAGGCGCTTATGGGCTGAGGAAGGAGCCAGGCTTTCTTTATCTCACCCTGAGGAGGCAGAAAAACGTCCTGTAATATCTAATCTGGTGGGTTGCAATTATTATCAAACAAACAACATAATAGGACACGGTTCTGAAGCTGTAGAGGAATCTCGGGCTTTCTCTAGACTTTTCGGAACGTGTCTGCTGAATGTACATTTTCTTCAGTAGTTTTCTCCATAGTAAACATAGAAATAATTGAAAGTTTGCTGTTCAGAGATTCCTCCTCTTTGTGTGAACTAAGTGCCTTTCAGTCTCGCGTTTGGGGAAAGCGTAAATAAAAAATGGCCATGCGTGGTTAATTCTGCCCACTGCCAGCTTGTTAATTGTGTGTCTCTCCTCCGTCCAGGGTCTGGCAGCCTGATCCCCTCCATAAACAGCCGAGATACAGGTGGGGGCGTGAAGGAGGTGAGAAATCCCACCACAGCCAGTGCAAACCCTGGGAGCGGGTGAGGGAGAGCCCTGTCAGAGAAGGAAGGCTTGGATGTGCAACAGGTGCGTGTGGAGGACGGTGAAGACCGCGCTGCTGAAGGTGAGACGCTTGTTAAGTCGCGAGTTAAACGCCATCGAGTACAAGTCACAGTGACCCTGTGGACAGGAGCCCTGCGCCCTGCCCTAGCCTGTGCCATCCTCGTTTCTGACAGAGTTGAGCCTATTCCGTCACTGTGTCAGTTTGTCTCATCAGGGGTCTTCCTCTCCTTTGCTGACCCCTCGTCTGACCCTCCATCTTTCCAGGCATGAGGTCTCTTTCCAGAGAAGAGCTTCACATAGCATTACATCCACGATCCTCTTATAGCTGGGGAGCAGACCAGGCAGGCTGGGAGTGGGTAGGAGATACCCCGTGCTGCTCGGGCATCCACCATGTGACCGCTGGTCAGGAAAGGACGACACTGACTGTGCACAGTAAGGGGAGGGGTGGCCCCAGTGCGCCAGCCGTTATGATCACCGGCTCTCTGGACAAGGCTGGTGTGGGGAACTTGAACTCAGATGCTTCCTCTGGTTACGTCTAGACATGACCCACACTGTGGTTGAGTGGACGCTGGCTCCCAGGACCCTGTAGGGCGGAGAGGGACTCTTCACAGAGTTTCCAAGGCTGTAAGTGTTTATAGGAGTTGATGGACATCTTCCTCCCATGGATTAAATCACTGACCTTTAGGTCGTTAGACAGTGTGTCACCACGTTCCCTTGTCAAGCTCTGTCAGTGGATGGGAAACGCTTAAACCCTCTGGCAAATACAGTAAGATCGGCTTCCCTCAGGGATTGATCTCCATTGGGCAGCTCGTCGCAGATACAGCCAGTGCAGGATGGCGGTCCACGCTCTCCCCTTTCAGCCCATCATGAAGACATCCCGTTCCTTCCCTGCTGGGAGCAGACAAGGGTTGACCTGGCTGGTGCCTCCTGGTTCCTGCTCTTGGTCAAGAGGCAGAGAGACTTACTGTGTCCAGATCGTGGGGAAGCCTTGTCCAGTGAGTAGATCTGGAGAGAGTGACCAGATATGTCTGTCTGCTTAAGCAGCCCTCCCACACTGACCACAGGGGATAGTTCAGGACCCATGGAGACCACACTTTGCACGAGTCCTGGGTGCTTCATGCTCACGGGCGTGGCCTCATCACGTTGCTGCTGAACTTCTTTGCTGACCGTGAATCAATTCTGTGTCAGGCTCTGGTCAGCACCACCATTGTCACTTACAATTTTCATGGTGGTAGGAACTGTGGATCTGGACAGCTCAGCAACTGCTCTGAGGTCAAAAGCAGGAGAGACCACTCAAGTCCCTCTAATTCTGGATCTTGACTTTGAGCCTCCGATTTCATCCCCTAAACCAGCTTCTGAGCCTGGAGGGATAACACTTTCCCACTTCTTACCTTCAAAGACATGGGCTGACACGGTGACTGGCAACAGTCTGAGCACAGCCGATTGGGAGGACAGGGCGGCTCAGGTAAGGTGTGGGGCTGTCATGACAGGTGTTGCGAAGTGCCGTGGAGGTGAGTACATCGCACCGCAACCCTGTGAAGGACACATCTGAACCTGGAACTCTCTGACACCCTTGAGCCCGTTACTGCAGTCACTGTATTGGTCAGTGTTTCTGAAAGTCTTCCTTTCTTTTGCTGACCCACCACCTTTCTAAGGATGATGTCCCTTCCCAAAGAGGAGGCCCTCCCAACAACACGCCCGGAGTATGAGGGACAGACCTTCACCAGCCTTTCCCCTAAGGAGCTTCCTGGTTGCACTTTGTCTGAGATGTATCTGTTTATTCTCTTGATGGTCTATGGGATAACAGCGTTCTTCTGAGATGTATCTGTTTATTCTCTTGATGGTCCATGGGATAACAGTGCTCTTCTGAGATGTATCTGTTTATTCTCCTGACGGTCCATGGACTAACAGTGCTCTTCTCCAGTGCCACAACTCAAAGACACTGATTTCAGACATCCTCATTCACTGTCCAGCTCAGACGCCTAGCAAGGGATTATGGCTTGAATCAGATGCACCATAGTCTTTAGAGTGACACCATT
Source organism: Elephantulus edwardii (assembly GCF_000299155.1). NCBI lineage: Eukaryota > Metazoa > Chordata > Mammalia > Macroscelidea > Macroscelididae > Elephantulus > Elephantulus edwardii. Next base: position 3,460,588 of record NW_006399943.1, on the reverse strand, counting down.
GCTCCTCAGTACTTTGGAGAGGTGCTTGGCAGCAGACTTCCAGGGTTGCTATGAATTGGAGTCAGTTTGGTGGCATCTAACAACAGCAGCAGGAGGACACCGGTTCTTTCCCAGCTTCCGTACAGGGACTGGCCCCGCACTCCAGGAATGGTAGAAAGCCCTTGCTTCTGCTCTTCAGCCAACGCTGGCACTCCGTCTGGTACAGAAGACCCCTCCTCACGAATGGGAGCAGATGGGGTAGGGTGGTGGAAGGAGAAAAAGAATAGAAAAACACAGCATTGAGAGCAGTTGTGCTGGTTCTGCGAGTTTTATGCCGATGAGGCAAAGTCAAGTTCAGATTCACACTAGTCCCCATTCCTTGTTCTCAGGCTCAGAATCATTCATGTGGGCTCGTTCTGCCTCTCAACTGTGAAGAGTCCAAGTGGGGTCAATGGAAGTGCTGGTCCTTCAGTGGTGGGGGGCTAATGATGCAAATGTAAGCTCTCAAAGGTGTAATCCCATTGGTGGCACTGCCTCTGGTTGCTATGGTAGCAATTATCATCTCCCAGGAAGAGTGGGAACAGAGACCAGGTCCACCCCTCAGAAAGCAGTTGACCCAGCGTTACAAACAATTACAGTGAAGCATAGCAAGCATTGCACCAGCCCACAAATGTGTGACACTTCTCATTCTTCATCTCATAAAAAACTGGTTTTCAAGTTCAAAGCTTGTTTGAGGGCAGAAAAAATAAGGCATTGTAACAAAAGGACAAAAAAAAGAGGAGAGAGTGTTTATTGGGAAACATGACAGAAAAGAGAAGAAAACACACAAAAGTAGAAATACAGCAGATAACAGAGCAAAAAGTTATTAAATGACTTTTAAGGAAAGGGTTACCCTGAAGGAAATACAGCTAAAAGAGCAAAACTGTTTTCATTATTTCATAAACAGGAGAAAGAAGATTAGCCATCCCCCCTAAACAAAGTTAATCCCCCATTAGAAATCATTTTAGGGCTAGTCAGTGGAGGCTGATGGGAGCAGGAGGCTCGAGCTCATAAACGGATCTCCACGGAAGCGGGATTCTCTTCTCTGGTGACCACGTCAGAGCGCCCACTGATGTGAACGATTGAGTGAATGCTGGTGGAGGATTGTGTCAAACAAAGAACCACATTAAGGCACAGTTACTGCCAAGGGCGCCTTTCAAGTGTCACTTTAGAGATTACGGTGTACCTAGCCCAAGTCATAGCATTTTCCTGTTGCTTTACATGCATGTGAAAGTTGGACAATGACTATGGGAGACTGAAGAGGAATTAACGTCACTGTGTTTCAGGGCTAGTGAAGAATGCTGACCGTATCACAGACTTGCGGACGAACAAATCTGACTCGAAAAGGGTGCAGCCAGGCTGCTCCTTACAAGCGAGGCTGGTGAGATTCCATCCCACATTCGTAGAGACAGTGGTCGGCGGGGAGAAGGACATCATGCTGGGCAAAGCACAGGCCCAGGGTGAGAAAGGAAGACCCTCAGACAGATGGTTGGTGTGCTTTCCCTCACACTGGAAACTATTAAGGAAACATTTCCAGTGACATGAAAACGTCTTTAACACAATAATGTGCACCTTGAACATGAAAGCTAATTTGCTGTGTGGACAGTTGCATCTACCGTGGGTTTTAGTATGATGGACTTTCTAGGGCTGGCTGGTAACTTGTGCCTAACATCACACCTACTACTTGTACAGAGGAGAGGATTTCTAAAAAGGATAACTTTTTTTGAAGACAATTCAATCCACAACAGGCCTCATACAAAAGGACTTGTGGGGAGCCTCCTGCCTCACTGCAAATTCCAATTTCTCCTCCAATCTCACAGAGCCAGCTAGAGTATTGGCTTCCAGCTGGGGTTTTCCATTGAGCTGTCTTTCTGCAACAGAAAGAGAAAAGGATGGAGGCTGTCCTTGAGGAACATTCCGCATTTGTGAACCTTTACAGACCCAGTTGTGCGGCTCACACCTACTGCACCAGTGCTGACGCGCTCCCAGATTTTGCATCTGGAAGGATCCCGCACCTGTCCCTCCTCAGTGCCAGCCCTGTGCTCAGCGGCATGGCCCAGGGCTGAGCTCTGCTGGGTGCTGGCTCCCAGCTCAAGGCTCCGGGTTCCAGACTGCAGCTGGGGCTGAGCCTGCCTGAGTCCTTACTGAATTCCTGAACTAGCACCTTCCAGTTCCCTGTGGGGGAAGTGGAAACAAAAGGCCAGGCAGAAGTGTCCTGTCGGTTGCTTCTAATCTTACCATTTTGGGTTTTGTTTGTTTTTTTTTGTTTTGTTTTTTAAGTTCAGAGCTTTTTTCTTTTACAGCAAATTATGGGCCCAGAGCCGCCAGAGTGCCTGTGCGTATACACCCTAGGAACTCCAAGTCACTTCTGCACAACCTGCTTCAATGGGCCTGGAGAACCTGGGCTTGGGGAGAAAGAAGTGCAGACCCGCTGCCAAGGTGAGTCTGACGGTGGTGGTCCCACAGCACAGAGCAGCCCCTCCAATGTGCCTCTTAGGGCTTCTGAGGTCGCAAACCTCGACAGAAGCAAGCTGTGAGACCTTCCCCGGGAGAGGCCTTTGAAAGAACAGCTGAATCCTTTAATCTCAGCACCACAGGGTACCAGCGGCCCTAAGGAAGAGGGAGGGGAAGTGTGCTGAGGCCAGGCCATCATAGGGCATCACCTGATCTGGTGGGTGGGCCAGCACTTTGGGGCCCAATGAATAGAACCTTCCACATCAGAACGGTGGTGCCTTACCTGTCAGCCCTTCTCAGCCACGGGACCCTTCACACAGCCTCGACCAGTCAACACCAGTTTTTACTGCTGGAAAGATGGTTAGCTGCTCAGTCGGCTCCAACTCATAGAGCCTTTAGGTATTTGCGGCTGGTGTTGGTGCCGTTGAGCTGCTTCCGTCCTAGAGACCCTGTAGGACGGGGAAACTGCCCTGCGCGGTCTCCTTCGCTGGTTTTTACAGGTCACCAGGTTTTTCTTCCCAGCCAGTGGCTGGTGGCCTTGAACCAGCAGCCTTTTGATTACCAGCCAATTGTTAAACATTCTCACCAGGACTCCATGTTGTTATGTGTAAGACATAGTCAAACCCTTCTTTCTTCATGCGCACACATCACTTTTTGAGACAGAAAAAGTAAAAACAATCTTTACACAACGATTCCTGGAAGATCTTCTCCCCATTTTCAGCAGGCTTCCTGTCTTTCTCCAAATGGTTCTGCTGGGCAAGCCTTGTGCACACAGTAGGTGAGCACTTGTGGGCTTTGCTTCTGTGCCTCTAACAGCTTCACACCCCCTCCCTCTCCTCTCCCCCTGCATCCCAGACTCCTTGTCTTCAGGCCCTTGGTGTCCAAGGGGAGGATGGAGCTTCTGGCAAACACACCTGTTACAGGGACCAGCAGCTGCCCAGTCAGGGATTCATCCTTGTCATCTGATACCGGAAATGCCTTCTTCATAGATATCTGAGCTTCTGAGAACCACTGGGTCACTTACCTGGGGTTTACTTCCCAAAATCTCAGTCAGAAAAATTAGGGAGATCATTTCTTCAGGAGATATTGCAAATTACAATCCGAGAGAGTTTCATTTCGGAGAAATGCTTCTTTCTCTTTTGATCTTGCTTTTAAACACACCCCACAGCACCCCCAGAATCACTTCTGACAATTCTCTCATCAATTACGTTTCCTCCAGTCATGCACACAGACACTGCGCTGGCATTCGCCATAAATCATGCTGGGTCTGCAGGACTGTGATGTTCGCACAGAAAAAAATGCTGTCTCCTGTGCATCCAGACGGAAATGTGATGTTGAAAGATAATCTGAGAGTGGGTGTGGCACGTGCATGGGTGTGCACACACACGTGTGCATGTTGTGCATGTGTATATGTGCACTGTGTGTGTGTGCACGGTGTGCGTGTGCACCGTGTGTGTATGTGTGTGCACTGTGTGTGTGTACCGTGTGTGTGTGCACCGTGTGTGTATGTGTGTGCACTGTGTGTGTGTACTGTGTGTGTGTGCACCGTGTGTGTGTATGTGTGTGCACTATGTGTGTGTACAGTGTGTGTGTGCAGCGTGTGTGTGTGCACGATGTGCGTGTGCACCGTGTGTGTGTGCAGCGTGTGTGCATTGTGCATTGTGTGTGTGTGCACCGTGTGTATGTGTGCACTGCGTTTATACATATGTGTGTTTGTGTAGTGTGTGAGCATGGGCGTGCATGTATGTGCACTTGTGCAGGTTTACTTCTGGGTGTAGGCACAGTGTGCTTCTGTGTGCTGTGTTCACATGTAAACCGTGCATATGCACATGTGTGCACTTTCCTTACACATGCACATGTATAGAGTAGTGTGAATAGGTATATATCTATGCAGAGTGCACCTGTGCACTATTTATGTCCATGTACGTGTGTGCACACGCCACACTTGTATGTATGTGTGTGTGTGTGGTCTGTGTACAGATGAATGCTATTTATGAACTTAAATGTTTATGTGCGTATTTACGTATGTGAGTGTAGCTCTGTGTATGTGCATGATGCGTGTGTGTGTGTGCACTGTTTATGCACTCGTATTTGTGTGTGTACTTGTGTATGCGTGCAGGCGCACCATGTTTGCATGCATTTGTGTGTGTGCACTTTCTATGCAGTTGTCTGCATGCGTTTTTCTTGAGGAGGACAGACAGTCTGGTCAGTGTATGGAGAAACACGTAAAATGCAGGATGACTGTAAAGGTCCACACTGTGCGGTGGTGTCTGTACTGTCGCGTCACCTGTGACCCGTAGTGACGTGACCCTGTGAGCAATGTCTCTGCCTCTTGCCCTACCTATCCTCAGCTGACGTCAGCCTAAGTAACTGACACAGCTGTCCTCACTGCCACAGCCACTGTGTCAATCCCAGGTCTTCCTCTTCTTAGGAAGTTTTCTTCGTCTCCTGTTACTGCTGGGTAGTGTCATGTTGACTGTCGCTTGCAGGACCTCATGTACGAGCAGAGCCACCGCCCCTGGAATTCCCTAGACTGCTGCCTCTGTGGGAACAGAGCCTCTGGTCTTTCTCCTGCAGTCACTGGGGGATTCAAACTGAGGACCAGCGCTCAGCTACTGCACCACCAAGGCTTTATCTTTGTCTCCTCGAATTTCCATGGCAAAGAATCCCATCACTGGGAAAAGAGCACAGGCTTTGTCCAGCTTCTCGTCCACTGGGATGCTGTCACCCTTCCTTGGTTTACAGTGTGTGCCACGTGGCAGCTTCCTTCTCTGTGAGTATTGTTTCTGCATCTGTTCTCTGTTCCATAAGACACCATTCATGAGGAAAAAGGACTTAGCTTCTGTTAGACCCCCTGCAGGATCCACCTATTGCTGTAGCATCCAGTCTAGGGCTTGCTCTGCTCAGATGGGGACAGCCTCTTCAAGGACGTGTGACACTCAGGTACGATAGGACACACCCTTCTAGGGAGTGGTGTGGACCCTGTCCTGCTTGGGTTTGGCCTTCTGTTAACCAACCCTTCTAGAGTTTCCTTCTGGAAAACTCCAAAGCCCACTGTTGTTGAGTTCGTTTTAACTCGCAAAACCCTCCACTGAGATCTGAGAGTGAAAAGTTCACTGGGAAGACTGCTTGCTTCTCTCTCTTTTTTTAAAAAATTAGTTTCTTGTTTTATTTGGGGGGGAGACAATTCCTTTATTTATTGCTCTCCTCTCCTTCACTTTCATAATTGTCATATTGTGAAAACAGCTCTTCTTTCTCCCGTGGACCAATCACTGAGCTGTTAGCCGCCTGATATGATCTGGTCACTGTGTCACCAGGGCTTCAATGTCTTGACTGGACTCACTCTGCTCAGATAGGACCTTGTCGAGAGAATCATGTTTTCAAACAGGTCATGTTCAGAGATAGAGAGGTGACAAGTGAAATGGACAGTTTTAGGGATCTCATTCAGCCCTACCAGGAAAAAGTAAGGTGAGAGCAAAAGACTGCAGCGACTCATCACTGGGCAACAGGTGTGGGTGCTGTTTCCCCCCTCCCCCGTCCTCTCCCCTGTTGGCCTTGGCCGGCTCCCCGCCCCGGGCGCTTCTCCCTCCTCCGCCTCTGCAGCCCTGTTGTCGAGACAAGCCTTCAGTGTCCGCATCCAGATCTTTCTCCACTCTTGAGTTCTAGGATATAAAACCCATACATTTTATTCTGCCAATAGGATCTCAAAATTTCCATTACTTTTTAGGCACAGCAATTTCAGTCTCATTTGTCTCAACCTCTCCCATTGAGATCTACCCAGGCCCTTTTCCTTTCATTGCCAAAAGGTCCATTAACAATTTTTCCTAAATTAAAAAAAAAAAGTCCACAGCTAAGATTAATTCGGCCACTTTCCTAAAATGAATAAGCAAATGTAATCAGTTTCATTCTTTTCTTAAATTGCATTTTGCCCATCATGCAGGCAATACGCTCTCCCAAAGCCAACTCAATTAATTTGGCAAAAGCTTAGGAAGGTTTGAAAAAAGGCAAAAAAGAACCTACTCTCATAGGTACCTTTTCACCAAGATCTCCCAGGGCTGAGCTTCCCATCACCATGACAACCCAATCCCATCTTCCTGCACTGGTGGTAGATGTGGCACCAAGTGTCCTAGCATGGAGGTGTTCACCTTTGTGGTCTCATATGTAGTCTGTCTCCTTGACATTCGTGATGTTCCTCTTTATGTATCTGCCATAGTACTGAAGAAATCGCCAGATGGATTCAAGCAACCACTTCAAAATTGGAGTGTTTCTGGGGATAGGTATGTGTTGTTTCCTGTGCTCAACAGAAGAGCAGATGAGTAGAGTCGTTGTTAGTTGACCTTGAGTAGGTTCCAACTCCCTGTGACCTCGTGCCACAAAGGAGAGACCTGCCTGGTCTTGAGTTGTCCTCCTAATTGTTGTAGAAACTGTATCAACCTATTTTGTTGAAGGTCTTCTTTTTCATAGCTTCTGCCTTCTGGATGAACACAGAGTCCTGGGCTGACAATGGATCTATAGGACCAAGCAGTGGAGTTCTGAGGTGATCCTGTGAAACTGAGAGTCTAGGGGTGAAGAGAGGCAAAGATAGAAGTGGGGCCATATACACAGCAAGGCTGTGTGGGAGAGTTCCTCCTGTCTAGAAATTCCCCAGAAAACACCAAACCTTCAGCCTGCAAAGTAAGAGTGCATCGCCAGACCTGGACTGCCTAGAATATTTGATAACTGGACAGATTTTTCTTTGTTTCTTTCTTTCTCTCTTCTCTTGGGGAGTTGCTGTCATTGCTTTATATATGGTTGAGTTGGAACCGACTCACAGCTGACTCTCTGGAGAATTTTCAGAAGCAGTAAATTGTGTGAGGGGAGATTGCCCACTTGTCCCCGGAGCTGGTGGATTTGAACTGCCTGCCTTTGGATTGATCGTGCAATTCCTTACCACCAAGCCACTAGAGCTTGTTGTTGTTACGTTTCAAGTCAATTGAGACTCACAGCGACCCTGTGCACAATAGCTTTGAACCCTGCCCTATCCTGAGCCCGTCTCACTGTCTCCAACACACCTACCCTCCATTACCCCAATGACCGTGTCAATCTATCTCTGTGTCTTTCCCTGCTGCACTGTCTGTCCCTCTGCCTTTTTAACCATGATGTCCTTCATCCAAGGACTGGCCCCTCCTGGCAACATGCCCAAAGTATAGCAGATGGAGCTTCAAAATTTTTGCCTCCAAGGAAAAACTTGGCTTCACTCTCTCTAGGACAGACCTGTTTGTTCTCTTGGCATCCATGGTATGGTCCATACTCTTCTCCAGCACCACGACTCAAAGGTATCAGTTCTTCTTTCATCATTCACACCCACTGTCAAGCTGAGAAAAGTAAAAATTCCGAGTTTCAGTTACATTTCCATTTAAGTGACAGAAAGCGTAGTTTAACGTTGTTAATCAAAACCGCAAGTTGTGGTGGTTTCAGGAGGTGAGCAACGAGGTTCTTTCATTCCTCACCCCTGCCGTCCACTGGCCCTGCTTCTTAGCCCTGGCCCTCCTGACGGCATCCTTGGAGAGCAGTGCCCAGGGAATGCATTTTGCAGGAGGAATATGCGTCCTCAGGGACCAGTGGCTGACTATTTGGCTGCTGGCCAAAAGGTTGATGGTCTGAACCCACTAGTTGCCATGGGAGAAATACCTGGCAATCACTGTTTCTGTAAAAATGACAGCTCAGAACATGTACGGACAGTTTGCGAGACTTGTCTGGTGACTAATGTTTTAGGTGCTCCTAAATAAATTGCCACAAAAATGATTCATTTAACTAATCAAGATACCTTACCACAGAGCTAGAGACTAGATCCTCAACCAACTGCACTGCCTTCCAGGAGACTCTGGGTGATGCCGGCCGTGCATTGGATTCCTGAGGCCGTAAATCCTAACACAAGGCCCTGGACCCTCTTGGAGGACTGGTGGAACCACACTGCCCTTTGGCTCAGCAGCCCCAACTTACCACCAGAGTGTAGACCCAAGCTCCCCTAAACCACACAGCCACACATGGCACAAACACAGGGGTTTTCTCAGTGAGGGAGATGTGTGGGAACAGACTGAGATGGGCAGCACTGGCCTCCTTCCTCTGTGGCTTCTTAAAAGCATATTTCATTGTGGCCTTGGACTTGGCCAAGAAGTCTATAAAGCACCCTTCTCTGTATTGTAGTTGAATTTGGGATGAAAATAGAAAGGTGAGCTGTTGACTCCAATTTAAGCTCAGGTTTAAGTGACTGTGGTAGCATCCTCCGTGGGAGGAAGTTTGCCAGAGGTGAGCGCGGTATCACAGGGGGCTGGGAACAGCTCCGAGGACCAGGGATAATGAGGAACAATGACCCAGTGACGATCTTCTTGGAGGGAGGTGTCGTCGTCTTCATTATATTACTGTTCCAAAGACAGATGGGCACGGCTATATTTAGAAATATGTTCAACAATGATGATTTTCATAGCAACCAGAAGAAACATCTTCTGATTACTTCAGTAAACTTTAATCACTCATTCATTTTGTTAACTAGAACATCTTCACGAGCCCAGCAGTTAATTGAGACTTGCCTCTGTGGTTCTTGGGACACAAGAGGGGAGGGAGGAAGAAGGATGGGACACGCGGGAGAGACATAGGGTCGAGGGCAATGCTGGGAAACGTGAGGCAGTGTGCTCACTGAGCAACTGTGTCAGCAAAGGGCTTTTATAACTTCCCTTTACTTGAGGCTCTTTGCTAGGCACTTCTAGGAGATATATCTATATCTCTATCTAATCTCTCTCTCTCTCTCTCTCTCTCTTCTCCATTTAAAGACCTTTCTGAGAAGCAGGGGCGTTAATACAAGTTCACACATGAGTAGAATAGACCGTGCTCGGGAGGAGACATCCTGAGTGGTACAGATGGTCTATAGGTTAGAAGTTCGAGTCCAGCCGCCCACAGATGCCTAGGAAGCAAGGCCTGGTGATCTGTTTCTGAAAAATCGGCCAGTAGAGCAGCATGAGCTCAGTTCTGCTGAGACACGAGTCCCCTTGAGCTGGGCGGCGAGTCCACAGCACCTGATGGGCAGCAATGGGCTGTGTTGGCTTCTTTGGACTGGGTCCGCTGGTGAAAATTAAGGTGTCCCGGTGGTCGTGCTAACCGAATGGGCTGCTGACCAGAAGGCTGAGGCTGTCTCCCCCCAAGGATCCGCTGTTGTGTGAACCCACTCCAGCTGCTCTCGAAGGTCGCAAATGCACAGGAGGAGACTGCTCATCTCTCTCACACGGAGTAGATAGCGGATGTGAACTGTCTCTCTCTGGGTTGGGGGCACAATGCCTTACCACGAAGCCACCATAGCTCCCTCTGAAATCTGAATGAGAGTCATGGTTTTTCTGATAAGCACTCAGTTGAATCTGGTCCCGAAGGTAGATGGTTCAAGGTCACCAGCTGCTCTGTGGGAGAAGGATGAGCGATTTCTTTCTATCCAATTAATCGCCTCTGAAAACTCACCGGAGGGTCAGCTATGGGTCAGTTCCGACGGAACACACCAACAACGACAACTCAACAGAAAGTAGGAGATAGTTGCAGATTCAGAGAGCTTAGAGAGCATCAGTTGGGGCCCAGGTCTGGCTCCCTGACTGTTGGGTCATCTGTCCCCTAACCCCCCTCTGAGGCGGTACAGGCATGGATGAAGCTGACTCACCCAGAAGCTCGCTTGCCTGGGACTTGGCTGGGTCTGTCATTAACTCTGCCATTGCCACACTTTCCTGGGGCCTCGGGAGGGCCGGTGGTGCAGAGGCGAAGTGCCCAGCGGCACTGACAGGCCAGCAGAAGCTGACCCAGCAGCTCTGAGGAACGAACACCAGGGTTCCAGGGAAGAGGACCCTGAGGTCAGTTCCGCACTCTCACAGCTCGGGACTTTTTGAGCCTGCATCCATTCCGTCCATCTGTAGCTGTACCTTTAGGAGGCCACTACCAGTCAGACCCGTGTTCAGTTCTCCTGCCTTCCTCCCGGTGAATACACATGTACCTGAGCTCACCTGGGCTTACCTCTTGAAGGTTTCATAAAAGGTTATAATATCATGTGATCATACAGAAAAATAAGACCTGGGGCAGTCACCTGGGGGGAAATATTTTCAGCCCTTCTGGAACATTCTTCAGCTGTTGAGATCTAGATGTTACCTCTGGGCCTGCACTGAGAATTGCAGCTCACATCAGACCAAGCGGCTCTCAGTCCCTTTCACTTGGGGCTGTCTCACCTGCTCTCAGTCCCTCCCCAGTAATCTCACTCACATAAAACTCTCAGATTCTCAGATCTCCACTCCCTCTTTAATTAAAACCCCAAGGTCACTCTGGGCTGTCTCAGCGAGTTCTGAGGCTGTGTGGTTTTTATGGACTCCTGTTAAAGTTCACTGCAGATATGTAAAAACTTAATGCTGCGCTGGGAGTTTTACACCACTTCCTGTGACCTCGGCAGCGCCCATCAAGGACACAGGACCCCTGTCCTGCCACCTTCACTCCCAACTGATATCAGAGTGCAGACAGACTCACATGACTTGGTCACATGGGTCTCTGCGAGTGATCACTCCTGTACGCAGAGACCTGTTCCTAGCCTCCACCCTGCCCACCCACCCACAGCCCTGAGCCTGTCACACAGCTGGTGGATCCAGGACTGGCTCCAAACCCTCCTCCAGCACATCAGCCCCAGTGTCTGCTGAGCCCTCAGGAAATGGGGGTCTGAGCTAAGAGGAGCTTTCCTGTGAACTAGGCCTCAGGTTTCAAAGACTTCCCAAAACAATGTGAAACAGCTTTTGTCATTTCCTGGAGACTGCCTGTTGGGCTGGTATTACTTTGGAGTAAGGGCTGGATACATCACATGGGAATCTCATCAGCCTGTGTCTTTACGGTGCTTTAACCCGACAACTAGAATGTTAGACCAGGTGGCACAGAGGTGAAGTACCTGGCTGTTAAAGGAAAGGCTGGCAGTGGGAGCCACCCTGCAGTGCTGTGGAATGAAGCTGTGGAGGTCTGTTCCCACAAGCACAGGTCAGGAGGCCTTCCTGGTCCGGGTCCCTCTCTCCTGCGGCTCACCAGGACCTGGGAAGGACTGACAGGCACCACCAGCAGCAACAGTGCCCGAGTCTAGCGTTTCCTCAACAAGGAACTCCGTGTGACCCAGCTATTCCACTTCTAGGAATGCACTCCAGGTAAATGAGAACTCAGACACAAATGGAGATCTGCACACTGATGTTCACAGCAGCGTTATTCATCATCCCGGGAGCATGGAAACAGCCCAAATTCCAACCACAACTGATGGATTGAGGAATTGTGGTACATTCAGTGTGGTACACACAATGGAATACTATGTAGCTCTCAGGAGAAACGATTTTGAAAAATACTCCATAACTTGGGAGAGACTGGAGAACATTATTCTGAGTGAATTATCTCAGTCTTATCCTTATAAGACTTATATGACTATTATTGTAAAAATAAGAGGGTAACTAGTGAAACATATATGGGGACCCAAGGTGGGAAGGGTGGGAGGAGAGGGGTGAGGGTGAGCAGGAGTGAAATTAAAAGGTTGCATAATTTGGTGAAGGGAGGGAGGGGGTAAAGGAAATGGGAAAGATTTGATGGGTAAAGACAGGGTCATGATGGGCATAATCTAATGGTGATTAATTTTATAAAGGCATGGGGATGGTTGTATGAAACACAGTATGTATGAACTTTGTAAGGAAACCAATATAAAATAAAAATTAAAATACAACCGTGAGATAGCATCTCACTCCAGTAAGAATAGCAAAATTTAACAGAGCAGCAAACAGCAAATGCTGGCGAGGTTGTGGAGAAACTGGAAGCCTTCTTCACTGTTGATGAGAATGTAAAATGGTGCAATCACTATGGAAGGCTGTCTGGCACTTTCTCAAAAAGTTGGAAATAGAAATACCATTTGACCCAGAAATTCCAGTCCTGGGAATATACCCCAAAGAAACCATAGCTGTCACCCAAGCAGATATATGCACACCCATGTTTATTGCTACTTTGTTCACAATAGCAAGGAGTTGGAAACAACTCAAGTGCCCATTAACAAACGAATGGATAAAAAAGCTGTGGTCTGTTCACACAATGGAATAACATACTGTATTGAAAAACAAAGAACTCATGAAATATTATACAAAATGGATGACTCTGGAGGACATTATGCTGAGTGAACTATCTCAGACACAAAAGGACAAATACTGCATAGGACCATTGTTGTAAAACAGTACTGACATCGGGGTTGGAGGGAAACTAAGAAAAGGGGATAAAATAATGTATACTGTATTGAAATAGATGAGGGAGAGAACCGTTTAATAGGAGTATAGGATTAGGTATTATTGTCATGACAAGATTACAGAAAAAGAAATGCATAGCAAAGTGGATCATGGACTGGGGGGCAGGTGTAGGGGATTTTATAACAATGAAAGAATTTTTTCTTTCCTTTAAAAGAGAAAAATGAAGTGGGGGAAGGGGTGGGCAGGGAGGAAAATGTGCACAATGAATGAATGGGGGAGAATTTAACGGGAAGAAGATGCTGTAAGAAATATGTATGTTGCATTAAAAAATCATTAATAATAAAACAAAACAAACAAAACAATGCTGCCTGGACAGAGATGGTCTGGTGGTGCAGCAGTGAAGCGCTGAGCTGCTAACCAAAGATCTGAGCCTTGAGTCCATCAGCAGCCTCTCAGGACAAAGGGCTTCCCCAAGACGACGGGCTGGGAAGCCCCTGTGGGTCAGCCTGAGCCCATCAGTGCTGCCCTTGGAGCTCTGGGGCCTGGTCCACAGGACCGCCAAGCCCAACACCGGGCCTTTTTGGTGATCTGAATTCACAAATGACTCCTCGGGAAAAAGCTGAGCGGTCTCCTCCTGTATCAGCAGCCTCAGCAAACCGACGAGGTCACCTATGAGCTGGTTCCAACTCACAGCAAGAAGAGAGGAACAGAGACAGAGTGACACGCAGAGAGTGGGGGCGGCCACAACCGCCTCCCCACTGCACCTTCTCCCGGCTCAGGGTCCGAAATCCTGACCGCAGGAGGATAACCCTAGAAGTGCTTCCCCAGAAGTGCTCACTGCTCTTTGTCCAGGATTTTGACAATTGTACGGTTGAGGGTTGTCTCCTGTGAGTGAGAGGCTTTGCCTCTTCGTCACCCCTTATGACAGAGCCCAGCCGCCCCTGGGGTTTCTAGGGCGCCTTCTTCATGGGGACAGACGGCCAAGTGTATGCCCCAGGAGCTGCTGAATGCCACCTCCAGTGCTCCCTATTTACCTCCACACCAAGACCAAGAGTGACCTCAAAGCTGCCCCTTGCACTGTGCACGTGGGGACAGGCAGGGTCCCTGCCATCAGGAGAGTGGTGACAGGAGACGCGTACGGGAAGCTTGCAGCACCAACACTGCAGTGTCCCGATCACTTCCCATCTGGATTTGCTTTTAATTCCATTCCAGTCTGAGGCCAAAGGAAAACATTTTGCTTCCCTAAAAATAACCAAGGCTTGGTAATACTGAAAAGGACCATTTGCATGTTTACTGTCGAAGCCACATGGAAATTAAAGTTCTATCAATTACAACACAGAGACTCTCCTTGGTGTAAACACCCACATGCAATTTACTCTGTTTGGAAGTGTGTACACAAACCTGCTACCAAACAGTATTAAACGATCATTAGTCACAAACCAATGAGCCTCTGCCGGGTGCCTCTTGGCTGAAGATGCTGCGGAGCTGCCAGAATACCAGGCGCGGGGCTCCTGGGGTGAAATCACGGTGGGCTCCCTGTGGGTGCCTCCTCGGAGGTCAAGGCAGCGCTGACCACAGGCCAGATGGTGGGAGAGAAGAGCAAAGCCCTTGGGGTAATGGTCACCTGGCTGACCACGTGGGGGGTGCTCCTGATTCTCCGTTAAGACAGCCTGGAATCTGCCTGCTTCCTGAAGTCATAGCTCTTCTTGTTCCAAATCCTTCCCCTCTCAGAGCCTGACGAGCTCTGGTGGCTTACTGGTAAGGAAGTGCACTGTAAATGCAAAGGTGTGAGGTTCAAATCCATCAACTTCTCCATAGGAGAAAAATGGACAATCTCCTTCCGTGTGATTAAATGCTTCTGAAAACCTGCTGGAGGGTCAGCTCTGGGTCGGTTCCATCGTGAAGATACAAACCAACAACAACTCAGAGCCTGACACTCAACACACGGAGGGACCTCGGTCTTAGTTCCTGAATGTTTCTCCACGAAAATATGATGGGAGAGGCCTTAACCACACAGAGACCCTTAGGAAATCCAGATGCAGGAGGTTAGAAGCCAGAATTCTGACTCGAACTCACTGCCATCGAGTCGGGACTGACGGCTGGTGCTCCCTTGGGCATCTCAGGCAGCAGACACAAGGGGAAGAGACAGGGAAGATGGTGAAGTCGGGCTGGCAGTCAAGTGTGGCCATTTCTTTGGCGTTACCCCAATTTTTTGCTTCCTAGAACCAAGGGTGATTGCTGGCCTCTACATGCTGAGCTCCGTGTTTTAGTCACAGGGGCTATAAGCACCGCGACCTCCTGAACAGCAGGCTGATGTCTTGCCCCAACGTGCCCCATCCGCACCGTCTCCAGCATGCACAGGCTCCTCGCTGCAGTGACCGCCCGAGTCCGTCACACGGAGGCCCTTCCTCTCCTCACTGACCCTCCACTTTTCCCCGCATGATGTCTTTTCCTGAGGCCTGGCACCTGCTGACAACACAGCCTAGAACGCCAGCTGCTCTTCTCCCTGCAGGCTCAGGGCTGCTGCTGGGTGGATGCCACGCCTCCTCATAATGACCCCAGGAAGAAGGTGGACTGACAGTTTGCTGCAGAAGGTCCGGGTTTGCAGCTACCAACCCAGAGGAGGGACCCTGGTGAGACAGTGCATGATGTGTTGTGCTGCTGATCAGAACATCAGTGGTTCGCATCCACCATCGGCTCTGAGGGAGAAAGATGGGCAGTCTCCTCTTCTACTACAGATTTAAAATCTCTAAAACCCAACGGATATTCACCATAATTGGGGCCAACTCCACCGCATTGCATTTAGTGGGATTTTATGAGCCTAAGGAGTTCTGGTGGCACTGTGGTTCAGCACTGGGCTTCCGACCAGAGGCTGGCACGTCAGACCCACCCGCGCTCCACACAAGGAGGATGAGGCAGCCAAAACAAACAGCCTCAAAAACCCTGTGAGCAAGTCTGCCCGGTTCACGTGGGGCCATGAGGTCAGAACAGAGCAAGGAAACAGCATGCTTCAAAATCAGCAAAGGAGGGCGTCAGGGATGCAGCCTGTCTCCAGGTCTTGTCAATCTAAATATGGAACAGACGTTTTGGGAGGCTGGGCTTTATGAGGACGAATATGACCTCAAGATTGGAGGAAGACCTATCAACAACCTATGTTATGCAGATGACACAACCTCGCTTGCTGTAAGTGAGGAGAATCTGAAGTGCTTACTGCAGAAAGTATTCAGTATAGACTGAAGCTCAACATCAAGAAGACAGAGATTCTCACCACTGGGTCAACTGGCAGCACCAGGATAGATGGGGAAGAGATTGAGATTGTTAATAGTTAAAGCTTACTTGTCAACAGTCTTGGTACCAGCAGTGAGGAAATCAAAAGATGAATTGCACTGGGAAAATCTGCTGTCAGGGACCTCTCCAGAGTACTGAAAGGCTACGATGTCAGTCTGGAGACTAAGGTGCACCCGATCTAGGCCATGGTCTTCACAATTACTTGCTATGCATCAGAGAGCTGGACAATGACTAAGAATAACAGAAAAAGGACTTGAGTTGTGGTGCTGGAGAAAAGTATCGAATTTGCCATGGATCGCCAAGAGAGCACACAGGTCTGTTCTGGAGAGGGTGAAACCAACTTTCTTCTTGGAGGCAAGGATTTTGAAATTCCAAGACCCGTACTTTGGGTGTGTTGCCAGGAGGGATCAGTCTTTGAAGAAGGACATCATGCTTGGAAGGGCTGAGGGACAGCGCAGGAGAGGGAGACACTGGAGGAGATGGATTGACACAGTAACTGGGGTCATGGGAGTAGGTGTGTCGGAGTCAGTGAGACTGGCTCGGGACAGGGCAGGCTGCTGTACGTAGGGTCACTTTGAGTCACAGGCAACTTGAAAGCACAGTAACAGTAACAACTTAAAGGTTGGTGTTTCAAACACATGCAGAGGCACCGTGGAAAAAAGGAGTGGTAATCAGTCTATAAAGACCCCCAGGTCTACTGTCACTGCTTTCAAGCTGATGCCGACGCATAGCATATGTAGGACAGAGTAGCGCCTCCCTTGGGGTTTTTGAATGGTTCCTTTGGGGTTTTTTGGTTGTTGTCGTTTTTGGGGGTTTTTTGATTAATTTTAATAAAAGTTTACAGAGACTTTGGATTTCCATTCATTCATTATTGCCATTTTCTCCCTGCCCACCACTCTCCCCAATTCACTCTTCTTTTTGAAAAGTAGAAGAAAAATTCTTGCATTGTTATACAATCCCCCGCCCTGAGTTTTTGAGTGTTTAAGGGAGCAGATTGCTGTGTTTTTCTCCTTCATGGTGGCTGGTGGGTTCAAATTACTCACCTTTAGGTTAACAAAGGAGTGATTATCTCCGGCACCATCAGAGCTCCGTGCGCACAGGAAAACCCTGTGGAACGGTTCTAGTCTGTGACTGGTGCGATCACCACAAGTCAGAATCAATTTGATGGTAGAGGCCTTCCTTGTTAGCTTTTGCAAACATGACATCCTTTCCAAGGGACCAGTCTTTCCTTCCAAAGCAAGTGAGCCTAACAAGACGGAGATGTTCACTTTCTATTTATCTTTCCTTCAAGTCAACCGAGCTGCAGCCTCTCTGAGCCTTCCTGGGCATGGCAGCTGCCCTCTCCCACTCACCTTCAGAGGTCATCATTCTGTCTTTGAGCATTGTTTTGACAAAACAAACAACCCAAAAGATAAAACCAAGAGCCCAAACAATAACTAGGCCCTTCCAGACAAACAATCGCATTGTTTATCGATCTGCCCTGCCAGGTTCTTTTATGTAGACACACATTTTATGATAAAGCTTCAGTCTTGCCTCTGACGACAATAAATAATGCATTGTGCTGGCTGATCTGTGCGCAGGCCACCGTCCCCAGTAGAGCCAGTCCCTCCGAGTCACAGAGCTCCAGAGTGATGCTCAATTTTATCTTTCTGAGGGCTGATAATCAAGATGGCCGCTGGAAACCACTTGCTCTAATTGCCAATTAAATTTCACATTGTGCTTCTTTATATTATGGTTTCTCTCAGCTTAAGGGTCTCTGTCAGCAGGTAGATGAGAAGCCAGTGGCCTGGCCAGAAATCTCATGCCATTTCAACCTGAAATTCCTCCCTGCCTCTGTCTACTACGCCTATCCCTAAAAGGAGAAGCTGCAGACCTTGGCCCAGCCGTACTGACGTGAGTGCAGGTAGTTAATTAGATTATCAGGGCAGTAAAAGGAGCTCCATGGGGCAACGAGTTATGGGGCTGTTGAAGGTCAGTGGCCGGAATCCACCAGCTGCTCTGAGCAGCCTCCTCCCCGAGGACTTACAGCCTTGGCAAGCTGCTGGCTACGGTGACGGAGAGCTGACGAAAAGGCACTGGGTGGGCTTTGTTTTGAAATTACAATTACACGTAGAGGGGGAGGGAGGAATGTCAGGACATTGTAACCAAGCTGATATTGATCATCAGGCTCTTGAACTGTGAGGCTGTGAGGCTGGAAGCTGTGCCACCGACGTCTCAAAGAGAGAGCATCCAGAGGGGGGAGGGGATGGTCAAGAAGAGCCAGAGTCAGCGCACCTTCCGGCCCGCACGGGAAGGTTCCAGAGAGACGATGACCAAGGCGGAGGGGTGATGACCAAGGTGGAGGAGTGATGACCAAGGCGGAGGGGTGATGACCAAGGCGGAGGGGTGATGACCAAGGCGGAGGGGTGATGACCAAGGCGGAGGGGTGATGACCAAGG
>NW_006399943.1:3412325-3442040 GCF_000299155.1 Elephantulus edwardii | reverse complement strand
GTGATGACCAAGGCGGAGGGGTGATGACCAAGGCGGAGGGGTGATGACCAAGGCGGAGGGGTGATGACCAAGGCGGAGGGGTGATGACCAAGGTAGAGTGGTGATGGGCAGGAGGAGTAGACAGGAAGAGCGGCTGGAAGCCAAGCTCATGGTCTCAGTGCTGTTATAACACAAATTCCACAGCTGCGTGCCACCACCTCCCAGCTCGACAGCGATGAGGCATGGCGTCTCTTTCCGAGGACCGGACCCTTGTGACAACATGCCTAATGTGTGTGAGATGAAGTTTCACCATCCTTGCCTCTAAGGTGCACCCTGGTTCCTTTAAGACAAAATTGTAACAGAACTAGAATAGACAGGTCATTCCAGAATGAAGGGCGCCGTCATCTCTGCGCCCTGAAGGTGTTCCTCTGAACCATGGTCGTCGGGTTTCCATTGACCAAATTTAGAGAGAGAGGGACACAGAAATAGAGAGACATAGAGGGAGACAGTAAGTAAGACACAGACACACACACACACACACACACAGAGAGAGAGAGAGAGAGAGAGAGAGACGCAGAGAAAGAGAGGGATTCAAACACACAGCCTGTCAGGCCTGTTCTTATTGGGCTCTGTATTTAAAGGTGGTTGGTTTAAGTAAACCATTACTCACATCGCCTCATTAACATAACAGAGAAAGCAAGTCAAGGCCCTGGTGGAGGTGGAACCCTGGGGGCACAGTTAGCACTGCCACATATATGTTGGGGGGACACCTATCACTGGGGATTGGAGAGCTTTGCTTCTCTGTGACTCACTGTCCTTCTGGAACACCTTCCTGTTTGCTACAAGGGTCCTGCAGCCCAGACTCCTGAGTCTGATCCAGTGAGGCCATTAAAATTAACGACAGACTTCCTGGGCGGAAGCAGGCTCCAGAGCACCTGAGAGCTGGCGTGGGATCTTGGGTCAGTCTCACTTGAAGGAAGGGAAGACCCACACCCTGGGATTCCCCATCACAGACTAGAGGTGGGAAGACCCCGCCTGAGCCAGCAGCCCCTCAGGGTGCTGCTCCTGGCCTGGACATGGTCATGTGAGGTCCATACAGTGGCTACAGATTGACTCTGGAGTAATACTAGCTTCCTGGGGTGTTGAAATGAACAACCAGCACTGACTATTTAAAGGCAAATCACTTTAAGTGTAAGAAATAAAAAGACAAATTGGCAATTGGGTTTTGTGTGCGAACGTTAAGTGGGTGATTTGCATTGGCAGGGGATCCAAGAGAGGCTTAAACATAATGGGACAA
This sequence comes from Elephantulus edwardii, assembly GCF_000299155.1. Taxonomy (NCBI): domain Eukaryota; kingdom Metazoa; phylum Chordata; class Mammalia; order Macroscelidea; family Macroscelididae; genus Elephantulus; species Elephantulus edwardii. The sequence continues at coordinate 3,440,764 of NW_006399943.1, read as the reverse complement.
AAATTCACCGAAGAAAGATGAACCGGGGTCAGCCATGGACCTGGCCATTTCAGGACCACAAATCCAAGGCAGAGATACCATGTGGGGCTGGAGCACTGACCCTGGTGAAGCCCCATGGTGGCCAGCGAGGGCCAAGTGTCCTGAGGGGGCGCTGACCCCGCAGCCACGGTGTGGCCACTAGGTGAGTGTTCTCAGACTACACCATTTGGGGGACACGTGCTGATGCTGTTTGGTGTCAGTCTTTCCCGGGCGGCATCCAGCTCTGAGCCCCACGATGGAGGGTGTAGCTCCAATAGTTCAGACCTACAGGGTGAGCGTAAGAAGCAATCATGTCTCTGACTTGCCGAGGCTCTCCAGGAGGAGGCAGAGCCAGCGGGGCCACTTGGCTGGAGCTGCCCATCCTGCCCGTCCATCCCGGTCCATCCTGTCCACTGCCGTAGCAGGGTCCTGAAGGGCCATCGCTGTGATGACCACACCACAGCCTGCCGAGGACCAGCACGCGTGCCCCTCTGAATGGGTGTGGCTCGCCAGCCTATTGGCTGCAGCTCAATCGCTTGACTGTTGGTGCCTACACTTACTTACACTTAAAGTTTCCAGGGGTGAGTGGTACAGTGCGAATCCCATCTGGATCTCTCCGATCTTTCTGTGGGGCTCCTGACTGCTGAGAGCATGTCCTGGGTGTGGTGGGCTCAGGGTGTGTCCCGATCCCTTTGCTGGAGGTTAAGTGCCAGTGCGTCATGTGGCCCCAGCGTATGTTTAACCAATGTACACACACTGTCTTCCTTTGAATATATGAAAAGGAGAACTCCACGCCGAAGTGCAGAAGACCAACGTGGCCCCAGTGCACCCAGGACATGCTCTTGGCTGCTCAGGAACCCCACAAAAAGATCAGAGAGATCCAGATGGGATTCACACTCTACCTCTCACCCCTGGAAACTGGGTAGGCACCAATAACCCTTGGGCTGCAGGTGGGGCTGGGTCTGAGAGCATGGCAGCTTATGGGGACCAGGCAAGCTACGCCCCGGCATGGTGGCTGAGTCTGTGTCAACAGCCCACTCTCTCTGGGCCTTGACAGAGGATTGGGAGCAGCAGGCCTGCCGCAGGCTGACCCACGTCCAGCTCCACAGCCCTGGACAGGTGCCTACCTTCTGGGGTCCCTAGTATGTGTCCCTGTGGGCTGCAGTGCGTGTGAGGTGATGTCTCAGGAGACTTCACGTTCACTCTCTGAGTGTCTGGAGACGAAGTCCCCGAGTACAGCTCTGTCCCTGTCACCGCTCTGTTTCCATCACAAAACTCCAGTAGCCAGCATGCACCTCTTCGCAGGAAGGAAAGTAGGATCTGATGTGGCTCAGTGAGCGTTCTTCTCAATGAGAGAGTCGCCTTTTTCCAAGAGCCTCACAGCTGGCTCTCCCCCCAGAACCTCAGAAAGCTGCAAATTCATAAATAAACCCGAAATAGAATTTGAGCATGAACTGCCTTACCCAAGGTGTGAAACACTTAGCACTAAACAAATCCTCTTTCTCATAAGTGTTACCATAAACAATGTGATTAAATATAACAAGGAATATATAAAAAACGGGAGCGCAGCAGGAAGGAGGGCAGGTTTGGGGAGAACAGCTCGCCTGCCACTCGCTCAGGCGTCTTCGCCGGCAGGCGACGAGGGAAGCTGAGCTTAAAACATGATGGCATGTGTTACCATAGATGGATCTGCGAGTGAAAGCTAAGCTGACTCTGCCCTGCGTGTGGACACGACAATGTGTTCCCCAGGCTGTGAGAGGCCTCGGGACCGTCACCAGAGATGACCGTGGAGAAACTTGGGCATGCCAGGGAAGCAGAAGAAATGGGGTACACTGTTGGCTGTGGGTGCTATTCTGACTCACAGCCACCGATGGGACCAAGTGACACTACGGCTCTGCTCACAGTTCCAGGGTAACACTTTGTATAGAAAGTCTCTGCTAAGAAATCCGGAAGACATTGCTTTCCTGTTCTGCTTCTCCCCACTGGATCCATCCTATTAACGAACAGTGCTCTTAGGTAATATTTGATCTTTTGTGAGTGAGATATTTCACTCAATATCATGTTTTCCTAACTTATCCGCATTGTGCAGTGTTTTACAAATTCATTGTTTTCAATGCTGCGTAATATTTCATTGTGTGAATGTACCATAGTTTCTCTCTCCATTGCAGATGGGCTTCTTTCATCTCTTTGCTGTTGTAAGTGATGCTGCCATAAGCATGGTGTGCATTAATCCTTTCGTGTCAAAGCTCTAATTTCTCTAAGGTGTATTTACTCCCGGTGTGGGACACTTTTTGTTGTTGTGTACTGTAGAATCATAATTGACCCTCCAGCTGACCCTCGGAGGTTTCCAGAGGCAGTTAATTGCACGGGAAGAGATTGCCCCTCCTTCTCCCGTGGAGCAGCTGGTGGATTCAAACTGCATGCCTTCAGAACTGCAGTGCAGCTTCTTGCCACTAGGCCACCAGAGCTCTCTAGTTTTATTGTTATGTGCCATCAAGTCACCTGCAATTCATAGCGATCCAATGTGCATTAGCTCTGAGCCTACCTTATCCTGAGCCAATCTCATTGTCTTCGACAGACCTAATCCTGTTTCTCCAGTCAGTGAGCCAATGCATCTCATCCTGGGTCTTCTTTTTCTGTGTTGTCCTTCCACCCTTTCAAGCATGATGTCCCTCTACAAGGACTGGTTCCTCCTGTCTACATGCACAACTATGTGAGATGGAGTTTCAAAATCCTTGCCTCCAGGGAGCAACCTGATTTCATCTTCTCCAGGACAGAACTGTTTGTTCTCATGGCAGTCCATGTTCAACACTCTTCTCCAGCACCACAACTCAAAGGCACTGATCCTTCTTCTTCCATCACCCTTAGTTATTGTCCAGCTCCCTGACACACAGCAAGTAATTGCAAAGATAGTGACCTGGATCAGGAGCACCTTAGTCTCCAGACTGACATCACTGCTCTTCAGTACTCTGGAGAGGTCCATGACAGCAGACTTTCCCAGTGCAGTTCATCTTTTGATTTCCTGACTACTGGTGCCAAGAGTGTCAATTGCTGAGTCACATAGTATTTCTCTTTTCAACTTTGTAAGAAAGTGCTGACCTACCTTCCATAGTGGTTGTACCGTAATGAGATCATGAACACTGCACTGGAACGTGTGAAGGGAAGGGCAATCTGAAAGGAACAGATGGTTATAATGTGTGTGTGGCAATTAGTGACCTGAACCAGGACGTGCAGCTCAAAGGGAATTGGAGGACAAGAAGGGGGGGAAATGTGCATGAGCGAATAAAATCCAATTTCTTTGTGAACGTTTACTAATTTAAAAAAAATTTTAAAAAATTCTAAAAAGAAATTGAGAAGACGTGGCCAGTCAGAGCGGTTGCTGCGCGTCAGAGAGCTGGACGATGACCAAGGACGGCAGGAGGTTCCACGCCTTTGCGTTGTGGTGCGGCTTGAGAAGAGCAAGAACATGGTCTGCTGAGCGAACAGCACGTCCGTCCTGGAGAGAGAGCCGGCTGCTCCGTGGAGGCAGAGATGGCAAAGCTCCAGCTCACAGACTTTGGGCATATTGCCAGGAGGGACCAGTCCTCGGAGGACATGATGATTGGAAAGGTGGAGGGACAGCATGGGAGCAGATCGCCGATGGAATCGATTGACACAGAACTAGAGTACTGGGAGTAGGTGTGTCGGAGACAGTGAGACTGGCTCGGGATAGGACAGGTTTTGGAGATATTGCGCGTAGGGTCACTCTGAGTCAGAAGTGACTCAATGGCACACCACCGCCACCACCATCACCACAACAACAACAGTGTTCTTGTGCTCTATTCAGACAGCAGCCTTTTGATGTAGATATAGGCTTTCCATGAGCTCAATTAAGTGTTACAGGACTCCAATTCTTCTCAAGGTTTGCCGTAATTTTGTGTGTGTGTGTGATCCACACAGCCAAGTGCTCCCCCACCCTTTTTTTGGCCAAATGCTTTTGGATAGTCAATGAAGCATGAATTAACATCCTTCTGGCGTTCTCTGCTTTCAGCCAGGATCTGTCTGACCTCAGCAACGATATTCCTGGTGCCATGGCCTCTTCTTGACCCAGCTTGCACTTCTGGAAGTTTTCTGTGTCATGCACTGTTAGTAGTTTTTGACTGATATTCAGCAATATTTTGCTTGGATGTGATTTTAATGATATTGTTCAACATTTTCCACATTCTGTTGGATGACACATTTTTGCTTGCAGAAAGTGAAGAGGACTTGAAGCACTTGTTGCAGAAGATCAAAGATTATGGCCTTCAATATACATTACATCTCAATATCAAGAAAACACAAATTTTAGCCACTGGACTGATAGGCAACATCATGATAGTTGGAAAAAAAGATTGAAACTGTCTAAGATTCATTTTACCTAGTTCCACAATTAATACAGTTGGCACCAGCAGTCAGGAGATCGGGAGACACGTTGCATTTGGACAGTCTTCACTGAGGGGCCTCTCCAAATTACAGAGGAACAGTAACGTCAAATTGAAGAGTAAAGTATGCTGGGTTCAGTCCACGGTCTTTTCAATCACCTCTTATGCATCTGAGAGCTGGACAATGACTAAGGATGGCAGAATTATTGATGTCTTTGAGTTGAGGTGCTGGAGAAGAGTACTGACTGTCTAGCAAAAGAACAAACATGTGTCTTGGAGAAAGGTAGGTAGCATGCTCCCTGGAGGCAAAGATGACAAAGCTTCACCTCACATACTTGGGATATGTTGTTAGAAGAGTCTATTCTTTGGAGAGGGACATCATTCTTGGAAAGATGAACGACTGGTGAAAGAAAGGAAGACCCTCAACCAGATGGATTGACACAATGATCTCAGCAATGGCCTTGAGTGTGTCAGAGATGGTGCGGACGGCACAGGCTTGGACAGAATTCACACCTACTGTTCATAGTGTCTCTATGAGTCATAGTCAACTTGATGACATCCAACACATGCCTGGGAAAGCTGAACAACGACTAAATAGAACCAAAGGTCATTGCTGCGTTTGACGAACTGCCTCTTACGGCGCTGGCAAAGAGTTCTGTGGATACAGTACAGAGCATTGGGAGAAGGCGGTTAACTCCCAACACTCCTTGGAAGATGCTGAGCCTTCTTACGTATCATGTATTTTAACAAATCATCAGGAAGGGCCAGCGCTTGGAGAAGGCCATCGTGCTTGGTAGAGCAGAGGGTCAGACAAAAAGAAGGGGGCCTTTACTGAGAGGAACTGACATGGGCCAAGCCCAGCTGTCACCGCGAGCTCAGTGAAGAGGCAGGGCATCACCCGTGACACGCGGGCTTGTCACAGTAAGAGCCAACTCCGGGGCGCCGTGGACACCAGCAGTCTCCACGTGAACAGGTTGCCAAGTCTTCCTCTAGAAGAACAAAGCGGGGGCTCTGAGTGGCCAGTCTTCAGAGTAACAGTCCAGCCCACCTGCCTTTGTGCCCCCTGAGCCGCTTCACTGGCCAGCTGTGTGTCCGTGTGTCTGTGTGTCTGTGTGTCTGTGTGTGCGTGCACACCCTCGCTGGCCAAGCCAAGCCATTGTCATGGTGTTGGAACCACTCAAAGTTGACCCTCCACTGGGCTTCCCAGACTGCAGGGAGGAGATTGTCCACTTTTCTCCCTCAGACCCAGTGGTGGATTTGAACTGCTGGAAGGATGTGTCCTTTGAGTTAGCAGCACGGTTCCCTGTGTCCTATTCCACCAAGGAGCAGACACCCTTGCAGGTTTTCCTCTTAGGGGATTCGCTCTCACACCTACCGGGGGGGGGGGGCCAGTACCAAACCGACAGAGCGAGCAGCACGTGGGAACCTTAAAGATGCCCTGACAATGCAAACGCTGAGATTTCTTCTCTGTGACATTTCAGCTTTTACTCTTAACACTTGCAACTGATTGGATGAGGTTCCCTCATATCATAGAGAGCAACCTTTCGGCTTTGATTCCCTGATTGTACATGGGAAACCATCTACACACGCCAAGACCTTAACTTAGCCAAGCTGACATATAAAACTAACCATCGAAGAAATGAAAGGCTTCATTGCACAACCCAGGAAAACATATACACAAACTCTTAGAAACAGTTCACTCCCTTGGTTTTATGTAGAACTATTCCACATGCTTCAGCATCACCGTGTGCTTGTGATTGGGCATTTTATGGGTCCAGAAGGGAGAAAGAGAAGTCAGCTAACACCCGAAGCCTAGCTCAGATTAGAATTTCCTTATTTTCCCATAAATAACTTATATGCAAGAGGTGTTTTTTATAGCAAAGGAATAAATTTACACTTCAGCTTTTTAACACATTGCTTCTCTCTGAAAATTCATCTCCAGAAGAGCGTAAAGGATGCGTGTAATATTAAAGCATGTGATTAAAAGGTACTTGGTATTGCTATTTCCTCCCCCAGGCTCCCCAGCATACCTCTTCTGCGTAAACCCACAGGAGCCACAAGAGCAGGCTGGAGCTGGTGCCCAGCGTCTACTCCCCAGTCTCCACCCCCAGTGCCCACCCTCAGCATCCATCCCCCAGCATCCCCCCAGTGTCCACTCCCCAGCATCCCCCCCAGTGTCCACCCCCAACATCCACCCCCAGCATCCATCCCCAGAGTCCACTCCCCGCACCCACCCCCAGCATCCACTCCCCAGCATCCACTCCCAGCGTCCACTCCCAGCATCCACCCCCAGCGTCCACCCCGAGCATCCACCCTCAGCATCCACCCCCTGTGTCCACTCCCCGCACCCACCCCCAGCGTCCCCCCCCAGCATCCACTCCCCAGCTGCTGCAGCCGGGCCCTTGGCCTGTGGAGGTTTTACTCTGCACAGAAGTCGGTAGCAGGACTGCCTGGTGTTCCTTTGTTTCGCATCCAGCAGCTTGCACCTCTGAAAGTATTATTAAGTTTACATTTCTGGAAGTATTCTTCGTTATTCATATTTCAATTATGTTCCTTTGAGGAGGAGATAAAAGCTGGGAATGTTTATCAAGAGACAAATAATGGAGGTAGTGAAAAGCTCCGTCTTTCATTACGGAAGAAGGAAGTCATTCTGAAAGTCACCTAAATACTTGAATAGTACGCGGCTTAAACACAGCACAGTCAAGGCGAAGCAGCTGGGGAAGCTGACTGTGGTGCACCGATTGTCCACAGCTGGCTTACGTAAGGATGGACGGGTGACTCGCTCGGCGTCTAACACGGTGCTTCTGTCTGCTTGGTCTGAAGTCTTTGGGGGGCCCTTGGTACTGGGAGATGTCACCTTTGTAACAGTGACCCAGTCGCTGTGTGTCGGAGCCAGTACAGTCTTCATCACAGAAAAGGGTTCCCAGGGAGGAAAGGGACGCACCCCAAAAGGGTACTTGAACCCGTTCTCTGTGCCCAGGACACGGCCTCAGGAGGGGCCAGTCCCTGGGGCAGCGTCACACTGGCCAAGCTGAGTGTCAGCGGGAAAGAGGGAGGCTGAGACGGACTGGCGCCATGCCACAGCAGTGGGCCCAGCCACAGAGACGACGGCTCGTCGGGTGCAGAACCAGGGGGCTCTTTCTCCAGGTTGCTGTCAGGACTGACTCGATGGAACTGAACAACAACAGAGTAAAAGAAAAGAAAATAAGGCCCTAATTCTTTTTTCACATTCTTACAAAAATTCTGCCACAGGCAAAGCCATCCATTCCTGTCTCCCCCTCCCCGCCCCCTGCCCCACAGGGTTGGGGCTGGTAAACCTTGCAGAGACATACTGCACAGGACTGGGGCCCAGGAATCTGCATTTAGCCAGCCTCCAGCAGCATTAAGACCACCAAGTCTGCCTTCTCGGGGTAGTGGGGTGGTGCTGGTTGCAAAAACAATGCTGGGGACTAAAGGTACAGATTCCAGACAGTGAGTAATGGCCCCAGGGACAAGGTCCTGAGGCCAGGCTTTCTCTGAAACAGCACTTAGCTGCAGAGTGGAAGGTAGGAAGATGCAAAGGGCCATGAGGCGGGGTGGGATCCAGGAGGAAGCCCATGGCGGGTGCTCCTTGGACCACTTCCCTGGCAGTGGAGGATAAATAACTCCTCCAAGGTAACAGATCAAATGCACTTAAGTACAGATAAAAGGATGAAATATGGAGGCAATTCTTCGTTATGGGATTTTGTGGGGAGACAAGAGGACTACTGAGAGGGCAAGGTTAAATTAGAAAAACAGACAGGGACTGAAAAGGAGAAATGGATGGTGAGGCTCCCCAGTAAATAAGCCCGTAGCTGCCAAGAACAAGTGGGGTCCTATTAGGTGGCGTCTTCCTGGCGTTTAAAGCCAAGCCAAAAAGGACATATAAACAAAGCCGCTTGCCTTCAGACTCGATCCCACGGCTGATGCTGTGGATTCTACTGGATTCTTCCGAGTAACCCCATGTCAGAGCACAGTCCTATCAGAGCACAGTCCTCAGACACACAGGGTCCCGGTCATTTCTGCGGAGGAGAGGTCGAGGGATGTGGGGGCCCAGGCCGTTAGCTGCTGCTGAAATTCCTTTCTTCATACTTTGGACATGTGGTGACGAGGGGTCAGTCCTCAGAAAGGGCCTTGTGTGGGAAGGCGGAGAGTCAGAGGAAGAGAGGAGGGCCTTCACCAAGGTGGACTGACAGTGACTGGAACAACGGGCTTTAGCTTGCCGGAGGTTGTGAGCATGGTACCAGATAGGAGAGCTTGGCACAATTGGTACGACGACTGTGTATGCCCCTCCACCTTGTTGTTGTTGTTGTTAAGTGCTGTTGAGCCGTAGGCAACTCGTAGTGACCCTACGAACCAAAGTCCTCAACACTTGTGTGACTTTCATTCTTTTTCCAGGTTCATAGGGCTTCGGAGGCAAGTTAATTCCCCCACCCCCGGCCCCTTTCTTATTGTGTACCATCGAATAGGATACCACTGGCATAGGAGGAGATTGCCCCATCTCCAGCAGAGCATCAGGTGGATTTGAACCACATGCCTTCAGGATTGCAGTGCAGCCCCTTTGCCACTAGGCCACCAGAGCTCCCTTTCCATCTTCTTTTGATGTGTCCTGGGTCGTTCAAAATTTTCCCCACAGCATCTCTACATATGGTAACTCAAGCCTTTAATTTGCTTTTCAGTTCTTTTAGCTTGAGAGAGTGAATTTTTCCCTTTTTATTCTCCAATTCTAGCTCTTTGTACATCCCATTATATACTCTGTCTTCTCAAGCTTCCTTCTGAAATCTTCTGTTCAGTGCTTTTAGTTCAGTGTCCCTCCCCTTTGGCTTCTTGACAACCTAGTGCAACTTTCAGGGTCTCTTCTGACGTCCATTTTGTTTTTGCTTTTTTTGTAGTGACTTTTTGCACTCTTCAGGGATGATATCCTTGATGTCTTACCACACCTCATTCGTTTTTTTGTCATTGGAATTCAATGCTTTAAACCTATTCTTAAGATGATATTGAAATTCAGGTGGAATAGATTCACATTCATGTTTTGTTTTCATGAACTTATTTTTATTTTCTTCTACCTTAGTTTGAACTTGATGGTCTGTTCCACAGTCAGCCCCTGACATGGTTTTGACTAATGATTCCTTCCGCAGATGTAGCCAGACTGATTCCTATGCAGTTCATATGGTAAGGTCCATGTGTAAAGTTGCTGTTCAGGTTTTTAAAAAGGTATTTGCAATGAAGAAACCATTGACTGTACAAAATTCGATCATTCTATTTCTGTCACTAAATTCATACTTTCTGACCGCCATTCATTTTTCATTGCTTCTGATTTTAGCTTTCCAGTCACCAGTCATCATTCACTCATCTTGACTGCATGTTTGGTCAATTTAAGACTGCAAAATTTGGTAAAAATCTTCAATTTTCTCCTCTTTGGCTTTAGCTGTTGGTGTATATATTTAAATAATAATAATAAATAATAATAATAATAGTATTAATAGTTCTTTCTTTTATGCATATGGATAATATCCTATAAATCTCAAGATTAGAACTTGTAATTATCCTTTTAACTATAAATGCAGCCCTGTTCTTCTGTTTTTTATTCCTGGAATAGTATACCTTGTGATTGTCTGATTCAAAGTGGCCAAAGGTAGTTCATCTCATCTCAACAATGCCTAAAATGTTGATATTCATGTGTTCATTTAATTTTCACAGTTTCTTGTTTTCCAACATCCATACCCTGTAAATCCCTTGTTCCAATAATCAAAGGATGTTTGCACCTATTTTTCTTCATTTTTATGGACTTCTAGTCTGAGCTCTATCTATAATACTAGAGTTATCCGTGTTCTTCTACTGTTCATAACATTTTCAGAGGCCTCCTAGTTAAGGGGTGGATGACCAGTCCTGCTGCCTAGACTGTCTTAATCTTGGAACTCTACTACTCTGTCCACTGTGGGTGATTCTTGCACAGGTGGTACAGCTTTCAGCAGCAATGCAACACACAAGTTACATCAGTACAGTCAACTGACAGACAAATAAGAACAATGGTTAATAAGAACAATGGTAAGCAAGCAAGACTATAAATAATTAAGCTATAATTAACATATGCAGACCATATTGGGGAAATGATCTGATGGTATTAATGATACTGTTTGATAGTTTTCACATTCTGCTGTATCACTTTGTTTTGGGAATGGGAACAAATACGGATCACTCCCAGTCAGTTGGCTAGGTAGCTATCTTCTAGATTTCTTTGCACAGTCTGGTATGTCCAGGACTGCATCTGTTTGTTAGAAAGTGTCAATTGATATTTTGCCGATTCCTGGAAGCTTGTTCTTGACCAATGTCTTCAGAGCAGGTTGAACTTCTTCCTTTATTACCATTAGTTCTTGATCATATGCTGCTTCCTGAAATGATTCCATGTTAGTCAACTGTTGTTGGTGCAGTGACTCTGTGTAGTCCCTCCATCTTTATTTAAGGCTTTCTGGATTTTGCCCATAGCACCTCTAAGTACTGCAATTCATAGCTTGAATTTGTTTTTCAGTTCGTTCAGCTTGAGAAATGATGAATGAGTTCTTCCCTTTTTATTTTCTGATTCCCGCTCTTTTTATATTTCATTTTAATACTTTGCTTGACTTCTCAAGCTGCCCTTTGAAATCTTCTGATCATCTCTTCTATCACCATTTCTTCTCTTTGTTTTAAGTTCTCAATGCTCTAGAGCAATTTTCAATCTCTTCTCATAACTATTTTGGTATTTTCTTTCTCCTCTGTCTTTATAATGAGTTATCTTTTATTTTCTTCCTGGATGATAACCCTGATATCATTGCACAATTCACCTGACCTTAGATCATCAGTGACCAATGCTTCAAACCTATTCTTGAGATGGTTTTTAAACTCAAATGTCAATATTAGCAATGAGAATGCTGGCAATAGCAAGAACAATCTCTTGCTCAATAACTTTTCTGTAATAGACCATCTTTTTACAAGGATAACCTCATTTAATCCCAATAGCAATTTACTGTAGCCAGAATTAAAGTCTTCATTTTCATATGAGCAACTAAGGCTCAGAGACGTTAATTAACATGTACAAAGTCACATGAATATAAAGTGTAAAGGAATGACTCAACTTAAGGTTTAGGAATTCTGAGCTCAGGCTCTCTGGTTGCATGCAGTGGGATGCGCAGAGGCCCCACATGAGGGTCACATAGGAGGCACCAGGGTCAAGGAGCTAGCAAGGCTTTGTAAGCAGAAGCCCAGTGAAAGAGAAGAAGAAAATCCTCACAAGAGGGACTGACACAGCGATCACATCAATAATCAGGTTCGAGCCCGGCAGAAATCACAAAGATGGAGCGGATTGGCATTTTTGATCTGTTTTCCGTAAAGTTTGCTATGAGTAGGTGTTTAAATCTATGTGCTTGTTGTTGTTATGTGCCTTTGAGGCAGGACCACGTCATTCCTGACCGTTCTGCAGGGTTTTGTCCACACAGGCTGTGAATCACACAGGAGATCGCCCAGCTTTCTTCCCCGGAGCAGATGGTGCTGTTGAGTTGGCAACACAACCTCTTCACCGGGCAACCAAGCTCACTTATTAACTCAATGGCACCTAACAAAACCATCAAGGCTCCACGGTGGGGAATGACGGAGAAGATCGGCTGGCTTGCATTACAGAAAGAAAGATGATATTTCTCATAGAGGGAGAAAACAAAGGTAGCAGGCCAGGTTTAGAAAGAAACTAGGAGGAGAAGACACACATGAAATAAGAAAAGAGAAGTCTGGAACCCAACTTGTGGAATGCATGGCTATCGGATGTAATTAACATTATTAACCTTGCCCCAAGCTTTTGAAGTACTGTTAGGTCTGTCTCACTGAAGAATGGAGAACTTCTTGAAAATACTGCTCTTCTTTACATTCCCTTTAACAAGTTTTATTTGTAGTTTTCAGCTCAGTACAATCAAATTTAGCAGAGTACAACTGCCCTTTAGGGTTTTCTAGACTGTAATCTCCCATTCCAAAAAAAGAGATGACCCAACAGAATGTGGAAATTATAAGAATAATATCACTAATATCACACTCAAGAAAGACCTTGCTGAAGATTATAAAAAAATGACTGGAACAGCACATCAGCAGAGAACTGCCAGATGTGTAAACTGAGTTTAGAAGACACCATGGCATTATAGCCAGTGTTGCATGGGTCTTAGACAGAAGCAGAGAGCAGAGAGTGCCAGAAGAATGTCTATCTGTGTCTCATTGACTATGCAAAGGCGCTGGACTATTGTGGATCACGACAAATTGTGGCTAACCTTGAGAAGAATGGGAATGTCAGAACATATGGTTTTGTTCATGAGAAACCTATACTTGGACCAGAAAGCAATAGTCAGAAAAAAAGCAGGGAAACACTGCATGGTTCAAGATCAGGAAAGATGTGTGCCAGGGATGCATCCTATCTCCATATATTTTCAATCTACATGCAGAACAGATCATTTGGGAGGCTGGATTTCATGAGGAGGAATGTGGCATCAGAATTGGAGGAAGACTCATCAACAACCTGCGTTATGTGGATGATACAACATTGCTTGCTGAAACTGAGGAGGACATGAGGCATCTGCTGCAGAAAGTCAAGGACTGTAGTCTTCAATATGGATTGAAGCTCAGCATCAAGAAAACAAAGATTTTCACCACTGGGCCAATCGAAAGCTTCATGACAGAGAAGAGATTGAGATTGTTAACAACTTCAGCTTGCTTGGTTAACAGGCCTGACACAAGCAGTCAGAAAACCAAAAAATGAATTGCATTGGGAAATCCAGCTGTCAGGGACTTCTTTAGATTACTTAAGAGCAAAGATGCCAGTTTGGAGACTAAGGTGTGCCTGATACAAGCCATGGTCTTCATAATTACTTACTACATATTAGAGCTGAACAATAACTAAAGATGATAGAAGATCAATGCCCTAGAGTCGGAGTGCTGAAGAAGAGTGTTGAATATACTGTGGACCACCAGGAGAACAATCAGATCTGTCCTGGAGAGGGTGAAACCAGGTTGCTCCCTGGAGGCGAGAATTTTGAAGCTTCATCTCACATACTTTGGGTATGTGGCCGAGAGGGACCGATCCTTGGAGGGCACCATGCTTGAGAGGGTGGAGGGACATCACAGGAGAGGAAGACTCAGGATGAGATGGACTCAGTGAGTGGAGAAATGGGATGAGGTCTGTCAGAGATGATGACATTGGCTCAGAATAGGGCAGAATTCAGAGCTAATGTACGTAGGATCACTATGAATTGCAGGCAACTCAATGGCACATAACAACAATCTGTAGAGAACTTTTCTCCCAAAGTGTCAGGGCAGATTCAAACAACAATCTTTCAGTTAGCAGCTGGGAGCATAGCCACTGCATCATCAGGTCTCTTGTGTGTGTATTTGCTGTTGCTGTTAAATCGAACAACAGCTGATTCGAACTCCTAGTGACGGTGCTATAGGGCGGGTGAATCACCACTTGGCCCTGGGCATCTGTACGGTCTTAGCCCTTTATTACAACCTCTACATCCATCCATCTCATTGAGGGTCTACATCTTTCTTCTGACTCTTTACCAAGCATGATGCCTTTTTCTCAGGACTGAGCTCCTGATAATAAATCCAAAATATGTGAAACTAAGTCTGGACATCCTCACATCTAAAGGAGATTACATTCTATTCAATTTTATTCTTTGTATTTTTAAATATTCTAGCTCCATTTGAATTTTACTTTTTAAAAATAATTTTACAAATCAAAGGAAAAGAAAAAGTCCAATTGACAAAGGAATTCAACACTCATATAAACTTTTCCATTAAATTAATGGTCTGGAGACCACCCATTGATCTATTGTAAAACCTGAGATTTCTTAATTGAAAAGGGGACTGGGAGGGGGGCAAAACCTACCATAAATGTTAATGGTATAAATGGATTTCCACAGTCCACATTATTTAGGGCTGTAATTAAATGAAATGTGGAACCATGAGGCTTTCCTCCTGGATATAGAACCGCCATGGAAATGGATTCTCTTTGCAGTGTGGCTTAGTGCTTAGCAAAGTCATTAATACCAGTAATGTCTGGAGACGGAAAGGGAGCAAGAGTTATTCAACTCTTATCATTTCAAGGACTGTACTTTTTCTCTGTGTTCCTAATCCTAAATGTGTCACAAGTTATCTCAGATATGAAATCTAAAAGATGATGATAATGGTGGTGATGGTATGATGATGGTGATGGTGACAATGATAGAGATGATGGTGAGGTGACCGTGGTGGTAATTATGGTGACAGAGATGAGAATGGTGGGGATGATGGTAATGGCGGTGGTGTGATGGTGGCACTGATGATACTGGTGATGGTGAGAATAGTGGCAGTGATGACAGTGATGGTGGAGGTGATGATGGTGATGGTGGAGGTGATGATGGTGACAGTGAGGATTGTGATGGTGGAGGTGATGTGGTGACAGTGATGATGATGATGTTGTTGATGATGTTGATGGCAATGGTGGTGGCAAAGATGGTGACAGTGATGATGGTGACAGTGATCATGTTGGTGATGGTGACAGAGATGATATTGGTGATGATGACGGAGATGATGGTGATGATGGTGGCAATGGTGGTGGCGATGATGGTGACAGTGATGATGGTGGTAATGGTGATTTTATTTAACTTTATCTTTTACTGAGCCCTCACAGATGCTAAGTAACTTATGTAAGGTAGCTTTTATCACATCACAACACAACACAACACATCACATCACAACACAGCACATCACATCACAACACAACGCATCACATTACAACACATCACATCACATCACAACACATCACATCACAACACAACACATCACATCACATCACATCACATCACATCACATCACAACACATCACAACACATCACAACACAATACATCACATCACATCACATCACAACACAACACATCACATCACAACACAACACATCACATTACAACACATCACATCACATCACAACACATCACATCACATCACATCACAACACATCACATCACAACACAACACATCACATCACATCACATCACAACACATCATAACACAATACATCACATCACATCACAACACAACACATCACATCACAACAAACTTTTAAAATAGGTTTTCTTGTGCCCTGCTATACAGGAGAAAACTGAGGCATAGTGAGGTTACAAACATTCCTAAAGTCAATGGTTTAATGACACAAAAACATGTTACCATCAAGTTGATTCTAACTCAGGCCAAAGTGGGCGTCATGGTGGAGCTGTGAAGCAGCATCTCTTTCTTCTGAGGCGGGTCTGGGTAAACTTGAACCTTCAGCTTTTTCATTAACAGCTGAGCATTGTCAGCAGTAGTCCACCGAGAGATTCTAGAGTCCGTGATTGGTAAGTGGCAGATCACTTTTCAAGCCCAACACCATCTTACCTTTAAATCCTACTCCTTAATCACCTCCATGTTTGCCTCAACTCTACTAATGGAGTAACACATGAGTTCATTCAAGATTATTTGAGCATTGACTGGGTGGTTAATTGACATTTCCACTAAAGAAGTCCTGGTGGTAGAGTTAAACATTTGACTATTTCCTGAAAGCAGCAGCTTGAATTCACTGACGGGAGAAAGAGGGGGGAGTCAGCTTCCCCAGTGAGTAGAGTCTTGGCAAGTCCGCGGGCCGTTGCTATGAGGCAGAATTGCTATCTCAGCAGCAGGTGGGCTGGTCTTGGTGGCACAGTAGTTAAGGGCTAAGTTGCTAACTGGAAGGTTAGGGTTTCTTAGCCACTGGCTGCTCTGAAAAGGCGTGCTTTGTGCTGATGGGTAACATCGTCTAAATGAATGGCTTGCATTGAACTTGAGTCAGCTGGTGAACCTGCACAAACCGTACATGAAGAAACGGACGTGGAGAGGTGCTCCTGCTCTCACACTGACATTTAATCCATAAACACCTTGTGTCAAGTACTGGACAGGCCATTTTTCCTGGAGCTGAGACCCACTCTCCTCTCCCTTTTGGGTTATTGATTGAGTCTCCTAACTGGACACCTGATGTTCACATTAGTCCGTGTGCCTCCCTCTGCACACGGCCGTCAGAGCGGGACTCCTCCCAGGGCCGGCTGCTCCAGCCAACCCTTCACTCAGACTCTCCCCAGCCGCCCTCCCTCTCGTTCAGAGCAGGAATTGGAGCCCAGACAGTAGCTTTCAAGAATGTCTCGGTCTGCGCCCTTGCTCCCTGCCTGACCACCTCTTCTTCTCGTTCCCACCCCTGCCATCTGCTGTCCTGGCTTCTCTCCACCAGCTGGTTAAGCACACACCTTAGGGCATTTGCGTTTTCTGGGAACACTTGCGTTTTTTATCTCCACAGGCCCGCCCAGCTGGCTTCTTCGCTTGTTTCACCTTCTTGACAGTGTCACCTCCTCGCAGCATTCCCCCCACCTCTGCCATCCATTCAGCCTGACACTGCCCTGTCCACTGCTTGCCCTTCTCTGTCAGTCAGTGTAATGGATTGAATTGTGTCCCCCAAAGTGTGTGTCGGAATGGTAGCCCTCATATCTGTGGGTAGGACCCCTGGTGATACAAGGATTAAGTGCTCAGCTGTTAACCAAAGGTCAGCAATTTGAACTCACCAGCTACAGCCAGGGAGAAGGATGTGTGAATCCATAAAGATTTGCAAGCGCAGAAATCCTAGCGGTCAGTTGTGTCCATTCTGTCCTAAAGGGTCACTGTGTGCTGAAGCAGATAGGGTGGCAGAGGGTCAGTTCATACTGGAGGGTGTAATCCCATCTGGGGACAGGGTTTAGGATTTTCTCTTTATGATAGTCGTGCTTGATGATGTTTAAGACTTCAAAGGGGTGGAGAGAGATTTCAGGGCCTAGTGCCAGTGTGGCCAGTATTCAGAATTCTAGCCTCCTTAACCGTGACAAAAGAAACATCTGTTCATGAAAGCCCCCCTTTCTTGGTGTCCCTGTTACAGCACCCTAGAGTCTGAGATGCCTGTTTTCACTCCGTGGCTTCAGCGTCTGCAGGGCATTTGGGAATCCAGCAAAGACGGGGATCTTGGCCCTTCTTCTTCACGACTTACAGCTCAACAGCTCATACCTGTCACTAAGTTGATGCCCAACAAACACCAAGAGCCAGGTACTGATGATCCCACAGCAATGGATAGATGACAAAGGAAAGCAAAAGCACACGAGTTTTGGAGAGGCGTTCCCAGGGAAGCTGCTCTCATGAGAACATTGCATCCTTCAGGTGTTTCTCCGGACCCCTCACTTTCCACCCACCTAACCCCCAGGTGTCCAAACATCCGTCTGGATATCCAAGGATATCTTGGGCTTTATTGTTTGGTTCTCAATCCTTTACTATATTAGACTGATTCTGATCTTCCTCCAGAACCAAATCCTATGCCACCAAATCCATTCTGAGACCCACATATCCTGTATCATGAAGTGCAGCTTCCCATGGGGTCCAAGACTCTCTGATCTTTGCGGAGAGGAGTTAGAGGGATATAATGGTATAAGTCATGCTGCAAACCGAAATGTTGGTGGTTTGAATCCACTGGTTATTCTGCACGACAAAATGGGCAACGTGCTCTGGTAAATATTTACAGTCTCAGAGACCCAGCAGAAGCACGTAGGAGTCAGAATCCCTGTGACGGCAACTTTACAGAAAGAGGCTGCCTCAGCGTTCCTCCCCAGAAAAGCTGGTGGATTCTAACCACTGACCTTTGGTTAACATGAGATGCTGGCCCAATTAGTCGGTGTACCACGAGGCCTCCTAACTCTCCTCCGACCCCCAAATCAAATCCACTTTCTTTGAGTGGATTCTAACTCCTGGTGATCCTCCACTAGGTTTCTGAAGCTATAAATATTTTTCTGGCCTTTAAAATTGTGATTTTAGTGAAACTTTACAGAGAAAAATCTGTTTTCCATTCATTAATATACATTTTGTTTTGTTGTGTTGTTGTTGTTATGTGCCGTCAAGTCACTTGTGACTCATAGTGACCCTATGTACAACAGCCCTAAACTCTGCTCTGTCCTGTGCCAATTGCACTGTCTCTGACACACCCATCCCGATTATCCGAGTCACTGAATCAATCCACCTCATAGGGGGCCTTCCTCTCCTGCGCCGTCCCTCCACCCTCCAAGCATGATGTCCTTCTACAAGGACCGGTCTCTCCTTACAACATGACCAAAGTATGTTAGGTGGAGCCTCAGAATCCTTGCCTCCAAGGAGCCGCCCAGTTTAACCCTTTCCAGGATGAATCTGTTTGTTTTCCTAGCAGTCCATGGTATTCTCAATACTCTTCTCCAGCACCACAGCTCAAAGGCATCAATTCTCCTTCTATCCTCCTTGGTCATTGTCCAACTCTCTGATGCATAACAAGTGATAGCAAAGACCATGGCCTGTATCGGACGCACCTTAGTCTCCAGAGAGACACCATTGCTCTTCAGCACTTTGGAGAGGTCCCGAACAGCAGACTTTCCCATGGCAATGCGCCTTTTAATTTCCTGGCTGCTGGTGCCAAGAGTGTTGACTGTGGAGTCAAGCAAACTAGACTTGTGAACAATCTCAATCTCTTCACCATCCATCCTGATGCTGCCAATTCGTCCAGTGGTAAGAATCTTTGTCTTCTTGACATTGGGCCTCCATCCATTTTGTTTTATAACATTAATAATAATGGTTGTGGTATAACCACACTCTTCCCACTTTGTGCCGGGACTCTTGTTCCCATGGATCCGTTCATTCCGCCCCTTCTGACCTGCTTCCTCGGGCTCTGCCTCTAACAGCAGGAGATCTCTAATCATCTCCCACCGAGTGACAGATGGACCCCAACAACCAACCTTGCAGTTCACACTCCCAGGACTCGTTTCTCCTCCTAGAACAGGGCTTCTCTTTCAGCACTCTTCCCTTCCAGACTGGATGCCATGTTTCTGGCCTGTTGGCTCTATTTTTGTTTTTTCCCAGATGACATCATTGACCTTGTCCTTGGCTTGAAGTACTGAGTCTTGGTCATCTGTCCGGCTGTGGATGTACATCCACTGGGATTCTCTCTCAAGTTGGTGTCCTGGGATCCCGCTTGCCCAGGACACTCTTTTCCTTTGATAGGACTACAAAATAAATTGCCTTCAGGAGTTCATTTCGAATATTGTATAGTATTCCACTGTGTGAAAGTACCAGTTTCACTGTCCATTCATTTATTCATGGACACTTGGATTATTTCCCACTCTGCATAAATAAAGCTACAGTAACCACGATGTGCATGTGTCTATGCCAGCTCTATGTCTTTGGGTTATATACCTGGTAGTAGAATTACTGGATCAAAGGTACAGCCACTGTGGAAAAGTATGTGAAAGTTCTTAAAAAAATTAAAAAGAGGGCTACACCTCCCCTCCCTGCAGGCACATAAACAGCAGTGAAAGTGGGCCTGCAGGCAGAACCTGGACGACAACGTTCACTGCAGCACTTTTCACGAGAATAAATCTCCATCAGGGACGAATGGATGAATGACCCAGGTGAATGGATAATCATCATATGTACACAAAACGAAACACTGCTCAGCCTTCGTAAAGCTCAATTAAGTCTGGGGCACACTACTAAGAGCATGGACCTTGAAGTATTATGTTGAATAAGATAAGCCAGTCACTGGAAAAGACAAATCCTATACAATCTCACTTATGTGAAGTAAGCAAACACAGAGAAATGGAAGTCTGCTGGTGGTTTTACCAAGCAAGAGAGGAGTTTAGTGAAGGGAGGTGTTTGCTTTGGGGCCTTGAGCTTCCAGTAACTGCCGTGAGCTGAGAAGAAGAACGTAGCCAATGAGGCTCATCTGTGCCTGCAGGAACTGTTGAGATGGGTGCGTGGCTGTGTGTGTCCTTGCCTTTCCTGCAGACCTTTTGTTGTATTTTGCAGATATTGGATGATTTTTCAAATTGAAGGTTTATGGCAATCCTAGGTGGTCAGCTAGTCCAACAACAACTCTTTTCTAACTGGCTGTGCTCGCTCTCTGTCTCTGGGTCCCACTTCAGACATTCTCACAGTGCTTCGAACCTTGTCTCCACGTTATCGCACACTTACTAGGCTGCAGTATCATGCAGACATAATGCTGCTGTGATTTGCGTGACTCACTTTGTGGTGATAATCTCTTCATTGTGGGGGTCCAAAACTAACTTGCAAATATGATATGCCTGTAGTTAGGAAAAAAACCAAACAGACAAGCACCAAGAGAGTGGCGTAAACCTGAAGGAAGCAACCTCCCCTGCCTGTGGCAGCATAAGAAACACAGGAAACAGAATCAGTCCTACCTCTGCTCCCGAATTGTAAGGACTCCGGGAGATTATGGAGATGAGCTTGGAGGAGTCCTTGACGTTGAAGTGTACGGCTTCCTGGTGCAGGGAGGGGGCGCTGTACCTAGACTTAAACAAAAAGCAGTTTTTCACAACACCGTCAGTTAGAAAAGGCAGAAACAACTTTATTTAAGATCTGAATATGCTTCTTGTAATTAGTCCCCCACTTAGCTCAATAAATCCCCTTGTAAGCATGTAATTCATTATGAGTAAATATTACCATGGAGATGCGATGATTATAATAATTTTAGAGTGTTTACTCTATATGAATGCTTATTAACCATATGCATTTACATTGTGTGGTAAATTCCTAAGCCATCAGCTGAGAAAATATTTTCATGTTTATACTTTGCCTATTGTCTCCACAGTCTCAGTCCTGCAGATGAGTTGAGAAGCAGCCTGGGATTTCTGAGACGATGGTCCAGGCTGGTCCTCTTATTTCTGTCCAGGTCTCGGTAGGCAATTGCTGGATTTTGTACCTCCGAAGATGGCCTGACCTCTCATCCTGGTTCTCACATGTCCAATGGAGTTTTCCAGAAACAAGATGGGGACAAAGTCCTTGCACTCATGCTTAAGGTCCGTGAGCTTGTGTTTTCTTGAGTATTCCCTTTCTCTCAGCTTTGATTTCTAATGGGATACACACTGTAGAGATGGCCCGCATCACACTAGCTCTGTGAGGTTCTCAATAATTTAAAGAATAAAAAAGAGGTTTGAGATTAAGAGACTCGACAACCACCTAATCCAAGTGATTTCCTTCACCATCACCCCCAGATAAGAACCAGCTCATCCCTGGTGGATTTACAGCAAACCAGGAGGGGTGTCCTGACTGGATTTACCAGACAATGGGGGGTGAGGGATCAACAGCAGCAGAGAGACGGGTGGGAGGGTGGGTGGATGGGAGATGATGTCTGAGACCCTGCACTTGTACAAGCAAAACAGCAAAACCAAACTAATTGATCATCAAATAAATGTCAACTTACGGTGACCCCCTGTGTCCCAGCGTAGAACAGCTTCCTAGGATTTTCTGGGTTGTAACCTTCACAGATCCTGTGCACTACAGAATAAAACTCTCTCTGTCCGATGCCAGCCTCACAGTCACTGTGAGGCCCCAGCCCACGGCAGCACTACGTCGGTCTCGCTCCTTGTGTGTCTCCCTTTTCCCTGCTCCTCCACTCCTCACTGCATTGTCCTTCTCTAGGTCTCTCCTGATGTGTCGGGACATGACATCTCTCCACCTTCAATCTGTTTACCATATATGATCAACATACCCATGTGTCGACCACTGTGAGTCAGAACGTCAGAACGGCAGCACCCATAAACAACAATCGTTACGGATGCAGATTGACTTATTATTCTAGTCTTCTTTTTGAACTATCGTTGTTGGTTGGTGTTTTTGAGTCAAGTACAACTCACAGTGACCCTGTGAACAACAGCTCTGAACCCTGTCCAGCCTGTGCCATCCTCACGATATCTGACACACCTAAGTCCGTTGTTACACTCACTGTGAACTATTGTTTGTTGTCGTTGTGTACTGTAGAGTTGGAACCAACCTGTAGCTGCCCCTCCGGCCATCTTTCAGAGGCAGTTAGTCGCACGGGAGGAGATTGACCATCCTTTTCCCATGGAGGGGCTGATGGCCTTGAAACACATGCCTCTGGGATTGCAGTGCAGCTTCTTGACACTAGGCCGCCGGAGCTGCCTAAGTGAACTATTAGGTTGGTTCAAACCTTAGCTTAGCGTCTGAGTGAAGACAGTTTGCACCACTCAGGGGCCTGTCCTTTCTAACAAACCACTAACTTAAAACCACTGGCTGTGGGGCGAGCACTTGGCTTGGGCTCAGTTGGGGGACTCTTGAGCTCCTCTGGTTCCAGCTGAGCTCTCCTTCACCGGTGGTTGACTGCTGGTTGTCTGGGCAGTGGTGCTTCTGTAGCTGGCTGGCTATTGGCTGGAGGATCTTAGTCAAAACTTGCTCTGTGATCAAGGCAGGGTCCAGAAGGATAACCAGAAACTCGGAAGTCTTCTTAAGCCTTCGTCACGGAACAGGCATTTTACTTCTCTTGCTGCATTGCACTGCTTTCAGCAATTCTCAGGACAAGGCTGTATTAAAGGGCAAGAACATAGCGTCCACTGAGCATGAGAAGCCCACAAAGTCACGTTCTCGAGGGTGCAGTCACAGACCCGGCACCATCTTGGCAAACAACGCACCGTAGTGTTGATTCTTCATTGTCACTGTCGGCCATGGTTCACTCGTGATCACCTTCCTCCTGAGATGTCAAACTGACGGCCCTGTCCTTGACACCCAGGCTCTGAATTGAGAAATTGTGATGAGCGGGAAAGTCATGTTTTTAGGACATGACACTAGTTCTAGTTGAAGGGTTGTTATTTATAAGAAATCGATATCTGACATTATAACTTTTCTTTTCCAAATCAAGGACAATTCAAGCTCTTTATATTAATCTCTGAAATGCACATGAACCCCAATATGCTGATTTGAATCTCGGGGCAGCAGGGCCCATGGATGGTGGAAGCGGTACACCTGACCTGTATCAGTTGTTCCCAATGATTCTTTTTAAATCAATAAATGAAGCTGTAAAAGAGAATAGGACGACGTAAACCCTTTAAGCAGCGAGATGGGTCTTTCTCAGCGATCATGAGAGGCCGCACCAACTTTGCAGACGGTGTTCGTTCTCAGTCAGGTGAGTCCATTTCAAACACTGTGATGCTTCTTTTGTCAGAAATACAGGACTACGGATTTACAAGGAGAAAAATAAGCAGACATAATGTTGTCTACGCTCATCAGGCTCCATTTTCCAATTCCAGAACCTTCAGGAGTCCAAACCTCAGGCCCCAGCCCTGCCATCATGCAGCTCCAATAAGCACCTAGGGCGTCAATGACAGCACCTCAGATGCCGCTGGCAGAAGCCTCACTAGGAGATGCCATAAAAATGCATGGAAAGTGAATCACTTCTCAGAGAACCGTAACTCAGGGAAAGTTCCCCAAAGGATTTTAGTGCCTAGAAATTACGAGTTTGTTCCAAACGAGCTCTGTGGCCATGCCTTCCGGAAGGGTCTCCCAGACCTGGGACTAAGACTGATTAGCTGCATCTGCCTGCGAGTGGGGTAGAATGTGCTTTTGTATTTTGAAGAGCTATTCATCTGAGTTGCCACGAGTCTGATCCTTGGCAGCAGGCAAATTTATCGCATCAGCATGGAAGCTGGTGAGAGCCTGTGCCCACCCTCTGTCTTGTCATCAACAGCCCGCTTGTGGAGGTCTGAGGCTGTTTCACCTGGTTACACCAATAAATCTGAGTGAACAGCTGCTTCATTTGCTATTGATGGCCCCGTGGACGTATCTGCAGGTGCACTTCCAGCGGTAGGTATGTGGGAAGGAAAGTCGATAGGCAGAGGAAATGCATTCCCTATTTGGGGAGCCTTGAGGGGGTCATTCTCTCTTCCTACTGGATGCTCACATCAGAGTGGAAAGACCTCTGTGGATGCTGTCGTCTGTGGCACAGGAGGAAGGGAGGCTGTGCTCTCAGAAGTAGGGCAAAGTCTAGCATGGTTTAAGAGTGGAGTCATGCTTGAACATCTCACCCCTGTGGTGTTGGAATCCTGCAGACGCTCATGGGGTTTTTCCACCCAAAGGTTTTTCCACATTATCCACAATATCCATCAGTTTTTGCCTAAATATGTCCATTATAAGCTGAGGGGGAAATGCACGTCCAGCCTACAGACTCTCCTTATCATATGGACTGGGCGTGGGGGGTGCTGGAGTGGCCGGAGAGAATCTGATGGGTGGAGTCGTCTTTTCTAGGATCTGGTGCTGGGGAAGATCTGAGTGAGGATTCTTCGGTTCTCTTCAGGGGATGTGAATGTTTAGATGTTTGGGGGGTGGAGATGAGTTGTGCTGTAGAATTGGGGAAGAAAGAAACATATCTACCCGTGACAAATGAAACTTATGACGCAGAAATTGTGTCCTGTCTTACGACTTACAAATGCGGTGTTCACAACATTGTCAGTCAAAAGGCATTGTCTTTTTACACAGTGGAAAATCAGCGTGACAGCCCCACCTTGCTTTGCTCATCAGACTTTCTACTCCTCACGGCTGCGACTTGCTGGACTCGCCCTCAGTGTGTTGGTCCTGTTGCCAGTGAGCCAGCTCCTCCTCCCGGCGACCCCACTGTGGGCAGAGCTGCTCCGTGTCTTCCCAGGCTGCCGTCTTTCGGAGCATACGGCCAGGACTTGCTGGCTCCCAGTGACTTGGCTCTTGATCGGTAGCTGGTATCCACCAGCTTCTCCATAGGAGAAAGACGAGCAGTCTCCTAGGCCTCAGACTGTGAAGCCCAGGAGGAGCGCTGCTTGAGAATTGACTCCGTGGTGAGGGGTTGGTTATATTCTTACTAAACAGACTGCATGTCATTTCCTAGTTTCTAGATGAAAGAAAAGGGCCCAGTAGTTCAGCACAATAGTTAGGCCCTCAGCTGCTAAAGGAAGGGGCTGAGGTTCAAACCCACCCAGCACCCCTGCAGGAGGGAGTCCTTCATAAAGGCTACAAAGGTGGTCATCCCAGGGGACACTTTTGTGCTGTCACACTGAATCACAGTGAATTAGAATCAGCTTGATGCTATACACACACGAGTGTGTATGAAAGAAACTCTTATTCATTGGGAGAAATGTTAAGAATTGAAGAATTCTGAGTATTGAGGTTTTTTTAATTTAGCACCTCATTTCTCAATTGTCATGTGAACCCCACATGAATAGAATCAGTGAAGACCAGCCCCCCTCCCCGTCTGCCCCACCAAGAGGCCCAGCTTTTGTTACTGTTGTTGTTGGGTGCCAGCAGGTCATCTCTGAGGTATGTCAACCTCCCTACAACAGAACCCAGCGCTGCTGCTGGACCCTGGACCACCCCCCCTCTCTCCGCTGTGCAGTCACCGTGTCAATCCGTCTTCCAGGCTCTTCCTCCTTCTCAGAGGATGAGGCTCTAATCCACGCAGCAGAGGCACAGCTCTGAGCCCCTTTGAGCTGCAATCTAGCTGAGCGTATTGGCGATGCCGCCAGATCTGAAGGAAAATGTTCTAGTCCTTGGCACTTTTCATATCTGTGATTAAATACCAGTGGGATATTCCAGGAACATGGATTTAAACATTCATTCATCAAGCGTCAGATTTCAGATGCACCTTCCTAAGTGGCCGCAATGTGGAAGAAATGGAATTTTGAAACTCCATCATGTGCCCTGTGCGTGGAGGCGCTAAGAGCCTGTAACCCAATTCGCAGAGCGATTGAGCTTTTATCTGCCTGCATTTGCTTTTGGAGAGGCTGTTCGACAAATCGCTGTCTCTCTGGAAAACGACCTTGCAGGGTAGAACTTAACGTGAGGAAGAGGGTCTGTAAGCCTTAATTCGCTGGGTGCTGGTTTTCATCGTGTCTCCTCTCCTATTATGAAGAAGTCTCCAGCACTCGGCCTTTTGCAGCGAAGCTGGGGAGAGAGCGGAATTCACATTTGCACATTTGCATACCAAAGAGGACATGGGGAGCAGACTCATTTCTGCAAATCACTTATTAGAAGCTTCTTTTGTAAATAGCAAAGATAGTCTGATCTTTGATGCTGATTCTTCACCCCAACTCATGTTCTACAGATGAAAGAAGAAATCACCTCATTTATGTATGTATGTATGTATTTATTTATTCATTTATGTATGTATGTATGTATTTATTTATCATTTTTTGCCTTGGGCAGAAGGAAGGTGTCACAATGTCATTGCTTCTCCCTCAGGGAAGAATTGTCACCGTTTTACTGACCAACCTGCTGCAGTTCTAACGCCCAGCTGCTAGCAGGAGAGCGATGAGCAATGTCCTCCCTTGAGATTTACAGCCTCTGACAACCTGCTGGAGGGTCAGTGACGGGAGATCCCGGCCTGACAGTACACACAGCGTGACTGACCTGCTTCAGCAGCTGAAGCGGACAAGTTCTACCAGAAGAAGCACTGAAAAGCACCATGAAGAGTGGTGTTGCCTTCTAGAAGATGAAGCACCGGTTCTAACACCTCTACTCTGCATCTTAAGAAAGTCTAGAACAAGGACTGAGACTTGGCTGCTACGGAAAGGTTGACGGTTCTAACCCCCAGTGACTCTGAGGGAGAAAGATTTGGCAATCTGCTGCTGTGAAGGCAGCAGCCCGGGGAGCCCCAGGCGCCAGCTCCTCTCTGTCACCTGGGCTTGCTGTGAGCTACGAGGCTTTGCAGCCCCACCCCACAGACACTGCTCATCCCCTGCTGTGGAATGGTGCACAGAGCATGGTTTGGAAATGGAAACAAGTCCTGCTCTCAGTGCCTGAGGCTCCGTGACAATCCAGTCGCGTTGAGCCTCAGTGTCTGCGCTGGAAAATGTCAATAATTACAGCAACCTTCGTCTCTAGGGGTCGCAGTGCTAATCTTGAGGATGGGCCCCTCGGGCAGATCAGTCCCCCAGAGGCTCCTTGGGAGAAAGACAGTCAATTTCTTCTTACACAATTCACAGCCTCAGAAACCCGAGGTCAGGCTGAGGGGTCAGTTCGAGTTGGTTTGGAATTTACAGTAGGTTTTTGTTGTTGTTGTTTGGTACAGACGGAAACGAGAGCTAACCGCACCACAATCCAATGGCATGAATAAAAAGGCATGCACATTTCTAGGTTCAAAGACACTTACATGACTTAACAAATAGGGACAATTTATACTTGATGTCTGAGTTTGGTTTAAGCCAACCAATTGTGAAAGGGCATTCTGGGGAGTCGGTTGAAGACATTTCTATATGAAATGGTTGTTAGGTGACATGAGGAAGCTCTCTGTGTCAGGTTGCATGCAGAAATGGCATTGCCAGTGTGGTGTGTCTGTGTCTTTTCTCAGGGGATTGATGTTGCTGGGTTGGTAGGTATCGCAGGTCAATTCTAACACTGACCCAATGGGACAGAGCTGAATGGCCTCGGGGTTTCCTAACCTCAGTCTTTGAAGGGGAACATCTCCAGGCCTTTCTTCCTTGCAAATAGCTGCTGGGTGGGTTTGAACTGCCAACCTTCCCATTAGCAGCTGGTTATTTAACCATTTATACCACCAGGGCACTGAAGTACTAAACAAAACAGGGAATGTCACACTGTCAATAATTTATTTTTAAAATATAGTTGTAGAAACTAAGGCTTCATGTTGTTATGTGCTATCAAGACGGAACCGACTCATAACTGATGCTCCAGAGTTTTCAGAGCCTGTAAATCATGTAGGAGGAGATTACTCATATTTCTCCCAAGAAGCAACCGGTGGACTTGAACTGGTTGTCTTTTGGATTGGACGTGTAACTCTTTAGCCACAAGGTCATCAGAGTTCCCTGCTAAACATCTATAGTGGTGAAATGCGGGTGATCTGAGGAGGGTCGGCACGCTAGTCTGTCTTCTCGAGCGTCTGCAGAAATGTCTCATAATGAGGAGTTAAAAATGCTCTTACCCTTCCAGGTCCAGTTCTGGATCCCGCGGACTCTCAGGCCAGGCCCAGCAAGCCGTCCTTCCCCAGAGCAACAGTGTACGTTGATGGGTCCTCTCCGACAAGGCTGGCGCTTGGAACGCATGCTGAAGTTTCTCAAACAAAAGGCCTCATTCTACAACTATGAGATATCATTTCACCCCAGTCAAAATAGCAAAATTTAACA
>NW_006399943.1:3362614-3411217 GCF_000299155.1 Elephantulus edwardii | reverse complement strand
TGGAAACCCAAAATCTCTGTAAATGTTTATGAAAATTAATAAAATATAATTATAGAAAAAAAAGGCCTCATTCTCTACTCCCACTCTTTGGTCGAGGAACTCTTCATGGATGAAATCACTGGCTTAGACACGTCACCAGAAAGGACACAACCCTGGAGGAAGACAATGTGTCTGGTGAGGTAGAGGTCACTGAGGGGGAGGGGACCCTTGGTGAGATGGATTCTGACACCATCATGGACTCTAGCATGACAGCCACCTTGGCGATGATGTGGACCACATGATGCTTCATTCTGTTGTAGGTAAGATCACTGTGGGTCAGTGTTGACTTGGGGATACCAATCCGTCTTCCTCTATGTGCTTCACATGTTGTCAGGAGGGAGAAGTTCCTGAAAAGAAACTTCATGCTTGGTGTGGCAGAGTGTCCCCTTCACCAGAGAAAACACACACACACACACACACACACACACGAATATATATCTGTGCATCCATATATATGTATGTATAACTGCTGGCACCAAGGATGTTGATTGTGGATCCAAGTCAGATGAAATTATTGGTAGTTTCTATCTTTTCTCCATCACTTATGGTGCCGTCTATTGGCCTAGTGGCAAGGACCTTTGTTTTCTTAATGTCGGGATACAATCCATTTTGAAGGCTG
The DNA here is from genome assembly GCF_000299155.1 of Elephantulus edwardii. Taxonomy (NCBI): domain Eukaryota; kingdom Metazoa; phylum Chordata; class Mammalia; order Macroscelidea; family Macroscelididae; genus Elephantulus; species Elephantulus edwardii. Next base: position 3,410,559 of record NW_006399943.1, on the reverse strand, counting down.
TAGTCTTTGATCTTCTGCTGCAAGAGCTTCAGGTCCTCCTCACTTTCAGCGGGGTTGTGTCATCTGCGTAATGTTAGGTTATTTGAGAGTCTTCTTCTGATCCTAATGCCACATTCTTCATCATAGAATTCAGTTTCACTAATTATTCCCTCTGCATACTGATTGAATCAGGATGGAGAAAGGGCGCAGGCCTGGTGCACAGCATCCCTGATTCGAACCCCAAAGAGAAAAAGCAGATAAAAAAGGAGGGTGCTGTTACCTACTTGCCCAATCAGCCAGTGAAAAGCTGGTGGGTCTTGATCTCCATCCTCAGCAGACCTGGGGAGGAGCAAGCCAGGGCCCAGGGCTCATGCACCACGGAGCGGGGTGATGGACGGATGGTGGACAGGTGTCCCTCCGAGGGAACCAGCAGTCCCTGTGGCCCATGGTCCTTGTCATGCATCTGCCATGTGCAGGGTGCCGAGGCATCTGTCTTAACTGCCTTGGAAGCTGAGCAGGTGCTTTTGCCAATAAACGTCCTCTGGTGTCATCGAGAAGTGAGTCCAATAAGCTTCTTGCTGTTGTAGATGCCACAGAGTTGATTCAGCCCAAATGACCACATGAACCCAGAACAGAATGCTGCCCACAGCCCCCAAGTGACCACATGTACCCAGGACAGAGTGTTGCTCATGGCCACATGCACCCAGGATAGAATGCTGCTTGCGACACTGAGTGACCACATGCACCCAGGACAGAACGTTGCCCATGGCCCCGAGTGATGACATGCACTGGGGACAGAACTCTGTTTGTGACCCTGAGTGACCACAAGCACCCAGGACAGAATACTGCCCATGGTCCCAAGTGACCACATATGTCCAGGACAGAACACTGTCTGTGGCCCTGAGTGACCGCATGTGCCCAGGACAGAACGCTGCCCGTAGCAGGCTCTCTGCATCACCGTGGACCATTTGAGACCAGTGTGATGGTCATTATCTTGGTCCATCTTGTGGGAGTCTTTGATTTTAGCTGACCTCTCCCTTATCACAAGGTCCATGTCCTGTTGCTGTGTCCAGAGCTGACACGGGGTCTGTTCTGTGGTTTGTCCTGTTGGCCACGGGTACCAGTGAGGCAGGGGTCAGATGCGTATTATTTAATCACGTCAACTTTCCACTCTTAGGAGATGTTCTCACTGTGTGGCCAGTTCAGAGGACACTAAGCGACACACTGTGGCTATTTCCCCCCACTCCTGACCACAGACCTGCAGAGTGAGCGATCTGAGCCTGGTCTTTGCAGACCCACAGCCCAGCGTGTCCCGTGACCACGTCGTGGCTGCAAGCGGAGTGCACACGTCACCAGCTTTGCCATTTCATAGTTTCTGCTCCGCAGAGACAATCACTTCCCTCCTTTCAAATCCTCCTCGCGGTAGCAGAGGACCCAGCTCACACTAAGGCAGAAGAAAGAGCCCGGGTGTCCGTTGCATTCACACCAGGCGTGCTGGGTCAGCTGCACCCGCCATGTTTCATTACCAGGCACTGTCCCCTGGTGAGGACATGGCCCACAGAGTCAGCCAGAGAAAAAGAAAAAGAAAGGAAGAAAAGGAATCAGATCCTTCCTCAACCGGCCAAGTTTTGCACATTAAGGCTTTTTCCATTGGAACTTCCTCCACAGGTAAAGAAAGGTGAACAGCAGGATGTGAGAGCCGGCTCTTCCTATGTGAAGGCTGGGCACAGTTTGGGGAGGTTGGTGACACCAGCCTCGAACTCAGAGCCTGTGCCAGGGCTTCGGCTCTGTGGATGGCTGCGGTGTGTGGCCAGGAATCTGCACGAGAAGCACCACTTGCCAGACTAGTGAACATGCTGCCTCTTACTCCCAGCCATCCCACATGGGTCAAAATAAAGGTGTGTTTCTCGAACTGTCAATGACTGATGTTTTAGGGGAAGACAGATGGCCAGGCCTTCTGAGGCGCTCCTGAGCAGACGCGCATCTCCTCCTGTTTGTGGGCAGCTCAGCGTGTCCACAGTTTGTGGAGGTGCTGCTCCAGCCCCTCTCATCATTGTGGAAGGAACTGCCAGTTCCCTCTGTCTGGGCACTCTGCTGAGTGGGTTCAGATTGCCACACTCCTTGCTAGAAGTCACTTACAAAACCTTTGTGCAACCAGGCACCCTGAGGGAACGCCGAGTCAGGACAATCCACCATGGAGTTTCTGAGCCTCTGTTCTCTACAGAAAGAGATCGCCCATCCTTATCCCATGGTGCACTGGTGGTTCAAACCACTGACCTTTGGGAGAGGAGACCAACTTGAAACTATACCACTGGGTCTCCTTTCAGGGCTCAGGGGTCCCCAGTAGTGTGGTGCACTGGGAGAGTGCTGATCTTTGGAGGATGAAAATATTGATTTCCGATTCACGGATGAGGTGACTGAGGCTTGGAGGGGTGTCATAAGCTGCTGCGAGGTCACTGAGTGAACCCCTCTGTGTGCAGGTCCCCACTCTGCCACCAAGAGGGCACAACAGCTGCCCTGGGCCCAGGAGGGGTTCATCTCCAGCCCTGGACGAGGGTTTTCTCCAGTGTGAGCACACTGTGTACACAGTACAGACCCCGCTTTAGAGAGAGAGCATGGCTAAGCTTGCGCACACGGTAAAATGTAGATTAGAGGCGAGAGCGTGGTTGCCATGGCACCAGGAGAGCGCACTTTCATGCAAAGTAATTTAATGGAAGCGAAAATGTGCACCTTTTCATGAAGCCCTGCATTTGAGAGCAAATTCCTCCAGGGATCAGTGGGCAGACAAAGGGGCGTCTCCTCAGAAGCCTGACACCCATGACCTGGGTGAGCTGTGGTCCAGGCGTCTCCCCACCGGGGCTGGGCCTGGGATGGTAGGGGGTGCCTGGAGGCCCCTTACCTGGGCATTTAGTGGGGTATCTTGCAGAGCTCCACGGAGTCTCACTCTGGAGGCCGGGGATGTCTGTGAGGACCTGGTCCACCACATCCCGACAGGAAGGGAAAAGCCACACTTTACCCAGCATTTCAGCACTAAGCCTTTTCCTGGATCTCAATTCCACTCACTGTCTCAGACCCAGGACATGCCTTTTGACCTTTAAATTTAATTAAGTGGCTGCTGCCTTTCCCCACCAGGTTTGGTTCTGGAGCTGCAGGGTGGTGAAGATGGTGTTTTATGACGTCTTTCGGTTCCTCTCTCTTTCCCTGTGTACCTTGAGCGCCCACAAACGCGTCCTTACAGACAGAGGAGGGGTGTGTAACTCGGGGACATTCTTTTGTGCCCAGAGCCTGCTCTGTTCTGGTTGTGACATCTTGCACAGGTGATATAGCCGCTCTAAACCTCAGTCTTCCCATCTGTAAAAATAGGCTCAATTATTTATCTGCTTCTAAGTGGCTCAAACATGGCAAACTCTCCCTGTGGTCCCTGGGAGGAGGCGAGGGCTCACTGACAGCTGAGGGATCCTTTCCAGGGTGCCCCACACAAGTGCGGGTGGGACACTCCCACTCACTCACCTGGGACACAGTGTCAAGAAAAACTAGTCACAACAAAAGGTCCACATGAGATGAAGGACGTGACTTTCAACCCCCCAGGCACACCTGGGCTGACCTGAAGACCAGGTATAACTTTTCGGAATTATAATCAATACATTTGGTACCAGCAGTCAGGAGATCAGGAAACATTTTGCTCTGGGAAAGTCGGTAGTTAGGGACCTCTCCAAATTATTGATGAGCAATGAGGTGATTTTGAGGATTAAAGGGTACCTGATTCAGGCCATGCTCTTTTCAGTTACTTGCTAGGCATCATGAGAGCGGGATAACAATGAAGGGTGACGGAAGTAGAATCGCTGTCTTTGAACCGTGGTGTTGGAGAAGAGTCCTGGATACCCCACGGACTACTGAAGGAACAAACATATGCATGTGTGGGAGAAGGTGCAGCCAGACTGCTCGTTGGTGGGAAAGATGATGAGGCTCTGTCTCATCTACTCTGGGCCTGTTGCTGGGAGAGGTTACTCTTCGGAGAGGAACTGCATGTTTGAGAAGGTGGGGAGATGGGGAAGGGAAGGAAGACCCGCAACCAGGTGGGTTGACACAGTGACTGCAGCAACGGGCTTGAGTGTGTCAGAGACGGTGACGATGGTACAGGAGAAGACAGGGTTCAGAGTGATTGTTCTAGGGTCGCTATGAGTTGGACATGACTTAGTGACTCATAATACCACAGAAGATCAGCATGTCTGGTAGAGTCACTGACTACGAGGAAACCCACGTGGACACTTCCTGCAGGGTTTTCTAGGTGTCGCTTTCACGGGTGAGCTGGTGACGCTGGCTGAGCAAACGTCCCAGGCCTTTCCGTAGAGCTGGCCCTCTGCGGTCCGGATCCAGAGTCCATCACTTTCTTGCTGAACAGCGCAAGGGCAAATCCAGAGTGGAAAATGGATGGTCAAGTGGTGGGAAGTCAATGACAGTTCTTAGAAATTGGGGCACTTTATTATTTTTGTTACTCTCTAAAGCACATTGTCTACAACGACAGCACGCTCCTTAGAAAGAAGGAGGGCAAGACAGTGTCCTATATTTTGGACGTGCTATTGGGGGTTGGGCAGACCTTGGGGAAGGATGTGATAATTAGTAAAGTGAAATGCCAGGAAACAGAGGAAGACCCTCAATGAGCTGAACAACTGCAGCAGCGAGTTTCCGTAAACACAGTGGCGATGGTGAGGGGGAGCAGGGTCCTTGTGCCGTGCATGGGGTCGCTGGGAGCTGAACCGACTCTGTGACGTCTAACAAAGTGCTCTGGATACAATATGAAATCTCAAGTTCATTTCCAGGAGACTCGCTGAGACTCAGCTAGATTCTTGTCCCACAGACTCCTTATCGTTGCTCACTGGGAAGCAGGTGCCTGAGGTTCTTCAATGGAGTCCCAGACCCCTTTGTCATCCGAGACAAGCAGCATCTGCACGTGATCATCAGCAAGTGCAGGTTCTCTGCATCCACGCCATGCAGCTTGCTTTGGGTCCTCCCAGGTGAGAATGGTGCATGGTGGCGTGGAATACGGGGCTATGGTGCTTGGAGATACGGTGCGTGTGATCTGGCTTGTGTGGTATGGTGCATGTGGCATGGCACATGGTGGTAAGGTGCATGGCGATACGGTGCATGGTGCTATGGCGCATGCAGTATGGGGCATGTGGTATGCCGTGTGAGGTATGGCACATGTGATACGGCATGTGTGGTCTGGCCCATGGTGCAGTGATGCATGTTGCTATGATGCATGGCACTGTGGTGTGCAGTGCTCTGGTATATGTGGTGTGGTGTATATACACTGACAGAAGCAACTGAGTGTAATTGTCGTGTGTATGGACACATAGACATGTGTATCATCAAGCCCTTACTCTATTTCCATAGGTTTTGGGGACATGTCACCCAACAAGGGTGACCTGGGAACAGGACAGATGTCTTCATGTGAGGAGCAAGAGCAATGGGAGTCTTGTCAAGGAGCGGAAGTGTAAGTGCGGCTGCTGGGACCACCGTCCATGCTCCGTAGGGAGCTCTGCTTTCCAATGCAGCTGCGCCCGTTCTCCTGCCGGGAGCCCTCAGTCACGTGGCCCCTCACCTAGGAGTGTTCTACGCACTCATTCTTTCAATCTTCACTCAAATAGCACTTTCTCCAGGCAACCCTCCCCGACTCCTTCCCAGATTCAGCATCCAATGCACTGTCTTGAGTACGCTGTGCCTGTGGGTGTGATGGTTAATTTTAGGTGTTTTCTTGGCGAGGTTATGGTTCTCAGTGGTTTGGTCAAGCACTGGACTGGTTGCTGTTCCGGGATACACTGTAATTACCTTCCACAATGTAATCTAATTTGATGTAATTATCTTCTGAAATTTGGGCATATTACCAGGAGGGACCAGTCCCTGGAGAAAAACCTCAAGCTTGGCAAAGTAGGAATGAGCAAGAAAGAGTAACCCTTCCTATGAGACAGACTCACTGAACTACTACAAATGTAGCTTGTGGGCCCAGCAGAGATTGTGAAGATGACGGAGGACTGGGTATTTCCTTCTATTTCACTTGGATTCACCATGAGTAGGAGATGATTTGAAGAAATTTAACAACTATCAACTTCCATAATTTAATCCAGTGCAATATAATCTGTAATTATAGTCATGCTCTATAATATGATCCCATTCATTCGGTCCTCACTTTCCATAATGCAATCTAATGCTAAATAATGTAATAGTCTTCCATAAAATAATGTCAAAACAACTACAGTATATCATCTCACCCCAGTAAGAACAGCAAAATTTAACAGAACAGCAAACAACAAATCCTGGCAAGGTTGCCGAGAAACTGAAACCTTTATTCACTGTTGGTGGGAGTGTAAAATCGTGTGACCACTCTGGACGGCAGTATGGCGCTTTCTCAAAAAGTTGGAAATAGAAATACCATTTGACCCAGCAATTCCATTACTGGGAGTTTACCCTAAAAAATCATAACTGCCACCCAAGAAGATATATCCACATCCATGTTTATTGTAGCTTTGTTCACAATAGCAAAGAGTTGGAAATAACCTAAGTCCCCATCAGCAAATGAATGGATAGAGAAGCTGTGGTATATTCACACAATGGAATACTTTGTTGAATGATAAAATAAGAAACTCATTAATTATTATAAAAAATAATGTAAGGTGATGTGACATAATCATTCTCCACTGTCTAGGAAGCCTGGCCTCCAAGCACGTCGATAAGCGGTAGAGAAAGCTAAAGGAACACCTGTGCCATCCCATCTCTGGAGTTCTTCTTATTGCTTGGAGAAGTGTCACAACCCCAGCTGAAGACGACTGTCACTTGCAGCAGCCCTTTCTCAGGTGCCCAGGCTAACAATGGAGACTGCTCGTCTTTCTCCAGTGGAGTGGCTAGTGGATTTGAACCACTCACCTTTCAATCAGAAGTGCAGCAAAAGTTCCTTATTTGAAGACAAGAACATCTAATCACAATCCTCCCTAAATTAGCTGTGCTTCATTTTCTGTAGTTATAGGGGGTGGTGCTGGGAGAAGAGAATAAAGATGTGTCACCACGTCAGCTGGCACGAACACCCCTGGTGACTGTTCTCTTCCAAATGAGAAGAAAATCTCCCAGAGACTCCAAAGCTTGCAGACCTTCTGATTCTTCTTCCACAAGGAATGGTTTTGCTTGAATGCTAGTTTGATCTGGACTAGCAACCTGCCTTAAAGCCCGCATGTACCCCTAAGCTATATTGCACTTAAGCAATTTCTGGTTGCATTTATCCCATATTATTCCTTGATTAAGTTTAACAGTAACCATTATTAAGGCTTACATGGTCTGGTATAGGAGGAGGTCCACTGGGGGTGAAGGGGTGACACCACAGGTTACATCACTGAGTACCAACACCCTCGTGGTGCACTGGGGTGGGCCTGCTTTGCCTTGTTTTGTTTCTAACTCTTGTTACGTGGTGACATGGCTCAGGCTCTTTGTTCTTTCTGCACAGTTTTCAGGTTCATGAAGCTGTGATAGTGTTGGCTTCACCCAGTGCTGTGTGCCCAGTGCTCTGCCTGGTCTTCAGGGGCACTGGCTGCTGGATGAAGGGGTGCTGGTAACAGAGACAGCTGTATTCCTGGCTGTTTAATGAGCTGACCAACAACTTGGCCTCTGATCCAAACATCTGTCCAGACTGCAGTCTCACACTTCGTCTGAGCTGTGTGACTTTGGGCGAGTTCTGATCTCACTGAACTTTATTTCATCTTTGAAAAAGGAAGTGCTAATAACAGTACTGATAGGCTCTGAGGGCTGAAGTGAGAAAGGAACGATCAAAACACTTGTGAAAATATGAGAGCCAGGTGGCTGAGCTTCCCGACCCGAGATGGTAGGAGCAGACATGGGCCCGGCAATGGCATGCGATTCAAGCTGGACGTAGACTTCCAGGTGAGATGCACCTGTGCTGAGATTGATCTGCATGAGATGATATCTTCTGACAGACACATACGTGATATTTGGGCATGCTGGGTGTGTCCAAGCTGCTGTTTCTTTCATAGATGGACATTTACGCTATATGAGAAAGAAAAATAATAATCAAAGCACTGTTGTCACATAAATGATTTTCTTTTGGGAAGGAAAACTTGAAAATTGGCTTCTGAAGCCGGTCTCTGACAATGCTCTAGGGCACGCATGGGGTTGCCATGAAGTAGGGTCCACTCTTAAGAGACTGGTCTTTTGTTGTCATTAACGCACCTTTGCAAAAATCACTTAGAAAATAATGGCAAGAGTCAAAACTTCAGTGAGTGGTGAGTCATGACAAGTCGTGACTTGTGGTCCCTTCGCTGGGCTTCCCAGCCTGGGAGGCGGTGGGGAGGAGATTTCCCATCTTTCTCCATTGGCTCACCCAGTGATTCCAACTGCTAGCCTTTCGTTTATTCGTCCAACACATAACACAACACCAGGGCTTCAAGTCGTAAGTAGACACAAAGATAATCACATTTGCAGCTGGTTGAACTTCTCCAAATACTCTATTACTAAAAGGAAACAGGAAAAAGAAAAAGGGATGACATTCTGGTTGAACTTGGCCACTCACATTAGAGAATAGAACCTGCCTGCAGATCTTCGAAGAATCGGCGGTTGTTCACGTGCTATTGCGGTGAGTGGTCATTGTGTGTGTTGGGTGGTGTACTGGGCTAAGCTTTCCTTTCTAATCTTCTAAAGATCAGAAGTTTGAACTCACCAGGTGCTTCATAGAGAAAAGATGAGGCAATTTCCTGTCCTTAAAATTTAACTCCTCTGAAATGCAATGGAGGGTCCCCAGTGGGCAAAACCAACCCAAAGCCCGTGGTTTTGCTATGATTTTTGTGGTGTTTGTTGTTGTTTGATTGAGTGTCATTGACTCGGTTCTGACTCATAGCAGCCTGTGCCAAGCGCGGTGAAACACTACAAAGTGTGTGTCCTTACTCAGCCTGTACGTTCAACCTGAATCTGGGAAGCTGGAATATATACATGAATGAGCATGTGACGTCAGAATTGAAGGAAGGCTCGTTAGCAGCCTTCGTATGCAGATGATGCATCTTCACTTGCTGAAAAGGAAGACGATTTGAAACACTTGCTGATGAAGAGTTCCGTCTATGCTACAGCTCAACATCAGGAAAAGAAAACCCTTCACAAAAGGACCAACAGGCAACATCGTGATAAACTCACAAAAGAACGAAGTTGTCAAAGATCTTTGATCCTAGAACTTTTAATTCTTAGGTACAAAAAGTAAAGGTTTATGGACTCAAATGTCAAATGCTTTTGGGTAACAAACAGCGACATAGCATTAAATTACAACCTTTATGGAACTATTCTGTGCACCACTCAGTATCCTATTGTTGTTATTATTATCGTCAAGTCAGAACCAAGGGTAGCTGACTCTCCAGTGGGTTTTCAGAGGCCGTAAATCACATAGGAGGAGATTGTCTATCCTTCTACCGTGAAGCAGCTGGTGGATTCGAACCTTGTGCCTTTGGGATTGCAGCACAGCTTTTTACCACGAGGCTACAGGGCTCATAATCCTACACGTGTTATATTTGTTTTCACATCTCATCCTATAACTACCTTCATCCACTGATAGATTAGGACCTATGTTAGTCTCCTTTAACACAAGCATCAAGGATCAAAGACTAGCCCCCGAGTAGGAAGATACTTGGAGTACAGTGTCTGCAAAGCAATGACTGAAAATGACAAGAGATGGGATCTGGAAGTGTTTTGTTCTGTTGTTCCTGGGCCAATGTGACTCAGAGATGACAGAAAAACTATACCAACTGCAAGAGCAAAGACCAAAGCAAGCATTTAGTCAACATTTCTGCTACTTCGACTGTAAGTCATTTCATTGTCTCATCATGATTTAGGTTCTTGAGTTTTTGAGATCTGCATGTATCTGTCTTTCCTAGAATGTGAGAAATTTGTTTTGACATTAGATAGAGGTTGAACTTGGCTACTTGGAAAATCATGATAGATGATGAAGAGATTGAGATTGTTGACAGCTTCAGTTTGCTTGGCTCTACAATGAACACTCTTGGTACTAGCAGCAAGAGAATTAAAAAGATGAATTGCATCAGGAAAGTGTGCTGTCAGAGACCTCTCTAAAGTACTGAAGAGCAATGATGTCAGTCTGGAGACTAAGGTGTGCCTGATAATGGCCATGGTCATTGAAATTACTTGCTATGCATCAGAAAGCTGGGCAATGACTAGGGATGATAGAAGGAGAGTTGGTGCCTTTGAGCTACGGTGCTGGAGAAGAGTATTGAATATACCATGGACTGCTAGGAGAACAAACAGGTTCATCCTAGAGAGGGTGAAGCCATGCTGCTCCTTGGAGGCAAGGATTCTGTAGTGTTGTCTGAAATACTTTAGTCATGTTGCAAGGTGAGATCAGTCCTTGGAGAGGGACATTATGCTTGGGAGGGTGGAGGGACAGTGCAGGAGAGGAAGAGCCTCGATGAGGTAGATTGATTCAGTGACTGGGGTAATGGCAATGGTGGTAGGTGTGTCATAGACAGTAAGGATAGGGATAGGGCAGGGTTTAGGGCTGTTGTACATAGGGTCGCTATGAGGCCTAGGTGAGCTGATGGCACATAACAACAACATCTTGGAAAAAGTGGAAATCCTTGCTGTCTCTGGCATAGAGCAGAAGAACAGCAGGAGAAGTGTTTGTAGAGTGAACCATGGTTCTTTTTCACACATCACATAGAACACAGGGTGGATACCAGTCAATGGGAAGTGACAACAAGACCTCCCCAGCTGGGGATGGTGGAAGAAGAGCACAGGGAAAACCTGGAGAGCAGGGCAACTGGAATCAGAGTGGAGGAGTGGGCTGGGGGCAGGGCGTCTGCACACAGCCTGGGGGACACGTGGCCCAGGGGCGCCCAGGACAGGAAGGAGGGGCAGGGTGCTGAGCCTGAGGCAAGAACAGAGCCATTTCCTTCTGTTGTATCCAAGGCCACTGTGAGAGGAATATTGCTGCTCTCTGCTCAAGGGAGCCTAATAATAATAATAACAAGAAAGGTCAGAGCTGAGAAAACGCAATGGTGTCATTCTCCTCTGTCAGAAGAGGTGGCTTTGAGGTGAAAGGGAATGCTGGTGGCCTAGTGGGGGGGGGGGATTTGCAGTGCTAGCTCAAAGGCAGGAGGTTTGAATCCACCGACCACCATCATGAAAAAGAGAAGCGTTCTCCTCCCTTGTGATTTAATCTCTGAAAATCTGCTGGAGGGTCAGCGATGAGTTGGTTCTTACTTGACGATAATGAGGTGGTTTTTGTTTTGTTTTGTTTTTTACTACAAGTCTAAACTAGTTCAGTCACACCTAAGGACAACAGAATTGTTTGAGGGAGGGGAGAGGAAAACAGCAAGCTTGCTTTGTCCTCTCGCGAGGAAGACAGGATTCAGAAACGAAGCGTGGCAGTTCACCTACCGCTTAGAGGATTCTGCGGAGGATGAACAGGGCAGATGCTCCTTTCAGACGCTGCTCTTCACGGCTCTTCCCTTGCCTGCTCTGGGTGGGGTGGAGGGGTCAAGGGACTGCAAGGGGCCTGTGACCCGTGTCCCAGGGGAAGGAAGGGCTGGCGGATGTGCAGCTGGACACAGCTGGACTGCTCTCCCCTTGAACTTGCGCAGGCATCTCTATTCTCTCTCAAGCTCCTCCTGGCCAGCCAGCTCTCAGAAGTGCTGCCACCACAGTGTGTGGGTAGGTTCCACATCTGTGCTTGGGAAGTGTGTTCACCAGATTGAGTCTCAGCATTGAGACACTAAGTCTCCTCAATGATGGAGGCCCGTGGATTCTGGCAGGATCTGGTTAAACAATGTTTAATTATCTCGTGGTTCCCAAACGGTCATCCAGAAGAGAAGGAAACAGGCAAAGGACAAGCAGTCACATTTCATTTGGCTGAAAGGTCTTTTCAATTACTTCTGTGCATCTGAACTTGGACAATGAACTAAACATAACGAGAAGAATCTATGCCTTTGACTTACGGTGTTGGTGAAGAGTACTGAGTATCCCATGAACTACCAAAGAACAAATTAATATGTCTTGGAAAAGAAGCAGCCCGAGTGCTCCTTAGAGGCAAAGGCGGGGAGGCTGCACACCTGCTTTGGGCGTGTTAGGAGAGCGCAGTCCTTGGAAAAGTGCGTCAGCACGCTTGGAAAGGTGAAGGGTCAGCAAAGGAGAGGAAGAACCTCAACACGACGGATTGACACAGTGACTGTATCGGGGGCTCACGTATGTCAGAGTTGATGAGGATGACACAGGACTGGACAGGGTTCAGATCTGTTGATCACAGGGTTGCGATGAGCTACAGTGGCCTCAGGGCATCGAATGGTAACAGTGCAGGAACTGACCTTTTCTCCTTTGTCTGTTTCCATCCAGCTTTCTGTGACCCTGGCAATCGGGAAGAGGGCGGCGCTCGGAATCTGTAGGATGGGAACAGCCATGTGGAGTGAGCCGAGGGCTTGGTGTGCCCTGGGAATGGGCAACATCCTGGAGGGCCAACACTCTTCTGACTTCACCCTGGTTCTTTTTAGGAAGTGCCCGGATCACTGAAATTCAAGTGTCGTCTAAGCAAGATGTCACATTGATGACTAGTGTGCTCCTGACCGAAGCCACAGTCATTTCAATTGTTTTGTACACACAGGAAGGCTGGGCAGTAAGAAAGGGAGAAGAATTAATGCATCAGAACTACAACATTGGCAGAATATTTGAAAACAGCCTGGACTTCAAAAAGAACAAACACATTTATTTTGGAAAAGATATAACCAGAAAGTTCCGTAGACGTGCGTATGGCAAGGCTGCATCTTGTTTACTTCAGACACGTCATCAGGGCACTTTGTCTGGTAAGGGGCAAACACTGCCCCACGCAGTAGCTGTGACAATGGACTCAGCATTGCAGGGTTTATAAGGAGGTGTAAGACTGGCCAGTGTTTGGATCTGAGGTACAGAAGTTCTCCCTGAGTCGGAGTTGTCTTCATGGGAACCAACTATATAGCTCAGATCGCTGAGCAGATGTTCATTCAGCTGAACGGCCTCAGTTGTTGGCTCTTGCAGGCCAGCCACACTGTTCCTGCCCTGCCCTTTCCCAGGCCTCACGACTACCCTTGAAACCCAGCAGATCAATTTCGGTGCTGTGATGGTGGCTCCAGGCCCAGGTGTGGATCTAGTAGGCTGTTGCCTGAGTTCTAACAAATGCAAAAATGTTGACTATTATCAAACTCTGCTCTGTAGTGTTACCTACCCCATGACTCATGAACTGCAGACTCAGCCTCAGTTTACCCTTGACCTCCCCAGTGATCCTTCTGTGAGGAAAACACCTTCCCTGGAAGAGATGGACACTTGAGTACCGGGTTTCATCTGAAGCAAAAGACAAACTGTGCAGGCACAGAGAAGACAGCCGGGAGGTGGACTGAACAAGGCCCCCCACTCTACCCTGATCCAGGGCCGACTTTGAAATGAAAGCAAAGACACGTCTTTTTGAAACATTTGTTCCAAGTAGGAGCGAATAGCAAAGAGGAGTCTCTTCTGGCAGCGATCTCCCTATTGTTTCCTGTGTTGAAAGATCGGGTAACACCGTCCATCGATCCAGATTCTGTGAGTGAAGGCAGCAAACATTTGCAAACATGTCTTTCTACTTCCTCCTGCACTTCCAACACAAACAGCTGTTACACTTCAATTACCTTCTGAAAAAACTACCAGTCAAAGATTCGAACGAGCAAAAGCGGACTGTCTTCCTCCCAGACAGGGCACCAGGGGACCTAGCCTCCCTCAATCAGAATCTGCACACACACTGCAGGTGGCCAACGTGAGAGGAGCCTCGGAAGGCACCTGGTTCTGGCGTTCATTTACCAGACGAGGAACTCAGAAGGACAATGTGCTGACGATGCCTCACTAACTGTAGCCACGGCCTGTCTACTTTGGGTCAGTCAGGTGGGCATCTCTAACAGCCAGTGCTCTTAGGGGATGGAGCCAGTGCACCATTTAGGGGGGAAACATGAGTTGCTCACACTTCATTTTGTTCACATAAACAGTAACTAGCTGCTTATTGCTGTGAGGTTGGGAGTTCTATGACAAGTACAGCGAATATCAGCAGGGCCATCCAATGAGGACTAGGGTCTGCGGTGCTTCTGCTAAGATTGGTGAGGATGAAAAGTCTGCTGATCTGCCTTTCTAGATAATTCCAGGAGAAGCCCGCACATCACGGCAGAGTCCCTGTTTGGGCTGGTTACTGGAGCACGAGTCCAGGGGTTGGGAAGCTCTGAGAACACACAGTGGCCACTAAAACAGACTTGCACCTGCCAAGCACCCTGAGAGGGCACAGGACCGAGTAGCATTTCATTTCTTTGTACACAAGGACACCATGCTGGATCCAAACCCATGAAATTAACGAAAACAACTAATGCATTGTGTTGTTGTGTACCACGGCGTTGGAATCGACCCATAGCTGACCCGCAGTTTTCACAGGCAGTTAATTGAATGGGTGGAGATTGCTCATCTTTCTCCCACAGAGCAGCGGGTGGCCTCGAACCATGTGCCTTTGGGATTACAGTGCAGCTTCTTGGCCCTAGGCATTTACTGAAGACTAGGGCATCTCATATACATGGACCTTCTTGACTTGACACTTTAGAAAATGGGAAAGCTATGGAAGCTCAACCATCCCGGTTCCTGGAAAAGAAGTGATTTGTATTGGGGGACTTCCCACCACGCTTGGATGGTAGTGTTGGTCAGGTCTGCTGTGTTTGGAGGAAACACTCATTCTTTGCCAGTGTTTCTTCCCACCTGTGTGGAGCGCTTCACGTTTGTGAGAAAACAGAGGAGATGGTTCTGCTCTTTCTCAGAGCAAATGCCGCTTTCAGATCTCTGCTTGACTCTTGAGCAGAAAGGACCTTTCAGAACTACTTTTGAATCCCATCTCACACTCTTGTAATCTTTTAAAGAGATTTCACCATGAGTCTTAAAACTCTCCCTCTGAATGTGTGAGCACCAGCAAACCCCACTCTTGGAAGCATCTTCACGTGGCCTAAAGGACTGTTTATTCAAGCTCTGAGTAGCTGAGCTTGTCCACCAACTGCCCCTCCATTGTGTGTGTGACCCCTGAGCTACGGGGTAATGGACGATCACATTTCCATGTTTGGCCAGGTGAGCATCCTGGAAAGGATCCTGGAAAGAAAGATTCCCTAGAGTGTGGTGGCTAGATACTCAAAGGGTTAGTGCATCTAATCCACCAAGGACTCTGAGAAAGAGGGCATCTGGTTATCTGCTTCCATAAATATCAAACAACAACCACGTGTCTGCCATGGAGGGCATTAGATGAAGCTCCCTGCCTCTGAGGAGCTCCCTAGCTGCACTTTCTCCAAGACAAGTTCTTCTGTTCTCTTGACAGCCATGGAGCGTGTGTTCAGTACTCTCCACCGACACCACAATTCAAAGGCATGGGTTCATCTTCAATCTTTCTTATTAATTTTCCAAATTTCACATGCATATCAAGAAACTGAAAATTTCGTGGTTTGGGATGGGCACACCGTAGTCTTTAAACTGACATCCTTGCTCCGTATAATGCCTTTGCTTTAAAACTCAGTGCTGTTGGTCTGACTCACGGGGATCCTTCATGGGTCTTCAGAGGATGTAGACGAGATTGTTTGTCTTTCTCCTTTGCAGCAGCGGGTAGATTTGAATTGCTCGTCTTTCACCTAGTGGCCAGATCTTTTGCACATTGATGTATTTACATTGTGGTGCTTGCAAAGAATATTGAACATTCCATGGACTGGCAAAAGAACAAATAAATATGCCTTGAAAAATATAATTGGAGTGTTCCTCTGAGGCAAGGGCGAGGAGACTTCATCTCATATACTCTGGACATGTTGTCAGGAGGGTCCAGTGCTTGGAAAACATCATGATGGGAAAGGTGGAGGGTCAGAGAGAAAGAGAGGAAGAGTGCCAGTGAGACGGATCGACTCGGTGACCCAACAGTGGGCCCAAGCTCGGTGGAGAGTGTGATGGTGCAGGAGCAGGAAGGGTTCTGTGGTTCGTGGGCTCCCTCTGAGCCAGAGCCGATTTGATCAAGAAGGGACAGTCACGCTCTGTTCCCACAACAGCTTCTTGGTCTAGGTACAGGTTTCGCATGAGCACAATTAAATGTTCTGAGATTTCCATCGTTTTCCATGTTAGCCATAATTGGTTAGGATCTACACAGTCCAATATGTAGCCAAGGACCTATCCAAATTATTGAGAAGCAATATTGCCAGTATGAAGGACTAAGGTGTTCCTGACTCAGGACATGGTCTTTTCAGTCACTTGCTGGCATGTGAGAGCTGGACAATGAGTAAGGGTGACACAAGAATAATTGATGCCGTTGAGCTGTGATGTTGGAGAAGAGTCCTGCAGACTCCATGGACTGCCAAGAGAGCAAACGGTTATGTCTTGGAGAAGATGCAGGTGGTGAAGCTTCATCTCACCTACTTTGCTGCTAGGAGAGGCTATTCATTAGAGAGGGGCTTAGAAAGGTGGAGAAATGGTGCAGCAGAGGAAGGACTGTAACCAGGTGCGTTGACACGATGACTGTACCAATGGCCTTGAGCGTGTCAGAGATTGTGAAGATGGCACAGGACAGGACAGTGCAGATCTGCAGGGCATAGGATCACTATGAGACAGCATCTAACAACAACAGCAACAACAACAACAGTGATGCTTTCCTTAGGCTTTATCTGCGTCTCCATCTTGAAGTTCTGAGGACTTTCTGTTCTTTTGTAGAATCTATGCCCCAGCACTGCCTCCTCCCAGAAGTGGTGAGTATTCATATCTTTAAGCAGAGAGAAAGACTTGAAGACGAAAGGTCTGGTGTTGGTACCACAGAGAGACCCTTCCCCATCCCCACTGCCACGTGGAAACCACTCTGGAGCAGGCGACAGTTGCCGGCAGGATGAAATCATGTCAGAGAGATGGAGCCACGAGCAGGTGGGCCAGCTGGGCACGAGCATCACCTCTGTTTGTCCAGCATTACAGCTTGGGTCTCAGAAAGATTGTTCTAAATGCCCCAGTATTCAGTTGCATCTTAGAGTCAGGGTGGAGAAATTCATCTTCAAAGTAAATCAGCTTTATCAGTTTAAGTTTCCAGCATGATGTGTGCGCGGAGGCGCAGAGAGCCTCCCCAGGAACGTGGGTGCAGGTGGTGAATCGACGATGAGAGCACACCAGCTGGCGACTTGGAGGTGAGCTGCACCTTTGCCTTGGCTAATCTCTGCACCCAGACAGGAGCGGGGGGTGAGGGGAACTTCATCCATATTTCCTGGGCTGAAAATTAACCACTGGCTATGAGAACTGGGGCCAAGAGAGCACACTGGCGTCTGTGTGTCCAGGCGAAGCGTAACTTTCTGAAGACCTCAGAGAAAGGGGAGGTGTTTTCTGCCCAGCGTGTCAAACAGAAACCAGGCTGCAGGGAGACAGTGAACAGAAGCAGTCACTGGCTCCCCTGTCTTGGGTGTTTTGAAAATGGATTTCTTAAGAAATTCTCCAACATTTTAAAATCACAAGAGCAAATCTCTCACATACACAAATTGGACCATGACATGCCTATGCCTCACACATGCGCTTCTCAGCAGTGTGAACAGAGCTTGGGAATCAGTGTACGGGGCTTAGCACTGAAAGTGCAGCGAGCCTGCCCCACACGCCGTCAGAGGAGAAGCAGAGGGAAACGCCACGGCGCTCACGTTGATTCTGACTCATGGTGACTCTGTGGGAGCACGGACTGCCCCGCGGAGTCTCAGAGGCTGTAATCTTGGAAGAAGCGGGTCCCCCACGTGTCTGCTGCTGCATCGCTGGGCAGTGAACTGCTGGCCTCTTGGCTAGTGGCCAAGTGTTTTAGCATTGCAGCGTCTAGTCAGAGGAGTGGCTCCTCAATAAAAGGTCCTTGTCTTTCTCTCCTGAAGAAGAGAACCCAAAGCCAACACAGGAACTGAGCAGACATTATTCATTTTCTCAACAAACATGGGAGACAAATGGAACCAGTGCCAGATAAGTGTGACCTGGGAGGAATTTAAAGGTCGGTACAGGAGCCAGATGCTTCAGACCTTTGAAGATGAAAACTTCAGCTCTGCGTGCCACAGCTAGGGGTCATTCAGGATCACTCACCAGTTGAGTACTTGGCTGCAAAGTGAAAGTCTGAGGGTTCAAGCCTACCCAGTTGTTTGAGCTGAGATAGACCTGGTAAGCTGACGGCGGCCCAAGAAACCCTCCAGGGAGTCACACACAGTCACAGGGGTGCTAGAGGCAGAACTGAGGGGACAGTGCCCACCAGCAGTAGCCCCACCAAGTCAGCCCAGCCATGGAAGAACATCCCTTCACCTTCAATTTCAGGGCACTTTCCAGTCTAGGAGGCTTGATGGTGCAGTGGTTAAGTTCTTGGCTGCTAAGGGAAAGGTCAGTGTTTGAACCAGCATCCTCTGGTGGGGGGAGGGAAGGGCAGAGGAGGCAGTCAGCACCTGTAAGGTTTGCAGCCCTGCGGAGCCGAAGGCCACAGGCCGCTCCCTTGTCTTGCAAGGTGGTGGGAGGCTGGACCTGCTGCTGGTCGACTGTGGTCTTTCAGTGCGCAACAGTCACTCTCCTCACTCCTGAGTCCCCTCCACTCTCTACTTCGGGAAGCCTCTGAGGCTCCTTCTGCATCTTGTTATTTCTTTTCCTTTTTTTAATTGAGTCACTGGGTGCATTTCTGGAAGGGACGACTTGGAGACATTCTTTGTTCTTGTGACTGGCTTTCTGAAAATTATTGTATCTGTGGAGCATCTCAGACAGAGAGCGGAAAACGTCTTCTCTCGACTTCAATTAGATCCTTTATCTTAACAAGGTACACGAATCCGCTGACGTTTCACTCTGGGCCCTGCGCTCGGCCGCATCCGCTCGGCCGCTAATTGGCTTCCGTCTGTCCCTTGGAAGTGAGTCTTCAGTTCTCTTCCCAGACCCCACTTTCTGCCCTTTCATTCTGTGCGTGAAGCAGCACCTGACTGTGCACTGGGCACCTCTTAATTCACACAGTTCCTGCAGTGGTTCCTGGAGGTGGCGGGGAGGGGAGAAAAAGCGAGCAAACAGATCCCCTAGGTGAAGGGAAAAGCAACAGGCAACAAGGAGTTGATCAGACCCTGAAGGTAATGACAGTAATCAAGTACAATTAACAGTGTAAAACAAAATGTGCAGGAATGAGGGAGTGAGACACTAGGTTCACTTGTGAACTTGCACTCAACTTTTAAAAATGTGATAGAGCAAGTGAGGACACTGTGACATCCTTATGGTCCCCTGGGTGACCTGTGGGTGATCTGAGCTCTGCTGTTCCTATGGTTCTTGGGGGTAATCTGTGACGAGGAGAGATACAGCTCTAGATGGACAATTAAAACAAAACAACAAATGCAGAACAACTAGCGTCCAGTGCTGTGCTTCATATGAAGCTGTGTTCTGTAGGGTCTCGGTGTCTGCATAGTTCAAGTGAGATTGCCAGGCCTTTCTTCTGAGGTGCCCCTGGGTGAATTTAAACCTCAAACATGAACTGTTTGCATCCTCCTTGGCTTCCTTAACACCAGTTGCTGTGTGTTATCGAGTCAGAGCGGACTCACTGCTGCCCCTCCAGCAGGTGTTCGGAGGCTGTAAATGACACAGGAGAAGATTGCTCATCTTTTTGCCACAGAGCATCTGGTGGATTTGAACCACAAGCCTTTGGGTTGGCAGAGTATTCTTTACCACTAAGCCAGGAGAGCTCCCTTAACATCAGTTAGAATGATGATAACATTATGCAGACAGAGGTTGGGTACCCAAGAAGGGGCTCCCAGCATGGAGATAAGAAAGGAATCTGTGGGAAACCAGACCTTCTCGTGGGCATGGATGATGTCTTTGCAAGCAGAGCAGCCCAGCCCTGGGTCTCCCTAGAGCAAGACTTTGGGCCCCTTGGAGATAAAGAGTGTGGACAGTGGTCAGAAAGGACTAGATCAGACACACAGCCGGGTGTGTGAGCTCAGAACGTGAGTCCTCCACGTGTAGAAACATCAAGGGCATGTGGGGTATTATTCAGAAAAGAAAACACAAGCTGCTTTTATCAAACCAACCTCCCCTAGAGCCAGAGTGCGCCTGCTCTGTAGGGAGAGACTGCTGAGGCCGGAAAAGGAGAAGATTAATATCACACAGGCCGCCTCCCTTCCTGCCCTCACAGTTCTCCACCAGCAAATGCTCGTCTTTTATCAAGACAAAAGGTAGTTTCATCAAAGGGCACATTAGGGGTGGTTTCTGAGGCACCCAGGAAAGAACCTCCCAACTCAGTCTGTCTCTGGCCATCTTGGGCAGCCATTGCCATGAAGACAAGGGGCTCTGTTTCTAAAGGGAGCTGTGATCCAGAGGAGGGTCCCCAGTGAGGTCCCACTCAGAGTTCAAATCCAAGACGTGCATATACAGGGCCCAGAGGATTGGATGCTGGCTGCTGTAGGCACTGCGGAGTCCTGGAGGGGCCGGCTCAGGGAGCGCACCTTCCAGATTAGAGGCCTGTTTGTTCTGTCTCCTCCCCAGTGTTTGTGATGTGGCTGGAGACCCACTGAGCAGGAGTCGTGCTCAGGACCTGACCTGAGAAACCCGTCCCCGTGCCCTGGCTCCAGGCTCCTCGGAAGCTCCCCCCCTCCTGTCTCTTGATAGCTTGGGCTCCCCACGGGAAATTCCTGGTAGGGCCCAGTGTCACAAGCTGGTGAAGACGCAGTGATGCCAGTGTTAGGACAGCTAAATCCAAACGCGTTCGGTGTGAATTGATGTGGACTTGATTCCACTCACGGTGACCCCACATGTGCACAGTGGAACTACTCCACGGGGCCTCTGGGCTGTGAGCTGTCAGAAGTCAATCGCCAACCCTGTCTTCACAGGAGCTGCAGCGTAGTTTGAAATTAACAACCTTTTGGCTAATAGGCAAGTGTTTAACCATCCCCCCACCACCTGGGGACCTATCCGTCCCTATACAGTGGCCATATGAGTAATGCAGCTGTCATCGCTGTGATGCAGATGTGACTCTGATGCAGGAGCTATGGTTCCCCATGGCTGCAGTCTTTTGGGAATGTATTGCCACGCCTCTTTTCAAAGATATTTCTGTATGGACTTGAACCTCAAACCTTCAAGTTAGCAGCTGAACCATTCAGGGACACCATGTTCATACTCTTATCCTCATATTGCCATGGCTTTCATCTTATGAAGAATCCTGTTGTTTTGTTAAGATGTTTTGCTTAAGAAAGCCCCTCTCGTGGGGAGATTGTGTGTTTTGATCGGTGTTGTTCAAACATGCCTGCTTTTAGAATTGTGGATTGTGATTTGCCACTATCTCCAATGAGAATAAATAGCTGGAATGACTCCATCCTGTAAGCATATGGTTTGCTTCATTCATCTTGTCTTTTCCTTCAAAATGCTCAGCACCATCTGGATCTCGAGACCCTGATGTGTAATGTGATACTGACCGTACACAAAGTGTCCCGGTCTTCCTAACACAGATGTTGAGGGAAGTGACAGATTTTTGTGGGACCCACTGAAGGGTTCTTGTATCCAGAGCCCATCTGGTTGACTCTTGAATATTCTCTGTAGCATTCTCAAGAGAAAAAGGTCAAGAGCCGTTTTGGGGATTGATGAGGTTTGAGTCTTGGCTCCTGGTCTTAGACTCTTTGCCTCCACGAGGTCTTCGGTCTGTGAGATGGAGTTTGGAGTAGAATGTAGACGCTTGTTGAGCTGAGTGCACCTCATCCATGGTCACCTCATGTTGTGCGGAGAACATCTCCTTGACCAAGGAGCTCAGACAAACATGGCTGTGGTCCCTGGAACTTCTCGACTCTCTCCTTTGTTTGAGAAGTTCAGATCTTGTTCAGACAGTGTGTTCATGAAGAGTAGACCCTCCCTTGCCAGACTGAGAGACTGTGATTGACCAAACGCAGGCAGCCCATTCCCATCTTCCACAGGATGGGTGGGCGGTGGCCACCGTGAGCTGACAACTGGATATTGTAGAGATTGCCTCCTGTCTTGGTCACCTAATGTCACTGTGACAGACATACCTCAGCAGGAGGGAGAACTTTCAACCAGAATTGTGTCATCTCACAGTCTAGGAGGCTAACAGTTACAGTTCAGGACACCAGCTCTAGAAGATAGCTCTTTTTCTCTGTCTGCTTTGAAGGAGGGTCCTGTCTCTTTTTAAGTTCTGGGATCGTGGTGTTACTTGGCTTCAATTTTCTCCTGAATTAAAGAGGTTTACCACATTGTGGTCCAAAAGACACATTCTTTTCCTGACTCCTCTTTTGTGGTTGTACGTGGGTCCACCACACCACCACTCTGCTCCTTTCTCCTTTCATCTCTTGTAAGATAAAAGCTTGCATAGGCCATGCCCAAAGAGAACTGCTCTCACATCACATCAAGACTGTGACTTGACTAAGGACAGTGCATCCCACTGACAAGCCTCTTACAGATGCCTGACTGGTCACACCATGAGTGAGGGGTCAAAGGTGTCTTTGTATAACTGCCCGACCATATCATCACATAACTGTCGGGCCATGGGATTCATGGCTCAGCCAAGCTGACACATTTTGGAGGATAATTCACTCCACAACACTCCTTGATTCAGAGAGAGCATGTGAAGCTCCCCGTTTCTTTTCTCTGTCCCGAGTGTTGCTATAGATGGACAGGTGCCTTCAAAACCCACTGACATGAGGCAGTAAACCCCAGGGCTAACCCCATAGCAAGGTAAAGATGACAGAGGAAGAGGCGAGGAGGAGCCCATGTTTTAGAAAGACCACTGTACTAGAACTGGGACCATGCTTGCTCCAAACTCCTTGTTATGGGAGATGTGCCTTTTGGGTCTGATGCATTTTAGCTGTGTCCTCTGTTTCTTGAAATTGAAAGCATCTAACAGATAGGATCACCCCGCTGAGCCTTTCATCTCTGACTAAGCAGTTCTCTTTTCTTGGGATTCTTCCCTCATCCCCTGGGAACATTTCCATGTCCAGGGGAAGATGTGTATGATTAAGATTTCTTCAGATATGTTCTCTCTCCATTTGCCCTGACCAGGACCCGAGAGAGTGTTGAGGGTGAGGGAGGGAATTCAGAAACTCAGCAATGTTAGCTCCCTGGGCAATCGCTTCTCTCTTGGGCACAAGCTGCAGTTTCGGTTCTTGATGAAGTCCTTACTTGGAAAGGCTGCCTGCAAACTTCGGCTGGAAACTTGACCCTGGAAAATTCCTTAATTAGAAATAATGTGATTAATAAGCAGGCTTATAGATGCTAATAATTGAACTCCAGTTTAAAATAAAGTTTTGGAGACTCAGGGGAGGTAGCTCATTCCTTTCTTTCTGGGAAGAGCCAGGAGCATCTTCTCTCTGATACAGGAAAGGACAACAGAGGGGGCTAGGCCGGCACCTCCCCTGACTGTTGGGTGCTTACTAAGCATTGGGTGAGCTAAGGTACAGTAGGGTAGATACATCTTCAAAGCAGGGGCATCGATGAGTGCAGTGGGCTTCCTGATGGGCCATCAGAGCACTGAAACTTCACGGGGACTTTCCCTGTGTTTACGGACTTACTCAGGGCAGTCAGGTAGACATGGGAACAGCTATCACTATAAGGGAGCACCAGGAGTCAAACCAGAGTGTCAAGGAGAAAGAGAGGGAGAGGGAGAGAGAGAGAGAAGTGGGGGAGAGAGAGAATGGTGAGTGTGTTTGCTTGCAGCACTGCTGTAACAGAAATACTGCAGGTTGTTGCTGTTGTTGTGAAGTGACTGTGGAGTCAACCCTGGGCCTTACCCGATCTGTACCAGCCTCACTACCTGCTGTGCTCACACCCACGGACACTGTCCCTGTGCCAACCCATCTTTCTGAGGGCCGCCTTCTCTCTGGCTAGCACTTGGTCTTTCTCAGCATGATGTCTTTTTCCAAAGGCTGGTCCCTCAGTAGATGACTTTCACAAACACAAGTTTATTACCCATGGTCTTGGAGAATTGCAGTCTGAATTCGGCGGCTGCTTCTGAGACTTTCTCTGTGTCTTGTGGACCCAAGAGGTTCTCAGAGCAGGGACTCTGGGTCCAAGGGGTGTGCGCCACTCCTGGTTCCTCTTTCTGGGCTGTAGTGGGTCCTTCTCTCCATGCTTGCTTCTCTCTCCTTTTCTCTCTTGAAAAGGTAAAAGCTGTGCAAGCACACCGCGGAGGAAGCCCCCTTACTGTAAGGAAGTGTGTCCCACCATATTTCTCCAACATCCAAACAGGACTGATCACATGATGTCATGTCAAAATGGGTTATTATACCATTACATCATTACGACCCTATATCGTTAAATAACTGCTGGCCCCTTATAATCACCTCCCAGCTAAGCTGAAACAGACCTTGAGGGAGACACTCACTGCATGGCCAAAAGGATGGAGCTGAACTTCTGGAGAACCACGGAGTGTTCCAGGGACCTCTGTCCTGTTGTTCACTGTCTCTGGGGTGGTTTGAATTCACACTCTTTTGGCCAATACTAAACCACTTAGCTGTTTACACACCCAGCTGTCCTGGGGCCCCTTCGGGGAGGGGGTTCTACTAAGTGGAAACTGTCCTAATATACTGACTGAACTGTGTTTCATGCATTTCAGGAGACTGAGATGCCCGAGGTTCCACTCACAGCTGCGCGTGCACCATCAGCTTCGATGTTCTTCTCTGGAAACATGCACACTGTAGTTTAAACACCAGATTATGTGCATACGGTCTTTCTTGCAAACACCAAAACACAGCAGGAGCCCCACAAGCCTGTTGCGAGCATGGGGACCCCATGTGACGGAGGAGGCCTGCTCTGACGGCTTTTCTTCATTAGTTTTTATGGGAACAGGTGGTCAGTCCTTTCTTCCTAGACCCACTTCTGGAAGCGCCTCGAAAGCTAGCTCATCACCACGTTGTTTTCGCTGCCCCTGAGTCACAGCAGACCCCATACACTACAGAGTCAGCAGGTCCACAGGGGTATCTGGGCCTGAAATTTACAGAAGCGGGTGACCACACCCTCTTTCTGAGCTGCTTCTGGGAAGGTTTGAATTGTCAAATTGAAAGTTTGTCATCTGGAGTAAAGGGTTTGTTACATCAGAGATGCACACACACACACACACACACACACACACACACACATCTCTATTTCTCACGTATGTATAACACTGTATAGTCAGGGTTCATCTGTGTATTAACTATTGTGTACTGCCAAGTTGGAAGTAACCCCTAGCTGACCCTCCGGTGGGTTTCCAGGGTCAGTTAATCACTCGGAAGGAGATTGACTGTTTCTTCCTCTTCAGCAACTGGTAGACTCGAGCTGTACACCTTTGGGTTCACAGTGCAACTCCTTACCTCTAAGCCATCAGCTGCCTCAAATAACATCTACAATACCTTGTATATACAATACCTTGTTGTTGAGTGCTATTAGTCAATTACAACTCGTTGTCACTTTATGGGACAAAGGAAGCAGTTGGCGAATCCTTCACGTCCTCTGTCACCCTTCTAGCTGCCAGCCAAGCACATAACTGTTGCATTTGGTGAAATGTCTTGCCAAAGAGTGCAGTTAAAGCGAGTCACATTGGTGTTTAAACTCTCAGCACATGGAAATGCAACGTTTGTGCTCCAAGGGTCCATTAAAGGAGTCCTGCTAGGAAAGTGGATTGTGTATTGGGTTGCCGACAGAAAGGTCAGAGGTTCAAATACAACGGGTGCTCTGGGGAAGAACTATGGGGCCGTCCTCTCTGGTAGGGATTTATAGCCTCTGAAACCCGGTGGGAGTTGCTGTGAGTCAGAATCAGTCCAAGGCAGTGTTTTTGCTTTTCTTTTTGGGGAGGCTACATAGGAGGGAAGGGAATATTTTGAGAATGACGCAGGGGCAGGATGTGAGTGCGTGTTGTTGGAAAGATGGCTTTGATAGACTTGCTCAATGCAGGGTTGCCACAAACCTTAACTTGTAAAAACACAGCGTGTACAAAGCACAACAAAGCAAGCTAAACTTGTGTTGGAGAGGCAAGAATTGTGCCTGTATGTTAACGAAACAGTGCCTCTAAGATTCAAGTACATACCGCACTGTACTTACTGTAACATGAAAATACTAGGTGGTGATGAGACATTGGCCTGCCAAACCCAAGGCGGGTGGGTAGAATCCACTCCGCTGCTCCGTGGGAGAAGGGCAATCTCCTCTCCTGAGATTTCCTGCCTCTGAAAACCCACTGGAGGGCCAGCTGAGTTGGCTCCCACACTAAAGCAACATCAACAACAGGTAAATAAGTTTCCCCCCCAATGCCTGGTGACAACTGAGCCTAGACCTCTGCCACTGGGGGACCTTGGGTTCAGCTTGGCACCAAGCAAGGCCCTTTCAGATGTGCTCTGTAATTCTCACTGTGTAAGCTCATGCTTCTTTGGCTTCTGGAGGGCTGGATCCTGGAAAGTGTGATTTAGAAACACTATGGATTTTGAATCTGGCACAAATGCTTGTTTAGACAGAATAAACAAAAAGACAGTAGTGCTAAAGTAGTGCTAACCCTGCCCTGAAGAGAGAGATTGATTATTGTCTGATACATCAAATGATAACAAAATGGCTAGAAATTGCCATTTTCTGAAACAAACCCCGGGATCGAAATGAATCCACTGGGCCCCTGGCTCCTGAAGCTGGAAAAAGAACCGAGCGTGTGCAGATGGTGTTTCTGGCTGTCTCCAGTTCAGGACACCCTGCTCTGTTCTCTTTGACAGCAACAGCCTGGTCCCACGATTCTCCACTGTGGCTAGAACTGCCCAGCCCACCCAGAGACGCTGTCCTCTTGAACCACTGTCTTCTCTGCATTCCTGGGCACCGAGACACCCTCCGAAGTGAGCTTCTGGTGGTGACCATCATGGGCACCACCTTCAGTTACAACCATCTTGAGAGGGAATCCAGGGTAAAAGCAAATGCACGTGCTCATTCCAGATGCTCATTTTGGGACGTGATGCTGTTGGTGGTGGTTGGTGAGACCACTCAGAGTGATGCCATGAGCAGCAGATCTGAACCCTGTCCCCTCCTCTGGTGCCACCTTCATCATCTCTGACGTGCTCGACCCCACTGGAGCAGTCGCTGTGTCAGCCCATCTCATGGGGTGTCTTCCTCTGCTTTTTTTTTTAAACCCTTTACTTAATTAAAAAAAAAAAACAAACAAAAACAAACAACAACCTTTAAACTTTTGAGATGAGACCCTTGTCTGAAATGATGTTTCCAAATGGTTTTTCCCCAGTCCGTAGGTTTCCTTTTCACTCTGTTGGAAGTAGGTTTGATGCACACAGGGATTTAATCTTTACAAGATCCCATTCATCAATTTAATCCTCTCCAGATTGTACATTTTTGGTTATATTTGGCAGTCTCTTCATACCATGTACTAGGCCATCTGAGCTTGGTCTCAGTTTGTCTCTGGTGAACTTTATGATTTGGGGCTTTATTCCCAGGTCTCTAATCGACCTTCAGTTGATTTTTGTGTCTGGTGTGAGATGTGGATCCTGTTTCAGCTTTCTGCAGGTAGCAGTCCAGTTTTGCCAGCACCATTTGTTGAAGAGGTTGTCATTTCTCCATTTGATAGGATTTATTTCCTTGTCAAATATTAGTTGACCATAGATAACTGGGTCCATTTCTGGGTTCTCAATTCCATGCCATTGGTCTATATGCCTATTTTTGTACCAGTACCAGGCTATTTTGGTTAATACCACTGCGTAGTAGGTTTTGAGGTCAGGGAGTGCTATGCCTCCCACTTCATTTTTTTGTTCTTCAGTAGTACTTTGCTTATTCGTGGTCTCTTTCCTCTCCAAATAAACTTGACAATTTCCCTTTTGATCTCCTTGAAAAAAAATGAATTTGGTATCTGGATTGAGATTGTGTTGGACATGTAGATTGGTTTTGGTAGGGTTGTAATTTTCACAATATTATCAGAAGTTTACAGAATCCCAAAACCAACAGATAATATTGGTCAGAGAGGGGTGTAGTCAGATTTGTGTTTGAGTAGTAAGTGATATATATGATAGAATAATAAAAGTAGAAGAGGGAAAACCAATTAGATATTATTTCAGTCATTCAAGTGAAGATAATGCTGGCTTAAAACAGTAGTCTGAGTGAAGGTTGAGGTATTTGGAATAGATTTCAAAGGTATGTTTGATGGAGTTTTCTGAGAGAGAGAAAAAAAAAGTTTACAGAATCCTACAGGGACTCTACAGAAAAAGACTTATAACACAATCACAAAATGGGCAAAAGACATAGAAATAATTTTCACAGAGAAGATGTTCAGATGGCCAATAGATACATGAAGAAATGCTCCAAATCACTGGCAATAAGAGAAATGAAAATCAAAACCACAATTAGATAACCATCTCACTCTAGTAGCACTGGCAAAGTTTTACAGCACAGCAAGTAATAAATGTTGGAAAGGATGTGGCAAGATAGATACCCTTATACATTATTGGTGAAATTGTAAATGGTACAATCGCTCTAGAAGTCAGTTTGGTGTTTCCTCAAAGAGTTGAGCATAGAAATTCCACATGACCCAACGATTCCACTGTTTGGAATCTACCCCGAGAAAATGAGAATTGAGGCACAAACGGAGACTTGGACACCAATATTCATAGCAGCGTTACTCACCATTGCTAGAATATGGAAATAGTCCAAATGTCCAACCACAATCAAACGGACTGAGGACTTATATTACATTCACATGATGTAATGCTAGCATGTAGGAGCGAATATTTTGTAAACCACTACCTAACTTGGGAGGAATTGGAGCGCATTATGCTAAGTGAAGTAACTCAGCCCCATAAGGACAAATACTGTATAAGACCATTATTGTAGAACGTGTATGAGGATCCAAGGGGGGAGGGGGAGAACAGAAGGGTGAGGATGGGCAATGGTGGGGTTGGGGGCTGGTTAATCACAGGGTCACACAATTTGATGGGTGGAAGGAGAGGCTTTTGTTGTTGCTATATGCTGTTGAGTCACCTGTGACTCACAGCCACCCTATGTACAATAGCCTTAAAGCCTGCTCTATCCCTTGCCAATCTTATTGTCTCCAACACACCTATCCCCATTACCCCAGTGACGGAATCAGTTCATCTCACCGAGGGTCTTCCTCTCTTGCACGGTCCCTCCGGCCTCCCAAGCATCACATCCCTCTCCAAGGACTGGTCCCTCCTTATAACATGACCAAAGTATGTTAGACGGAACCTCAGAATCCTTGCCTCCAAGGAGCTGCAGGGCTGTTTTCATGCTTTTCAATGGGTTCCACCTTTTCCACTGCTCTGTTTTCCATGTGGTCATCACGGTAGTGGACACCACCTAGCTCTTCTGGTCATGGGGACGTGGGTGTTGAGGTGCGTGGTCCCTGACATCTCTGAATTGATTGGGCTTCTCTTTCCTCGTTTTTGTTCCAGACAAGAGGAGAGAGCACCTTAGGGACGGCTCCCTGCTCCCCGGCATGCAGCACCGCCTTCATGGACTGCGCTGGGCCCAAGGCTGTAACCCTTCATGCAAACGGTGGCTGTGTACACTGTTTTCTGATTGTTGCTGACAGTCTGAGTACCACATTTATGTACCCATTTTATTCTTTTAGCATTACATAGTATCCCATTTTGTGTCATAATATGCTTGTCCATTCATCTGTTGATGGACATGTAGGTGGTTTCCATCTCTTATTACTATAAATAATGCTGCAGGAGTGTCTGCACATCAACAGGTGGGTTAAAACCACTGATCTTTCTGTTAGTAACTAAATGCTTTAGCTGCAGTGCCACCGTGACCCCTTGGGCTTTCTCATCACCCCCAAATCCCCACTCTATCATGCATTAGCCTAAGACTGTTAGACTCCAGCCTCCCAGAGGTTCCAAGCGCCCTCAAGCTTTGCTGATGCTGAACATTTGGATTTCTGCAGTTCTTTTCAGCCATTATAAATCCACTCAATTTGAACAGAACAAAACGTATGAAAGTCATTGTAATAAAGAGAGGAAGAAGGGAAATGATATGTCCGTGTGGAGCTGTGGAGAGATTTCTGCCTGTTTTATTGAGATTTCTGTCTCGAAGAGGTTCCAGTAAGGTCCCATTTTATCCAAACTGGGTCAATCTTTACTCCTCTCTCTCTCTTAACCAGCCCCTCGCTAGCTCATGGTCTCTCCCACTGTCTGTAATGAGAAATGTGCCCCAGTGTAATTACAAAGAGAGAAGCCCAGAGAACAGGTGAGAGTGTGGACATTAAAAATAACCGTGTGCTCTGGGCTGCTCTCCAAACACAGCTCCAAGTACCTGTCTGAGGTGAAGAGAGTGATAAGGCCCTGGGAAGCTGGGTCGGAGCAGCTGGAGGGGAGATGGTGCTTTCTCCGGGACCCGGAGCCCTTTACACTGTACAAAGTGAGCTTGCACTCTCTGTGAGGATGGAAGCAACAAACGATCTGGGGCCTTTTACCTGGAGGATGGCAGTGCCCAGTGAGAAGAATCTGTATCTTTGCACTGACTTAGTAGGCCAAGTACATCATCATTTCAACTACCTGTCCAACTACCCAAGACCTATGTCTCCCCCTGCCTATCCTCCCGCTGACCCTTCCTCTCTCTCACCACTTGCTCACTCACCCCATCACCCACCCGTCTTCCCATCCACCCACCCACCCACATAACCATCCTCCTACCTATCACTATCCATCCATCCATCCAGCCAGCCATCCAGCCAGCCAGCCAGCCAGCCAGCCAGCAGCCGGCCACACATATATCTACTTATCCAGGCACCCAGCTACCTATCCAGCCATCCAAGACCTTTTAATAGTTGATCCATCCGTCCATCCAGCCATCCATCCATCCATCCACTTATCCTCCCACCCATCCATTTATCCACGCAGGCATCCTCTTAACCATCTGTCACCCACCCAGCCTCCAATTCATCCACCCACTCAGATAACCATCTTCGCATCCATCCATCCATCCATCCATCCATCCATCCAGCGACACATCCATCTCCAGAAATAGCCTCCCATATAGACACCCTTCTACCCAGCTATCCATCCATTCATCCACCCGTCTAGCCATCTTCCTATCACTCATCCACTCATCCACTCATCCACACTTACATCTACCCATCTAGCCGTCCATCCAACTATCCAGCCACCCAAGACGTTTTAATCAGTTGATCCAACCATCCATCCATCATCCATCCATCCATCCATCCATTCATCCATCCATCCATCCATCCATCCATCCAACCATCTACCCATCCATCCATCCATCCATCCATCCATCCATCCATCCTTCCTTCCATCCATCCATCATCCATCCATCCATCCATCCATCCATCCATCCACCATCCATCTATCCATTCATCCATCCATCCATCCATCCATCCATCATCCATCCATCCATCATCCATCTATCCATCCATCCATCATCCATCCATCCATCCATCCATCCATCCATCCATCATCCATCCATCATCCATCCATCCATCCATCCATCATCCATCTATCCATCCATCCATCATCCATCCATCCATCCATCCATCCATCCATCATCCATCCATCATCCATCCATCCATCCATCCATCATCCATCTATCCATCCATCTATCCATCCATCCATCCATCCATCCATCCATCCATCCATCCATCATCCATCTATCCATCCATCCATCCATCCATCCATCCATCCACCCATCCAGTCACTCACTCACCCACTGAGTGACAATCTCTTTATGTCTAGTAACCCATTCATCCACACGTATGTTCATCTATTCATCCATGCATCTACTCATCCATTCACACACCCTTTTATCCATCCACAATTCATCCATCCACTCATCCATCTACCTACCTTTAAACCCATCCCCTTTTCTTCTTCCTTCCTCAGTTCTTCCTTCCTTTCTTTCTTCCCTCTTTTCCTTTTATCCAGCATCATTTCTTACTGTGTCTAGGGCAATTTTTGACACTGTGGATTCAGTGTTGAGACTAGGTGTTAAACATTCAATCTTCAAGAGATTTTGATTCTAGTTTGAAGACAAACCGTATTTACAAGAACTAGAAAAATATATAAACAAAATCAGAAGATGATAGATGTAGTGGAGGGAAAACAGTGTGATATGATACATTGAAGAAAGAGGGGGCAGAAGCCCTTGTAACCCAGACCTGAATCATGGTTGAGAGTGATGCAAGGTTTCAGAGGCTGGTATTTAGCTTATAGAACGAGAGAGAGATTAAAGCTCCTCAAGGGAAAATGTTACTCCTTCAAAGAGCAAGGTCAAGTGGCAGCATGGGAGAGTCATACAGTTTGGCGCGGGTAGTTCTAGTCTAACCTCATGGTAGTTCCCAAGGGTGGTGCAGGAGGTGTGGGCTGCTCTGCTTTACGGTCCTGTGCCGGCTCCTGCCTACAGGCAGCTGTCATATAGGGTTTGTGCCTTAGCTTGCCTTCTCATTTATTATATGAAATGATCCTTTAAAGGAAAAAACATCCTCCCCCACACCAATTATTCTGATTTTCTGGGTTTATTTTCCACAAGGATGGTAAGTGTCTGATGCATTTATTTTTCTTACCTTTCCTCAAAATAAAGAGGTGATTTGCTAGCACTTTCAAAAGGTGATAATGAGTTTATAGATTTAAGTATCATTTTCTGAATATGCATTTAAGCATTATATGTTTTGATTCATTGCCATTATTATTTTTATTAAAGCTGAAACTGAATTATCTCTGAGAAGAAGAAAAGTGTCTGGATCCAGACTTAGGAGAGGTCCACGGAAACTCGAGAGACCATTCCCTCATTTGCTCTTCATTCATTCAGTATATGGACACTGGGCTATTCCCAGTGATCTGGCCCTTCAGGACCTAGCCTGGCCCTCTCGGGGCGACCCCTTTCCATGCGAAACAGTAGATCCTGGGAACCACCTAGATAGGGTTCCATGAAGATATGGAGCTTGTCTGCAAAGGTTCTCCTAAGTGCCCTCTGTCTTCACCCACCTGAAAGTATCTGAGTCTGTGTGGTAAAGCCAGTGGCACCTCCTTCACCTGCCTGGGACTAACTAAGACACTCCACAGTCTGTGAAGGCAAGTGAGGGTCTATCCCACACCTACTTGTGCACCATGAAGGTGAAGACAGTTGTACTGTATATGGCTGTAGTAATTTACACCACAGCCGGTGACTCTGACATAAAGATTCTTAGTTATCATTGATGGAGTCCTCAAAACAGACTGACAGCACATAAATTGTTGAGCACATTGCTTCATCCTGTGATCAGTTCACCAGTTAGGTGTAGGGGGTAAAATCCATATCTTGAAAAAAAGAGCTCAGGGGAGGAAAGGACTGGTCCAGGGTCCTGAGTGATACCTGGGGCAGTCAGGTATAAAAGCTTGGCTGTCCAGCTTGGAGTTCACCACCTCAACTGCCCAAGGTTGTTGTCACAGGTGTTAGGGCGACCCATGTGGAGGTAGGATCCAGGTGGAGGTAGGACCGCGGTAGAGGTGTTTCAGGAACATGAGAGTCAATCCTCAGGTCTCTTGTGCTGTTGTAACAGAGTTGTCATCAGTAGAGGGCTTTAATAATGACAACAGCAACAACAGAAATGTATTCTTTCCCAGTTTAGGAGGCCAGAGTCCAAATTCAGGGTGCTAGGTCTAGGGGATGACTCTCTTCTGTCTCTTCTGAAGGAATATCTTAGTCTCCTTTCAGTATCTGTGGGTCCAGCATTCCTCGAAAACCCTGAGTATATTGACACTAATCTCCCCCTGGGCCAAAAAGTTCTGAATGTAGGGACTCCAAGTGGTACTGAGGCCACTCTGGTCTTTTCTCACTTGTTTAATCTCTTTTATATTGAAAAAAATTGACTCAAGATATAACCTAATCCTATAGGTTACATACTCATGATCATCAAAGAGGTTAGATACAACACACAGCATAATTACACCAGATCACGAATAGAGGGTAGTTACTGATACTGAGAATCACAGCCTATCTTAGATATTTTGAATGACATGATTCAGTCTGTATGAAGTGCTCTGATTAGCCACCTGCTATAAACAAGTCACAAGGGTCATTCTTCACTGGTTCTATCAGTGTGGGAGATGTTGAAACCTCTAGGTCATGTTACCATAGCTACCGCTCCCATCACGCCAAGTAGAAGTGCTTTCTTCCTGCTACCTGACAACTAATGGTTAGGCTAGATTTGCTGATTATTTTAAAACCAAAGAAGATCCTTTATTGGGAATTTTTGGTGCTGGAAAGAGTATTGAACACACCATGGACAAGAGGTCTGTCCTGGAGAAGGTAAAACCAAGTTGCTCTCTGGAGGCAAGGATTTTGAAGCTCCATCTCACCCACTTTGGGCATGTTGCCAGGAAGAGCCCATTCTTGGGGAAGGACATCATGCTCGGCAGGGTGGAGGGACAGAGCAGGAGAGGAAGACCCTGGATGAGGTGGATTAACACAGTGACCGGGGTAATGGGATCAGGTGTGTCAGAGACCATGAAATCGACTCAGGATAGAATGGCTTTCAGAGCTATTATACATAGAGTCACTACAAGTTGCAGACAACTTGATGGCACATAACAGCAACAACAATATTATATTTATTAAGATATTTGCTATTTCTTTTTTAAAAGTTAACATTTTATTATGCTTTGAGTGGAAGTTACAGAAGAGATTGATCTTCAACAGTTCTTACATCCATACTGTGTTTGTTGGCGTTGATAACTATCTCTGCACTGTAACAGCTCTCTTTCAGTCCCTCTCTATTTGTCCTTGTTGACTGCCGTCTCCTGCTTCTGAGATTCCTCCCTGGGCTAATACTGCCCTTTGGCCTTCTATGGTTGATTGTTCTAACGAATGTGTTATTCACAGATGGTATTGTTCAACTTATAACCCTGTCTATTGTTTGGTTGAGTTGTCAAGGGTGGTTTCAGTTCCCAGCTTGGAGGGTGACTAAGGACTATAGTTCTAGAAGTTTTTATCAGGCCAGAGAGTCTGGTATTTATTTGGTTGGGTTTTTTTTTTTCATTTTGAGGTTAGTTCTGCATTTCCCTCCAACTCTATCAAGGACCTTCTGTTGTGACCCTTTTCAGAGCAGCTGGTAGTGGACTCTGGGCACTACCCAGCTATTTTGGTCTCAGGATATGAAAACTGTGAAGTTCACATGGTGCATTAGACTTCAGTTGGGTTTATAAGGAGGGATAGGAGTAAGATACCACAGAAGGCACCGGAGGGGATCCGAACTGCGATGAGGAGGAGTGAGCGGCAGGACACTGGGACCTGGGCTGTGAAGGTCACACCGAGGTAAGCTGAAGGCCCACAACCAAAAGGGGTATGTGATGTGAGAGGGAGAAGGGGTGACTTCAGAAAGTCCAGAGAGAGCGGACAGATGACGGAAACTCCCTGTCATGAAGTGAGGCTCTAACTTTGGTTTGAGAAGGGCCAACAGTCTCCTACACCTTTACACGGTTCATTAGGATTCATCGTGGGCTTGCAGAGAGGCCACGGCAAAGCTCCCCGGACCAGTTCTGAAAATACACGTGGTCAGTGAGGTATTTATCTACCAAGTTTCTGTTCACAGGTGAACAACTCTACAGCCAGAATATTCCTTTCACTTGCTCCGCAATCAACATTCTTGGAAGCGGTGGTCAAGAACTCAAATAATGTGTCACATGGGGATAATATGCTGCAGAAGACCTCTTCACACCTTTTAAAAGGTGAATAGGTCACTTTAAGGGCCAACGTTGGTCTCACCCAAGTCACGGTATTTTCAGTCCCTTCACACACACATGAAAGCTGGGCTACAAATAAGACTGGAGAGTTGATGCCCATGGTGTTGATGAAGAACAAATAAATCTGTATTGGAAGGGGCACAGCCAAAAGATGCCTGAGAACAAAGGACTTTACCTCATGTATTTTGGGCAAGTTATCAGGAGGCATCAGGCCCTGGAGAAAGATGTTATACTTAACAATGTAGAAAAATCCTCAACAAGACAGTGCTTGAAAAAATGGCTTTACGCAGGATCTAGACTGAGCGTGAGGCGGCACCGGCACTGTCTGGTTCTGTTGAACGTGGGTTTGCTATGAGTTGGAAGCAATTCGGTGGCACCTGATGACAACAGCTGTCGGGTTTCAGTTCACAGGCTGACATCACTCCAGGCAGAAAATGCCCAACATCTCAACTAATAAACGAGCTCAGACCAAGAACTTTGAGGCTTTGATCAAGAAAAGAAGGGAAAATTCCCCAGACCTGCCTAATGCAGTGGCTTGACATGAAGTTCTCCCCAATTGGCAAGATGATAGTGGAGCTTGTCCTCAGGTCCTGCGTTGAGAATGACAGCTGAGCCCACAGTTAAATTACTTTGCTTTAGACTTACGACCTCTGCTCAAGTTCCTTAAATATCACTGACTTAGTTTCTTTTATTGAACAAGCGATCCATACGCACATTGATTAGGTTGCAACAGAAACAGCGTCTCTTTCATCTGAGGTGGAAATGAGGCCCACTTGCTAGGCTAAAACCCATGGTCAGGCCAACACCGAGCACCTCAGGAGCTGCCCTGGGCAGGCTGGTATGTGGTGCAACCACCCACATCTCAGTTTTTATCTCTCAAAGATGGCACATTTGCTGTCATTTCTCAGGCTGACAGTGGACAAGCGCACAACAACGGAGCCCCGGGAAAGAAAGAAAACCTTGATCTCTCGCCCTACACCCTGCTGGGGAGTGGCAGCACCCCATGTCCCTGTGCTGGCCTCACCCTCAGGGGTCACTCCATGTAGCAAATTGGTCTTCTGTCCTCCTTTTCCCTCTGTTCAACCCCTGGGTGTCCTGCTATCTGTGGAAGCATGTGACTGCTGTACTGACTTCATGTGACTCCATATGGAAGACTGACTTTTTTAACCCCAAACCCCGTGCTGTCAAGTCCAACTCAAGAAAACCCTCTGACAGCTTTCAGAGGCTGTAAACTGCAAGGGGCAGAGCCTGCTCATCCTTCTCCAGTGAACAGAGGGTGGACTTGAACCACCAAACTTGCCCTTAGTAGTCCAACACGTAAGCGACTACACCCTCAGGGCGCCTTAGCTCTGCCCCTCAAAGCCCAAAATCAATACGCTGACTCTGACTTGCAGTGACTCTGTTGGACCGGGCAGAGCGGCCCCACAGGGTCTCCAGCCCTGTGATATTTACAGAAACAGATTGCCACGTTTTCCTCCCATGGAGGGGCTGGTGGGTTTGAACTACCAACCTTGGGGCTGCCAAGGGAAATGCCATGGTTTGGGTCAGGTGTACCTTAGTCCTCAAACTAATGCGTTTTCTTTTGAAAACTTGTTTGTTTTTTTTTCCCCCGCTGCAGATTTGCTCAATGCACTGTGTACTTTGAAAATCAGCTGGCTTTGTAAGCGAAGGTTTATTGGAACACAACCACACCCATTGATTTGTGTTTTAGCTACAGCTTGGAAATCAGAGCTGAGCAGTTGCCACGGAGACATCCGGGTAGCTGAGCCTAAACATTTCTTACTTGGTCCTCTGCACAGCCAAGTTTTCTCATCTCCGATTCAAGCAGTAGTGAGCGCCCTCGAGCTGGCGGTGGGCCAGTTTCTCTGGCCTTAGTACAGGGCGATGGCTGAGTGCCTTGAGTGTGTTTCCTGTGGTTTAAAGCAGCTTAGAGAAGACAGAGACCTCCTGGCCCTCAGACACCCTCCTGTAACCCCCTCCCCTGTGGCTCCTGGCTTCTTCTTAATTTGCATGCTTGTGAGATTTCTGATTGTGTGAGCTTGCAAGGAATGTGCAGGGTATTTGATTAGCCCTGCCCGCGGCTATTGATAGGTACAGTATATATATATGCAGTGAGGTTGAATTTAATGATGTTTGCAGTTAAGCCAGCCAGAGCTGGAGGGAATGTACAATCGCCAAGGTGAAGGCAACGATTTACTGGGCAGCCCACTCGGCTCCCTCTCGCTCCCCACCTCTACGCAGACATCCTTAATTGGCTACAAGACCAGAAGTTCTCTAGCTCATTTCTATTCTAAACGCTGCCCTGGTTTCCTTCACTCTGACCACCCCTCCTGTCCCACAGAGTTGAGGGAAGATGCCTGGACCACCCAGCCAGAAGGCTGAAGGCTTCTATCCAGCTTCCTCTCTCCAGGTGGTCAAGAGCTAGGGTGTGTGGTGTTGGAGTCCACCCTGGTCTCACTCTGAGCATCACCTGTGCATCTGGGGCACCTGGATTGGGGGAGGGGAGCCTCTGTCTTCGTATGATGGACCTGAACACCTGCTGGAGGCTCAGCTATGGCTGGGTCCCACAACTCGACAGTCCACAACAGCAGCCACTCCAGGACACGCACCGACCCTGCACAGAAGCTCATGCTGCTCCCCGCTGATCCGCTCCTGTGATCCTCTCATCATCTGCGCTACCAAGTGGATGGTCTCGTGCCCATCCCTGAGGGGAGAAAACGGAGGCTCAGAGACTGTCCCTTGTCCAAGGTACCCACGAGGAGGTTGGCCCACTCTATGGGTTCTCAGGCACTCCTCCACTCACTGACTAAGGCCCTCACTCATCTCCTCACTCAGTCACTCACCTGCTCACCCAGGTGAGCACCCTGTGGTCTCGCGCACGCCCTGACTCACTCTACCCAATCCTCACGCCCACCCTCCTGGTCATTCACTGATTCATTTATCCTTCGTTCATCCCCTTACTCATTCATTCATTCACACTATGATTGACAATATGATATAGAAACACACACACACATCTGTATACCTGTGTATGTACCCATGCTGAATTCAAATCTGTATTTGCATTGATATTGATCTAAGCATTCATATCCCCATATATCTATGTGGATATGGATATAGATATTGATAAGGATGAGGGCATTGATTGTGATTCAAGTTTGAAGAACCAAACAGCTGTTGGGTCAGGAGATGGACAGAGGACTCAGGGCTGGAGACCTGGGGGCCGGGATGGACCACTGGCTAGCACCTCAGGTGGAGAAGGATGTTTGGGAGTAGGGGCTATAGGGGCTGAAGTAGGGGGTGAGGAGTGGAGCTCCAAGGTTAGCTCAGATAACGAGGGATGTCTGGTGGGTAGAAGGAAGTTGATACTGTTGTGTGTGTCATCAGATTGTAACTGACCCATAGCTGGCCCTCCAGTGGGTTTTCAGAGACAGTAACTCGCGCGAGTGGAGATATCTGGTGGATTTGACCCCGTGCCTTTATATTGGTATGCCATTGTATCAGAACCGACCGTAGCTGACTCCCCAGAGGAGGGTTTTCAAAGGCAGTTAATAGCATAGGAGGAGATTGCGCATCCTTCTGCCTCAGAGCGGCTGGGGGCCTCGAACTGCATGCCTTTGGAATTGCAGTGCAGCTTCTTGCGAACGCAGAGGATGATAGGAATGCTTCTGTGGGTCACCTCAGGCGGGGAGTGTTCACACAGCAAAGATGGAAAGTAGTTCAGGTGGCCCTGCTGGGTCAGCCACCTCAGAGCGCAAGGACATCCAAGGTTCCACTCATTTCCCAGAAACAGGCAAACTTCCCAAACCTGATTTCTCACCTTCTGTTCTGGTGGCTTTTTTATTTTCTTCTTGTTTTGGGTTTCTTGCGAAAGCAGATCTTGGAGCAGAGAACATTAAAGCACAGGCCACAGCTTTTGTCAGAGAGGGAGGCTGGGAAGAGAGATGGAGAGGGAGATGGAAAACAAAAGATGTGTTATTAGAAAGTTACATCCCAAAGGAAGGAACGGCCTTTCTCCTTGAAAGGCAAGAGGGAGGAGGCCCAGCATGGGGGCAAAGCCCTCCCTTCCTCTCCCTGTGCCTTTCAGAACTTTGGGACGCGGATAAAGCTCCCGGGACGGGACGCAAGGCAAGCTTTCCGGAAGGGAAACCCCCTCAGCGGAGCAGCTCTCGTGCAGCCTTGAGTTATTAACTGAAACCGTCGCGAGCCACACCGTCAAAGTCCGTCCTCAATTACGGAAAATCTCTTCATCAACGTTTGCAGCCCGCAAAGCATATTTAATTTAGGGGCTCTATTTTAATCTGTAAATTAAACTATAAAAAGGTTTTTATGAGAGCACATGCATGTCTATTTTGGGAGCGCCCCATTCCTCTGCAAATCCCCAGGGCTTTCCTGGGACTTACCCTGAGTGAAGTAATTACACTGGGTGCGAGGAGGCCCTTTGGAGAGCCTGGCTGCACACAAGTCATGTCTGGAACGTGAGAAACGGCGCATTTCTCCCCTCACCTGGGCCCTGGGCCGCTCTGCGTTTAATGCTGAAGATACTTTTCCATTATAGGATCTCCCCCCGCCCCCCCCACGGTGTTTTGGCTACAACGTCCATTCTGCAATTGACACTGAAATGGTTTGGAAATTACTTTTCTATGGACTTAAGTGTCAAGGTAGATTTATATCAACTTTTGGACCTGGTTAAAACTGCCTGGAAGTGCGGATCATTTGAAGACATGTGTTTCAAAAAGCGATTGTTTTAGGCTGAAGTAAAATCACTGAAGCTTATATCTATTTATGTATAGATAGACCAAGGGACAGATAGAACCCATCTCCCTGATGTTTTCAAGTGCTTCATATGCATGTGAAAGTTGGACAACACGTAGGGAAGCCCAAAGAAGCATTGGTGCCTTTAAGCTGTGGTGTTGGAGAAGAGCTGGAGCGTCCCACAGAGCAAGTCCCAAACAGCAGCAAGTCTTTCTTACAGGAAATGCAGCCCCTGTGTCAACCATCACCCTCTCCTTGAGGGGCTTCCTGACCCTCGCACTGACCCTTGAGCAGCATCATGTCCTCCTCCAGGGACTTGTCCCTCGTGATAATGTGTCCCAAGTAAATGAAACGAAGTCTTACTATCTTTGCTACTTCTCTTCCTTCTCCTTCTCCTTCACCGCCTCTTTCTCCTCCTCCTTCCCCACTCTTCCTTCTCCTCCTCCTCCTTTTCCTCCTCTTTCTGCTTTTTCTCCTTCCTCCTCTTCTTCCTCCTCCTCCTTCTCCATATGAAATATGTTCTGGATGTGTGGTATCAGTGGTGTGCTCAGGGCCACAAGACTCCATCTTTGCTTCTTCTATGGAACATTCTGGATAGATTTCCTCCAAGGCAATTGTTCCTCCAGCAGTTCATGATATATCGAACATTCTTCACCAAGACTCAAAAGCAAATGCTGCAGCTGTCTTTGGCCTCCCCGCACCCCCTCCATGGCCTTAACCTTCACATGCATGTGATGCGATTACTATAATACCACAGCCTGAGGCAGGCATACCTTAATCCTTAAAGTGGT
Source organism: Elephantulus edwardii (assembly GCF_000299155.1). NCBI lineage: Eukaryota > Metazoa > Chordata > Mammalia > Macroscelidea > Macroscelididae > Elephantulus > Elephantulus edwardii. The sequence goes on along the minus strand of NW_006399943.1, from coordinate 3,369,326 downwards.
ATCTTTTCTTTTTAACACTTTAAAGACTTTTTGCCACAGATTCACCCAATGCAGTATGTCCAAGTGAAACGAGATGCTTGACAGCTTCAATCTCATCTTCATTTGCAATTCAGTGACCACGTGAAGAGGCGTTCTCAAGCACTGACCAGTATGGACTGAAGCCCAAGAGCAGTGGGAAGGCAGAAAGGACGTGAAGTGAAGAAGCAGGGCTTCATTCAAAAGACTGGAGTGGAAGCAAAGGCCAGACAGAGGGCAGGCGAGCCTTGGAAGCGTGTTCTCGGGCACAGGTGACTACAGAGAGAGAAGGAGTGATGAGGAAGGGTCTGAGGGGAGGGCTCCACAGGGCTGTTCAAGAAGACAAAGTGAGGTGTTACAATGAAACGTGTGAGGACCCGAAGGCAGAAACCCGGAGCGGAGGATGTGCTCCCATTTCTCAAGTGGAAGGAACTGTGAAAGGCTGGCAAAGACAAATGTCCAGGACACAGACGACGCAGAGCAGACTTTCCCTCTGTGTCACGCTCCTCTCCTTAAAACAGCTTCCCGCACACATGCCACTATTCACATCCCATATGTCTCTGTATTTTTCAAGCATTTATTTCAAAGGTTCATGCTAGACCCTTTGAACCTTGTCTGGAAAACATTCTGGATAATTCTGGAGGGTCGCATGGCACCGTGGTGTGTTTCAATCCTTTATCTAGAACTCTCTGGCACTGTTCAACGCGTTTGTGTCCACCGGCCCTGGATTTTGCCAGCATGGAGTCCTCACAAAGGCATTTGCGTGGGATCAGAGGGTTTCTATGGATTAGGATTTGGAGTGAGAACTTGGGACATAGCTTTCATTCCCCAGAGCTAGGATTGGATACCATGAAGAATTTTAGGAACACTGGAAGAGTCTCATTGCGTGCTATTTAGATCCACCCCGTAGCTGTCTGCTCAGCAAGCTTTCAGAGACCGTGAACAGCATGGGAGGAGATTGGCCATCCTTCTCCTACAGACCAACTGGTGGATTTGAACCAGGTGCCTTTGGGGTTGCAGCACAGCTTCTTACCATGAGGCCACCAGATCTCCTGTGAGACAGTTGGGAAATGTTGGAAACAGACTATTTTAGAACCAGACCACTGATGTCAGCAACCTTTTTCCATCACAGGTGCATGTGGGCTGTTTCTCCATTTTGTTCACCTGGTCAGCGCCACATGAACAGTTCATATCATGTTGGGGGGACTGCACCACTTGTGAAAGCCCACACCCAGGTGGTTTGGGGTCAAATTGGAGTTTGGCTCTGTCTATTGTGCAAACTTGGGCAAGGTATTTCACATCCTTGCCCAGTATTTGAGTTCTACAAAGAGTATAATCATATAAACAATAAAGGGTGATTATTGTTGATGGCATCTTTGGGTCGAGCCCAAGTCGTGACAACCACATGGACAAGAACAAAGCACTGACAGGCCCTGTGTCATCCTCAGGGTCACTGTCAGCTTCAAGCCACCACAGTGGCGACCATACAGCCCATCCCAGGGAGCATCTCTCAGGCCGTTGCTCGCCCTCTGATCCCCATCATGATGTCAGCCTTTAGTGACTGATCTTTTCCATGTCCAAAGAAAGTGGCTCTGACAACGTTCTGCTGAGGTCGCAGAGGTTTTCATTGGTCTTTAGCAACAAGACAACGAGGATAGTGATCACGAGAAGGATGAAGGTGTGGAAGAGGCTGCTGCTGATGGCAATGGGGCTATGGCAACGGTGGGGATGGTGCTGGTGCAGATGGTGATTGTTCTGACAGTGATGCTGATGGTGATGGTGACAGCGGTGGTGCTGACGGTGATGGTGGTGACAGCGGTGATGCTGACGGTGATGGCAGTATGGCGATGGTGGAGATTTCAGTGGTGGTGATGGTGCTCACAGTGATGGTGGTGACAGTGATGGTGGTGACATCAGTGGTGCTGATGACGAGGCTGACCTCACAGCAAGTTCTTCCCAGAGTCTAACCATCAAGCCCAGGAATTAAATGCCAGTCTCCGGCCTCATTAGATCTTGATGAGTAGAAATAGAACTGGCCCTGACTAGACTAACAGGACGCGCAGCACACAGGTGCCCAGAGAGATGAATTTCCAAGGACAGAGAGGACAGAGATTGACTCCTCCTTGGCCTCCTTTAACCGTCGGAGGTGGATGTGCCCGAGGAGCCCCTTTGGCATCTTGGATAATTACCCAAATTTGGATCTCTTTGCTTTAAGGTATTTTTTCAGTCAGTGCAGGAGGGAAGCGAAGTGCTGAAGACATTTCTATCCCTGCGAAGCTGATCATTCATGTCTTCCCGGCACCGGTCCCCCCAGCACATCCTCTGCGTGTGGAGAGGGTGTGAGTGGGGGTGGAGGTGCTCTGGGGGTGTAAGCCGGCAGAATGCAGCCGACGGGGCCTGCTCGCTCCCTGTGAAAAAGTCTTCCGTAAAGCATTGCTGCTGGGCTGCAATTTCATGTTTGCTCTTTTTAGTGGGCATTCAAACCACCCTCAGTGATACGCAGTGGCTGCAAGAGCGGACTTGGCACAGCAGAGGTGGTGAGGGGGTGCCGAGAGGATGGTAAGACTGGGCAGTGAGGATGGGCAGAGATGGTGGGTAGCTTGGGCAGTGAGGGTGGTGGACCGGGTGAGGATGGGCAGATGGGGCAGTGAGGGTGGGCAGCGTGGAAAAGGGCTTTGTTCTGTGGGAGACTGGCCCTTAGGTGTTAGAGTCAGCTAACAGCAACATCAACATCCCAGTATCTGACACAGAGTGTACTTTGATGCATTTAAATCAACTGTCTGTCACAGGAAGGGACAGTGGGTGGTCCTGGACACGTGCTGGAGACCAAGTCAGGCTCCTGGTTCTGCACCTCGGTCACTGAGACCCTTGCATTTGCAGCCATGTGACCTCTCTGCACTTGGAGGCTGTCATTGCACCCAGCGGTTCACTGACAGGTTGCTGGCTCCAGTTCAAGCAGAGGGGCCTCAGAAGACAGGCCTGCCAATCTGCTTTGTGAACGGTCAGCCTTGAAAACCTTGCACAGCGGTTCTGCTCTGCAAAGACGAGGTCACCAGGATTTAAACTCTACAGCAGCTAATAACAATAGTTCCCCCTCATCTGTCATGAGGCTCTGTCCTCATGACTTCCTTCTATGCCTCTGTTTTTCTAATCTTCCCTATTATTGCCTTTTTGATAATCATATTCATAAACAAGATCTTTGAACATCTGAGAGTGACGATATCAACAAACCGTGTCCTGCAGCATTGTATAGTTTCATCCCATGGGAAGAGAGTTCCATCTTTTTTCCAAGGAGTGATTAGTGGATTTGGACTAGGGAAGGTTAGACACTGACTTGGGTTCCCAGTATAGCTTTCTATGGACTCTGCTGCCTGAGCTCCCTGAAGATGTAGACAAGACAAAAAGCAGAGTCAGCAGTTTGGTTCCGAGTTACCGAGGAGTAACTGAGGACTTCCTGGTGGTGTGAACCTTCAACACTTCCGGCTGCTAACTGGAAGGTGGGAGTTTCCCAGGTGCCTGGGAAGAAAGGCCTGGCAACCTTCTGAAAAGCCAGCTCTGACTGGCATCGTGAGCGCTCTCATCTCTGACACACAGTGGGTCCCAGAAGTTAGACTTGACTAGACACCTTCTGGTTGTCTCTTTTAAGCTGCAGGGCTGGGAGTGGGACTCAGCCTCATTCCTGTCACGAGGAGGGCATTGGCCTCCACCCCAGCCTTTCCCTTCTTTGCTTCATCCTTGACATCCTCCCTGGCCCCACCTCCCCATCCTGGTCCTTATTCTCTGCACAGAGAAACCTGGACAGACTTGTCAGCAGTCTCTGGGTTGGCCACGTGGGACGCTCAGCAATCCAGCACCTGATCCAGAGTCAGCAGCATCCACACACCAAATGGGACCTTCCCCAGCGTCGCCTAGCCCAGCCTTGACTGTCCTTCCGTCCTCCCAGGAAGCCTGCAAGCTTACCTCCAGGCGGCCATCCTGCCCTTTCCCCACGGCCATCTGGTCTACCCTCCCACAAGATGTTCCCATTCACCCCACACTTCACAAGTGAGGAGCCTGCCCAAGCATTGCCTGTGAACTTGTACCACTTCCATCACCTGACCCAGGCAGGACCTCCCAAACCACCCGTCTATGGCTTCAGTTTCCTGTTTCAAGGAGACCACTGGCTCCTGGTGTTTCTCAGCCTTCCGGGGAGGGACTCTTCAGGTGCACTTGGCCCCCCTGGTACATGGCAGCCCTTCCCTTCTCCACCAGAGGATGTGATGGAGAGTTCACAACACAGACAATCTGAACAGAAGCTGAAGTTAGCAGCGATGAGTTTCATTAGCAGCAATGAGGTTCCAGAAGGAGCTGGGGAAGGGGGCTTATCCTCAATCCTGACACCCCTGAGGGCTCTGTGGGACGTACCTTTCCTTCCTGGGGGTTTCATCCTTTGCCTTTGAGAAAGCACCTTGGCCTTGAATGCGCCTCTCATCAAACATTCTTCTCACTCTCTTCCTGTGTTTTCTCCCTGAGAGCCACTTCTTTGCCAAGGAGGTGGATTCTCCAAAGTGTCCCCCAAATCCTGTCACCTGCCCAAACAAAAGGAGCCCCCTTAATTGCAGCTGTTGATGCTTTTTACCTCTGTAATTCTAAGCTCCACTGAGCACTTTGCTAAAAGCTTCTGAACTTTATTTTCCTGTTTTGCAAAATGTCTTTTGCCATTGACAAACTGTCTTTGTTTTACTTTTAAAAGCAAAGGAAGAAAGGGCTAGAGGAAACTATTTCTGAAATTAGATTGTGAGCATTGTAGTTAATGTTGTAAAATGAAGTGTGTGTGTGTGTGTGTGTGTGTGTGTGTGTGTGTGTGTGTGAGAGAGAGAGAGAGAGAGAGAGAGAGATTGAGATTGAATGGAAAACCAATCTGCTTTGTAAACTTCTCATCACAATAAAAAGAAAAAGAGAATGTCTGAAATTCCATCAAAATCTGCTATTAACTCTTGAGATTGGCCACAGACTTTGACTCTGAACCTCCAAAGTCACAAGTGACAAGTTTGCCTCACTGAAGGGGAGAAGAAAGAGAGACAAAACAAAGATACACATTCCAGAAAAAATGAAGTGCAAACAAGTTCCGTTTCAATATTGGGCTACAGGTCAAACCTTGATGGCCATTGAGTACAGTGTCATTTATGTCACATGCTACAGTTTATCCATAAAGGAAATTGGGCTAAAGAACAGAAATTAAGCAGAGCTGGTTTATCCGTCTGCTGGATTCAGTCCCACATTTGGTTTCAGTATTTCAAACATCGTCTTGAATCACACTTTCACAAACCATACTAGAAGTTCAGACGGAGCTTTAAGAAGGGGCTAGATGGGTTGATGTGTTTCCTTCCACTTCCTTCCACACAGACCTGCCTCCACAGAGGGCACTGGGTCTGTGGCCTTTTATTCTCTGAGATAAAAAGCAAGCTGAGACCTCACTGACCACTGATTGCACACTCCACCCCGCAGGCCTGGCTCCAGGCCACAGGTCACCAAAGCACTTTAACGATGCCCCAAGGGTCAAGTGCCCCTGCTCAGTCACTCTTGATTTATTTTGTGATTTTAGAGAAAATTGACTACAAAGTTGGCAATAAAATATCATATGACACAAGAAGGTGGGCTGTGGAACAGATCATACAAAGACCAGAATGGAAAATGGGTTACAATCCCCAGCATGTGACGTCATGCACAAGCACTGCCGGCTTCCAGCGAAACGGGACATTCTGCCAGCGACTCTGAGTGTGTGTGAGCAGGCTCTGGTGTCTGTCCTGAAGTCTGTATGGACTGGAGCCCAGCAGTGACTCGGTGTAGGATGTTTGCCTTCTATGCGGGAGACCTAGATTCTCCCACCTGTGGATGCATGTCACACGCAGTCACTACTCTCTCAGCTGCTGTGTTCTTCTCCTGCTCGATGGTTTTTGACAGATTTTCCAGACTGAGCAGGCTAGAAAGACCTGGCGTCTTCCTCCTGAACATCAGTCAGTGAAGATGTGTGGCTCTTGGTGGTCCTGTGGTAGGATCTGTGGCCACTGTGGGGTAGGCGGTGATACACTATCAGCCTGAGGCTGTGCAGGACTGGGCTGCATTGGGTTCCACTTCTCAGAGTCACTATGATCCGAGGCTGCATCCGTGGCAGCTAACAACACAACAGCCAAATGAGCACCAGGAGGAACTCCTCAGCTAGGAGAGTCCAGGGGGACAGGCCCCCACAGAATGCTTGAGCTCGAGGGAGCATACTCTGAGAGCTCTAGCCAGCAGGTAATCAAGAAAACAGATCTATATGGAAAAGAATGTGGCATCAGGATTGGAGGCAAAGTCATTAATACCCTGAAATATGCAGACTCACCTTGGCTTGTACAATATGAAAGAGAATTACATTGACAAGCTCAAGGACTCCACCACTAGGAGTATGGATTACGCCTCCACAGAAAGTGACTAAAACTCCTCACGAAGGACCGCTAAGTGACAACATGATAATGTTGTCAAAGATGTCTTTTTCCTTGGATTCACAATCAGTAAGCTATGAAATCAAACAATGGACAAATTTGCTGGAAAAGGCTTCCTTAAAGTGTTGACAAGCATCTTAGAATGAATCTGGGAGGGTTCCATCTTCTTCTATTTTCTGAAATAATTTATGTAGAATTGGTAACAGTTCTTCTTTAAATGTTTTATAAAATTC
>NW_006399943.1:3356283-3361075 GCF_000299155.1 Elephantulus edwardii | reverse complement strand
CTGAGGTGTACCTGGCCCAAGCCATCTTCTTTTCCACTGTTTTGTATGAGATGAAAAGTTGCACAGAGAATAAGGAGAACTGAAGCCTTTGTGTTGGTGAAGTTGTTGTGTGCCGTTGAGTTGGAAGCGACCCACAGCTGACCCTCCTGTAGGTTTTCAGAGGCCGTTAATCGTATGGAAGGAGACGGCTCGCCCTCCTCCCATGGAGGAGCTGGCGCAGTGACCACGTTTCTTCGGGACTGCGGCAGAGCTGCTCACCACTAAGCTCACGGGTGTACAGGGACTGCCAGGATGTGCCCTGGAGGTGAGGATGGCAGCCGTCACCCCACAGGTCGGGGCATGTTGCTAGGAGGGGTCAACTCCTGGAGAAGGGCATTGTGCTTGGTGGAGGTGAGGATCAATGAGAAAGATGAAGACCTTCAATGAGATGGATCGGCCTTGGGGGGGGGGCAATGGGCTCCAGTATAACAATGGTGAGGACGGAGCAGCGCTGGGGTGCTTCTTTTTGTTGTAAGTAAGGTCCTTAAGGTTGGAATTAACTCTATGGTTCCAACAACAACAACAACAACAACAACAACAACAACAAGAGTAGAGTGATATGGAACAAGCCTCAGAGTCACTTCACCAGGGGTCTGATCCTTCTGTTCTCCCACATCCCTGGGGGGTCCGCCCTGGGACACTACTGCTCTCCCAGAAGACCTTCACTCGCTCAGAGAGAAAGACGCCTCTCACTCCTGGAGCCGGGTGCTGTGGGCACATGGCAGGTCACTGACTCTTCAGCACAGACGTGGGAGGTGTCCTGGTCTGTCTCCTCCCCTCCCTTTCCAGCCACAGGACAAATGTGCCTGCTGTTCCTGGCATCATATAGAAGGATTTTCTAAGGTAACGATGCCCTTTTCACCAGCTCACCTGCTGAGAAAGTCAAGCCAAATCCCAGCTAGGGTTCTGCCCCTGGAAATCGTACTGTCACTGCATTCCCAGGCTGCACTTTCTCCCCAGAGCTTGAAAGTCCTGTGACCCTCAGACAACACCCGCCTGCTCACCAGAGAGGAAGGAACTCAGTCTTCGCCCCCCGAGACCACTTGACAGGCTTACCTGTTCCCAGTGGAGAGGCCGCCAGGCCAACTGTGACCTGCCTCTCCTGCAAGACATCACACAGCAGGGCACAGACAGGTGAGCCCGCTGTTGTCTTACAGGGACTCCTGGCGACAGGCGGTGAGAGGGCACACTTTACTCTTTAGGGAACGCAGTCAGGAGGGAAGAACAACATCGTCTGGAGGAAAATGTCAAGTGACTGTTTTGCAAGGAAAGCGTGCTCAAACCTTAGCTCTCAGGAAGAGGAGGAACGCAGGACGAAAATGCCACATTTCTCAGAGGGGACAAGAAGCAGATACAGGAACACAGGGTACTCCAGGCCAGAATTGACCGAGCCAGCGCTCGGCCAGCCTGGTACCAGTGGGCTGGGCTTTCCTGGGCTGTGGACTCCACCTTTGCATCTCCCCCTGTCTCTTTTCAGGTCCACTTACTCTTAAATTGTTGCTTCTGTTGCTGTCCATGGCCGTCAGATCTGTTGACCTATGATGACTTCAGGTGCACTGAGACTGTGACTGAGTCTGTGACTTCTCAGAACAAATCACCAGGCCTGTGGGCGGCCTAAGCACCAGCCCCTTGAATAGCAGCCGAGGACCCCACTGCAGAAAGAGGTCCTGTTCCAGGGCACCCTGTCCCCAACAGCCTGCATTCGTCACTGATCAGCCGACGTTTCGCCGCTGAACTTGATGCCAAAACCTCACACTGTCCTCAGTCTGGTCACACACTTTCTGTTCGTGGCTACTTTCAGCCGGTTTTCATGGACTGTGACTACACACTGCTTCTGTGAGAGTGGTCGGCACAGGAACCACAAGGCCTGTTGGCTCCACCCTTTTGTCCATGACCTTCTCCCAGGGAAGAGAGTGAGCCAACATGGGGATGTGTGAGGATGGCTCTGGAGGTAACAGGCTATGAGGCTTCTCTCTTTAACCTCCTTCTCCCCTCCTGGGTCACGCTGTGCCCCCTGACTGTCTTCCCAGCCCCTCCATCCAGTCTGCATCTGCCCGCTGGGATAGCAGTCGTCTACACACAAAGCATCTTCCCTGGTCTGGATTACGATTAGGGTCACGCACTACTATCTTGCTATCTTGACTAAGTCACTTTCCATGAGTCCCATCTTGGCACGAATGCTTTTGGCTTTGGAGAGGAAAAGGCCAGGCTGTGGTCACACCACGGCACATCCAGTCACAGACTGAGGTCTGTGGTCGGCACACAGGCATGTCGGCACCAAGCTGTCAGCTCGCTTCTTGTTCCCACTCCTGTAGGGTTACACACATCTTAGGCCAAGACGGCTGCAGTGGCACTGAATGGGGCCGGAGAAGGTGTATGAAGAGCTGCAGAGCGGGGACCATGGCAGCAGAGAGCGTCTGCACAGATCGCTGCTGTGAGTGTGTGATGTCGTCAGGCTGGCGTTCATTCCCTGCAACCCTGTGTGGACAGAGCCACACCCTGCCTGACCCAGCGTGCTGAGGCCACTGTGTGAGTTCCTCTCCCTGACGGTCTTCCTGTCTCTCACAGACCCTTCTACCGAGCAGCTATCCTTCTTCAGGGCTGGCCTTCCTGACAACAGGCCCGGAGGGTGTGGAATGAGGTTTTACCACCTTGCTTCAAAGGAGCACACCAGCTGCTCTTCACCCAGGAGTCTTGCTCTGGGCCTTTAGCTGTCATCCCTTCTTCATGGAAGGGTGGAAGGATGCTGCTGCCGAGAAGGGGCTCACACTGCTCCTGAGGCCGATGCACTGGTGGGTACGTTGCAGCGCTGGGCAGGGGTCCTCGGTTTATAGTTCCAGAAGCCTGACGTGATAACACAGGTCACACTTGTGCGTTCTGCTCCACTGTTCCCCAGAGGGTTCGTGGGGTGGGTGTCTGTCCCCACAAATCGTGGACGAGCTGGAGAATGATTAGGGATGATAGAAGAACTGATGCCTTTGAGCTGTGGTGCTGGAGAAGAGTGTTGACTACACCATTGTCTGCTAGGAGAACAAACAGGTCTGTCCTGGAGAGGGTGAAACCGGGCTGCTCCTTGGAGGCAAGGATTCTGAAACTCTGACATACTTACTCTGGGAATGTTGCAAGGAGGGACCAGTCCTTGGAGAGGGACATCATGCTTGGGCGGGTAGAGGGACAGCGCGTGCGAGAAAAACCCTGGATGAGATGGATTGACCCAGTGACTGGGATAATGTGGGTAGGTGTGTCAGAGACAATGAAATTAGTCCAGGATAGAGCAGGGTGCAGAGCTTTTGTATATAGGGTCACTATGGATCGCAGGTGACTTGTCAGGACGTACCAACAACAACAACAACAACAACAACAACAACTCCTTTGATTCCTAGCCTGTTGTTCATGCTGCCCTTCCCTGGGGGAGGAATCAGGTGGACCCACCTTCTCCAGAGAACACAGTAGTGCACACATGCCCATCTCTGTGCAGTCAGGGCTGCAGCCCTGCAGAGAAGCTGGGAGCTGTTCCCCCTGATGGTTCACCCACCTTCTTTCTTGGCCCTGAGTTCCAAGTGTCCTCTACAAATCCAACTTTGCCATTTGTTTTGCAGTCAGAAAGGTCAGCATGGGGCTTCTGTGAGGCCCTCTGACTGCCTCAGAAAGCAGAAAGGCCTGCCTGTCCCCACAGAGAACACTTGTAGCTTCTTCCCTTAAAATATGTAAATATGTCACAGCCTCTGCATGGCGCACAGCCTGGAGCTCTGAGCTGATGGCACAGATTTGAGAACTCAGTGACAGTTTGAGCTCTGGAGAGAACTCCAGGAAGGGAGGGAGGAAGGGAGGAGCTCGAGGAGGGGAGAGGAAAGGGGGGAGAGAGAAAGGAGAGAAGGGAATGAAAGGATGAAAAGGGAGGCTGATGAAAGAGAGAGAGAGAAGCAGAGAGAGAAAAGAGGGGGAGGGGAGAAAAGGAGAGGGAGGAAGGGAAATAGGAAGATGCAGGAAGGAAAAGAGGTAGGAAGGAGGGAGGGAGGGAGGAGGAAGGAGGAGGGGAGAAGGCAAGGATGAGGGAGACAGAAAGAGAGGGAGAGAAAGAGGAAGAGAAAGGGTGAGGCAAGAGACAGAGGCAAGGAGAGAGAAGCAGTGAGAGAGGCTGGGGAAGAGGAAGGAGGGAGGGAAGGAGGCAGGAAAGAGGGAAAAGGGAGAGAGAGAGGAGACAAGCAGAGGAAGAGGGAGCAGGAGGGAGACAGTAAAGGAAGTGAGAAAGGAGAAAGAGAAGCAGAACGAACATATTTTTCTTCCTTAAAGGAGACACTAAAGTTGACAGAACCATCTTTTTATTTCTGTATTAAGATCCCCAGAGCATTCTTATTTAGGTAGCAATCTTCAAGAAAAGATACCGTTTTCAGCAAAACACACAAACACCTGACTCACCGGGGTAATATTTGCCACGACGGTCTTGTAGATGAAGAGCTGTTTTGTAGCGTTTTGTGAACAAGACATTTCTGATGGTGGGCACTCAATCCTCCCGTGGGAGCTAAGTTCCTCCCCGTGGCAGAATCCCTAGTTTCCAGCTTCTTCAGGAAAGCACATGGTACCTGGATTCACCCCTCTGACCCACAGGGGAAGGCCCCAGAGGGCATGGCTCAGGTTTTCAGGGTACCTGATGTGTTTGAGCCAGTGACCTGATCCTGTGAGAGCACAGGGCAGGTAGGTGGGTCTCAGGTGAGGTGCGTCAGGTGAGGTGCATCAGGTGAGGTGTATCAGG
>NW_006399943.1:3233967-3356153 GCF_000299155.1 Elephantulus edwardii | reverse complement strand
AGCTGTGTCAGGCGAGGTGTGTCAGGCGAGGTGTGTCAGGTGAGGTGTATCAGGTGAGGTGTGTCAGATGAGGTGCATTAGGTGAGGTGCGTCAGGTGAGACGTAACAAGTGAGGTGTGTCAGGCGAGGTGCGTCAGGTGAGGTGTATCAGGTGAGGTGTATCAGGTGAGGTGTATCAGGCAAGGTGTATCAGGCGAGGTGTGTCAGATGAGGTGCATCAGGCGAGGTGCATCAGGCGAGGTGTATCAGGCGAGGTGTGTCAGATGAGGTGCGTCAGGTGAGGTGTATCAGGTGAGGTGTGTCAAGCGAGGTGCGTCAGGTGAGGTGTGTCAGGTGAGGTGCGCCAGGTGAGGTGTATCAGGCGAGGTGTATCAGGCGAGGTGTATCAGGCGAGGTGTGTCAGGTGAGGTGCGTCAGGTGAGGTGTATAAGGTGAGGTGTATCAGGCGAGGTGTGTCAGGCGAGGTGTGTCAGGCGAGGTGTGTCAGGTGAGGTGTGTCAGGTGAGGTGTATCAGGCGAGGTGTGTCAGGCGAGGTGTATCAGGTGAGGTGTAACAGGTGAGGTGTGTCAGGCAAGGTGCGTCAAGTGAGGTGTATCAGGGTGAGGTGTATCAGGTGAAGTGCAGTACCTGACGTCCTGGACATCCCTGCTCAGGCTTCAAGACTCTTCCTTATTTTCCTGACACCTTCACGCTCTTGGGTAAAGAAATTTCTTCATTCTACAGAGTCCATGAATGATGGTAACATGCTGTCCTGAGTCGGATGAACACTTCTTCAGACTGGTGTCCATAACTGACAATAAATACTACTTAGAAATTAGTGAAAACGTCTTCTTATTACAGGGCCCGTGACCCCTGGAAGAATTCTCAGTGATCCTAACGGAAATCCTAGTTGCTTGAATGTTGTTGTTGTTGTTGTTGTTGTTGTTTACCATCGGGTCGGAATCCATCCATAACTGACCGTCTGGCAGGTTTTCAGAGGCCGTTAATCACATGGGAGGAGATTGCCAGGCCTTCTCCCGCAGAGCAGCTGGTGGCCTCGAACCACGTGCCTTCGGGATTGCAGCGCAGCTTCTCACCACTAGGCCTACTCCCTTTAAAGACAAAAGGGAAGGTTCTGGCTAATCCTGGCCAAATTCTCTGGGGACCTGCAGCAGCATGTTCCTTAGAAGAAGGGATGAGGAGACTCGGGTCACACCTTGGGGAATGTGATCGGCGGGAGCGAGCGCCCGGAGAAGACATCGTGCTTGGCGAAGTAGAGGTCAGCGGAACGAGGAAGACGGACTGGCCGGGCCCTGAGGACGGCGCGGGCGCAGGAGTGGTTTGATGCACGGTCGGTAAGGTCACTGGAGTCGGAGCGCAGCTAACACAAACAATAAAGGGCGTCTATTCGCTGCTCTTTGTTTGCACAGCCCCCAGGAATGAGTGCTGCCCTGTGCCCACCGCTCAGTTCAGACTCCCAGGCACCCCGCCCACAGCACAAGGAAATACGACTCTTCTCGAATCACCTCCACACTCACCGGGGCACTTGAGCTGTGGTCACAGCCACGGTGTCAGTGCCTCTCCTGAGAGCCTTCCCCTTCCTCACTGACCCTATCTACCAAGATGGCGCCCTTCACTGGGAAGGTCTGCTGTCAGAGATCTCTGTAGAGTCCTGAACAGCAATGATGTCAGTCTGAAGACTAAGATGTGCCCGATCCAGGTCATATCTTTGTAATTCCTGGCTATGCATCAGAGAGCTGGACAATGACTAGGGATGATAGAAGGAGAATGAATGCTGTTGAGCTATGGTGCTGGAGAAGAGTATTGAGTATATTATGGATTGCTAGAAGAACAAAGAGTTTCATCCTAGAGAGGGTAAAACCAGGCTGCTCCTTGGAGGCAAAGATTCTGAAGCTTTATCTGACCTAGTTTGGGCATGTTGCAAGGAGAAATGAGTCCTTAGAAAAGGACATCATGCTTGGGAAGGTAGAGGGACAGCACAAGAGAGGAAGACCCTTGATGAGATGGATTGGTTCATTGTCTGGGATAATGGAAATAGATGTGTCAGAGACAGTAAGTTTGGCACAGGATAGAGCATAGTTCAGAGCTGTTATACATAGGGACGCTGAGTCACAAGCAACTTGATGGCTCATAACAACAACTGTGTTAAGTGGCTATGTAATATTTCACAGTATATTTTTAAATCATTCCCTTTTTAAAAAAAGTTTATTTGTTTACATACAAAATTTGCATACATTGTGTTTCACACTTCCTTCATTCACATTGTATTTCACACAATCCTTCCCATACATTGGGTTTTATAAAATGAATCCTTACTAAACTATGTCCACCGTTGCCTAGTCTTTTCAGGTCCCCATTGGATATTTCCCATTTCCTTTACCCTCTCCCTCCATCCACCAAATTGTGAGACCCTGTGATTTCCTCCCTGCCCACTCTCACCCTTCAGCTCCCACCCCTTCCTCTCTTGAATTCCCATACGTATTTTACTAGTTATCCTTCTATTTTTACAATAATGGTCTTATGCAGCACTTGTCCTTATGAGATTGAGTTAGTTCACTTAGCATTATGCTCTCCAGTCCCTCCCAAGTTGTGTAGTAATTTTCAAAATTGTTGCTCCTCAGTGCTGCATAGTATCCATTTGACAAATACAGCCACAAGTGTACAATCAGGAGAGGATAAAATTGATGAATGAGACCTTACAAAGATTACGTCCATGTGTGTATCAAAACCATTTTTCTAATAGGTGAAAAGAAAATCTTGGAAAAATCATTTGGCAATACCATCTCACACAAGAATCTTATAATAAAAGTTTACGGAACACTACAGGGACAAGAAAAAAAGACGGATAACCCAGTTACAAAATGGACAAAAGATATGGAAACATTTTTCATAGGGGAAGACGCTCAGATGGCCAACAGATGCATGATGAAATGCTCACAATCACTGCCAATAAGAGAGCTGCAAATTAAAACCACGATGAGGTGCCATCTCACCCCAGTGGCTATGGCAAAGTTAAACAGGACAATAGGCAATAAATGTTGGAGAGGATGTGGAGAGATTGGAGTTCTCATACACTATTGGTGGGATTGTAAGATATTATACAGCTTGGTGTTTCCTCAAAAAGCTGAACATTGAAATTCTATGTGATCTATCTATTCCACTGCTAGGAATATACCCTGGGGAAATTAGAACTGAGATACAAATGGAGATTTGTACACCAATGTTCATAGCAGTATTATTCACCATTACAAGAACATGGAAACAGCCTAAATGTTCAAACACAATTGAATGAATTGAGATATTATGGTCCATTTAACCATTCTTTTATTTAAGTTGACCTAGATGAAGAGATTGAGATTGTTAACAGCTTTCATTTGCTTGGCTCCACAATTAACATTTTTGGTATCGGCAGCCAGGAAATTAAAAGACAAATTGCATCGGTAAAGCCTGCTGTCAGAGACTTCTCCAATGTACTGAAGAGCAACGATGACAGTCTAGAGACTAAGATGCACCTGATCTAGGCCATGATATTTGCAATTACTTGTTTTGCATCTGAGAGCTGGAC
This sequence comes from Elephantulus edwardii, assembly GCF_000299155.1. Taxonomy (NCBI): domain Eukaryota; kingdom Metazoa; phylum Chordata; class Mammalia; order Macroscelidea; family Macroscelididae; genus Elephantulus; species Elephantulus edwardii. The sequence goes on along the minus strand of NW_006399943.1, from coordinate 3,352,587 downwards.
AATTACTAGGGATGATAGAAGGAGAATTGATGTCTTTGAGTTGTGGTGCTGGAGTAGACTATTGTATATACTATGGACAGCCAAAAGAACAAATAAGTTTGTCCTAGAGGGTGAAACCAGGCTGCTCCTTGGAGGCAAGGATTCTGAAGCTTTGTTTGACATACTTAGGACATGTTGCAAGGAGGGAGCAGTCCTTGGAAAGGGACATCATGCTTAGCAGAGTGGAGGGACAGCACGAGAGAGGAAGACCCTTATGAGAAGGATTGATTATGAAGGTAAGTGTATTAGAGACAATAAGATTGGCACAGGATAGAGTAGCGTTTAGGGCTGTTGTACACAGAATTGCTATGAGTCACAGGCGCTTCAATGACATATAACAGCAGGATTCCTCTTATGCAGGAGATGATATTTTTATATCATTTTCCTTTTCTCAAATGCTTGAGTAAGCACATCACCATTTATGTAAGGATTGCTTCTCCGCTAACCAGACATGGCACCTGCCCATACGCTAAATTCTCCTGTGTGCTGGGTTATGTTCTTGCTCTGCTCATCTATTCTGATACCTGGGCTGCATTGCTACATCTGCTAGAACCCATCTGATTGGATACTTCTGTTTTCCTTCTTCTCATTCTCTCTCCTTCTTCTCTCGTCTTCCTCCTCTCTCTTCCCTTCTCCATTTCTCTTCCTCTGCCTCCTTCTTTCCTCCTCTTCCTGTCCTGATGTTTATCTACCCAATGAAACAAAATGAAATGTAGAATGTCTTTGTTAGCTTTCACCCAACATTTCACCTCAAGGAGGTGGTTTGAAGTAGATTTCTGTGAGGAGGAGGCAGTTTATGCGTTTTACCTTCCCATCCAAAGACAAGGCGTTTTACAGTTTCAGCACCAAGTCATTGATAAATGCTGCTGTGCACATTTATTTCATGGTTGGTTCTTCTGTTTGCTGAAAGCTCTCAGAATATTTTTCTGCCTTCCTAGTGTCTGCATGCTTATCTGGTGCATGATAAGAATGCAAAACATAGTTATTATAGCAATGAGCTGGGACCTAGAGGCCCAGCTGTGAAGCTTGGCTGCTAACTAAGGTCAGTGGTTCTGATCCGCCGAGAGGTTTCACAGAAGAAACATGTAGCAGTCTGCTTCTGTCCAGATTGTGGTTGGGTTCCCCTGAATTGGAATCAACCCATAGCTAGCCCTCAGTGGGTTTTCAGAGGCCCGTCTTTGTCCTGCAGAGCACCTGGTGAATCTGAACCATGTGTCTTTGGATTACAGGGCGATTGGTTACCACACAGCCTGGATTGCTGTTAGGTGCCTTCAAGTCAAGAATGACCCATAGCGACCCTGTGAACAACAGATCTGAACCCTGTGCGGCCCTGTGCCATCCTCACAATCTGACATAATTGAGCCCATTTCTGCAGTAACTTTGTCCGTTCATCTGGCTGGAGGTCTTCCTCTTTTCCACCTACCCTCCACCTTTCCAAGCATGGTATCACTCTCCAAGGAACATGCCCAGTGTATGTGGGGAAAAGCTTTATCACCTCTGCCTCCAAGGAGCACTCTGGCTGCACCTTCTCCAAGACATAGCTGTTTGTTCTTTCGGCAGTCCATGGGATATTTACTCAGCACTCTCCTCGAACACCACAGCTCAAAGTCATCAATTCTTCTTACAGCCTCTGGGAATCCTCTGGGGAAGCTCCGCTCTGTCACCGGAGTCACAATGCGTCAAAATAAAGTCAATGCCTCCCAATCACACATTAACAAAGAAGTGATATGTTTCATGCATGAGTTCAATGTATTACTTACTTACAGGTATTTCTGGGCTCATGGTGGGGCTCCAATCCCAAGGACTTCTTTTGTCATGTGATTAGCTCTGTTGTAATCTTGTTGATTCCTTTGTAATTCTGTTCTGACATATGTAGAATACTCCACTTAAAAAATATTTGTCATTATTACTGCCTTTTGTACCAGTATCTAGAAATCTGAGATTTGTGTCATGAACTCACTCACTGGCTCTCTTCTCTTCCCTGGGCTCTGAGTCCCTTTTTTCATTGTCCCAGGAGGCCTCTAGTGACTGGACAGCAGAGAGCTGCTTCCTCACTGGGAAGGCAGGAAGGAGGCATCAAGTTACAGAGGTTGGTCACTTGCTACTCCCCCAGTTTTCAAGTGTGATCCTTTAGAGTATTAAATTCAGGGTAAGATTAGTACCCCATCCCCATCCCCTAAATAAAGAAAATAGCTTCCAAATAAAACAGAAGTATCTGTGTATGGTTTTTAAGAGCTAAAAATTATGCACACCCATGTTTACTGCAGCTTTGTTCACAATAGCAAGGAGTTGGAAACAACCTAAGTGCCCATCAACAAATGAATGGCTAAAGAAGCTGTGGTATATTTGCACAATGGAATACTATGCTGCATTAAAAACAGGGAACCCATGCAGTATTACTCAAAATGGTTGACTCTGGAGAACATTATGCTGAGTGAAATGTCCCAGTCACAAAGGGACAAATATTGCATGGTGCCACTCTTGTAGAATGGGACTGTCCTTGGGGTTGGGGAGAGACTGAGTAAGATGGGTTCGATAATGTATGCTGCTCTGAAACAGAGAAGAGAGAAAACTGTTTAAAAGAGACATGTGATTAGGTATTTCGGTCATGACAGGAGTCTAGAGCGATGGCTACATGGTGGAGTGGACCTGGGGGAGGGTTTGTAAAATAATGAAAGAATCTTTTACTTTTCCAAGAGGGTAATGTCTCGAGGGGGGGGGAGCCTTGGGAGGGGACAAATCTATAACAATGAATGAATGGAAATCCAAAGCCTCTGTAATTTTCACTGAAATTAATAACAAATTTAAATTAAAAAAAAAGAATTAAGTTAGAGTAAGGATGGCAATGGAACCACCTTACCTCTGTAACTTGATTTGTGCCACTATTAGAACCTCTACTCAGAATATTATTGCTTTTCCATTTTTGACTCATGCACTTTTACCTTGTTAGTTAAATTTGTATCTTCTAGGCTGCAACACTTCCATGATACATCTTCAAGGATATGAACATGTACGGCTAAGCACAACTGATAACAGTGCATCTAAATTCCAAAATCAATCTCCATAATAGTCTATGTGTTTCCTACTGCCAAAGGGGCCCTTTAGAGTAGTGAGAGAAGACCTTCACCCTGAAACCCACAGTGTCCCTTTTCAGCAGGAAGTAGCTAAGAGAATACGCCATCCCCTTTTCCTTATGAATCATGGTGAAGTCTCTCTCAGGGAGGAGTGATAGGGAATGGCAAGGGACACACTGACAAAGGAGATTAATCAGAACTGGCTTTGACAAGCACTGTGGCAATTGGACAATTAAAACAGACATTGGGGTGGGGGGGAAGAAGAACAAACTGGGGATGAGGGTGGAGAAAACAGTGCAACAATGAATGAATGAAAACCCCAAATCTCTGTAAATGTTCATTAAAATGAATAAAATTTAATTTAAAAAAAGAGCTGAAAATTACTTTTCTACAGATTGAGTGAATTTGCCTTGGAACAGGTGCAGTTGGAGAGCTTCTTCAAGATGAGCACTGTGACACTCGCTTTCACTCACTTTGAACGTGTCGTAAGGGGGCCCATTCCTGCCTAAAGACATGGTGTTTGGACAAGCAGAACATTATCAAGGGAGAGGAAGGGTCTTCATGAAATGGATTGACATGACAGTACTTGTAACAATGGACTTGAGTACAGTGGAAATTGGGGGAATAAAGAGGAATCAGGTAGACTTTAATTTTGTTGCACATGGCTTCATTGAGGGTCAGAGGCAGCTCTCTCACACCTAACTTCAACGCACAGTCTCCGAGGGGTCCTGGAGGAGAAGTGCAAGTACTCGGCACTAATCGAGGTTGGAATTCACCAGCCCCCTCCAAGGCAGAGAGATACGACAGTCTGTCTCTTCTCTCTGAGGCGAAGTTCTCATGTCCTACAGGGCTCACTGTGCGTCAGGGTGACTCAGTGTCAGCACATGTTATGTGAAAGTTGAATAACGGACAACAAAGAGAACCATTGATGTCTTTAAACTAGAACGGTGGTGGAGAATATCAAACACTACCGGTCATGACTACCAACTCTGTCTTGGAAATAAGTACAGCCAGAATACTCTTCAGAATTGAGGGCGGCGAAACTTGGTCTCAGTATTTTTTATGTGTTGTCTGGAAGAACCAGTGCTTGAAGAACATCGTACTTGATAAAGTGAGTGAAAAAGGAGAAGACCCTCAATGAACTAGATTGACAGTGCCTGCAAGAACGGCTCACGCAGAGCAATGTTTGTGAGGCAGCTCAGGACTGGGAGGTGCCCCTTTCTGTTGTAAATAAACTCTGTGGAATCTAATACCAGCACAGTAAAGCCCAAGGTGCCAGTCTGAAGGACCCTTCTCTTCTACTCTACATTAGTTCTTGAAATGTACTTGTGCTGATAGGCAGATATTCTTTCATTTTAACTAGAATTGAATCTTTCATGGAAGAAGTGTGCTAGTTTTAATTTAGTCACCTCCTATTTTTATTCTTTTCTTCAATATGCTGTATATACTTTGCCACCAATGTGAATGCAATTATATAATCACAATCAGATAAACCTCATTTGAAACCTCCCTCCGTCGGTTCACTCACACACACACACACACACACACACTCTTCATCCTGTTTTGTGGGGGAGTCCTGGTGGTGTAGTGTCTGCCATGCTGAGCTGATAACAAGAAGGCCAGAGGGGCCACATTTGGAATATCCTGGGTGCTTCAAGGAAGGGTGAGGTGGTCTGATCCTACTAAGATTTATAGGCTGTGGAACCTGGTGGAAGGGCGTCAGGAAATGGAATCATCTCCTCGGCTGTGAGTTGGTTTTACTGTTTTCTTTTCCATAATACAGACGCCTCTGTTTCTTAATTTAAAGTGTATCTGGGCTGAGCACAGAGGAGCCGGACCCCCAGGGAAGCCTGGGATGTTATTTAATCCTTCTGTTTCTAGGAAGATCGTTTCTGTGGGGTCATATCTGGCAAGAAACCTGGAATGTCCCATTGGACTTGGAAGGAAGTCCTGCTGTGAGATGACTTCTCTGACAAAGGAGAACAAATAACCTTCAATAAATCAGCTCCAAGAAATGAGCGCAAAGAAACAAACCAATAAATCAAGTTCTACAGCTCTGAGAACAGTCCCAGACTTAGCTGCTGTCCTCCTCTGCGTCTCCACAGGCTCGACTCTTCTCAGCATGACTGCAGAAGGATGCTGACTACAGGCCCGGACTGAATACGAGGCCGGCCCTCACTACTCCATTCAATTGTCCCAGGTGTGGGCATTGTATCTTCAGGACCTGTAAGCTCCAATCATACACCCCGGAGGCTGCTCACAGACACTGTTCTCTGCCTTTTGTCCTCCACTTTTTCTCTCCTTCCCTGGTATGGTCTGTAATTCTTTCTAGGATCTGCCTTTATATAGGATGTTCTTTGATGTAAATAATGGAGTCTCTCACTGTCATAATCACACAGCACTTTCCACTCAGTATCCAGCACCATTTCTGTCACCATCAGTGGCTGCAAAGTCAATTGCCACTCACGGTGGCTCCATGTGTGTTACAGCAGACCCATGCCCCTGGGACAACCATCTTATCAGTGACTGAGACCTTTCAAACACAGATCTCCAGGTCTTTCTTCCTAAGTGCCTCTCTGTGGACTGGAACTTACAACCTTTTGGTTAGTAGCCATGTGTTTAACAGTTTGCATCATCCAGAAAGCCTAGATATATTCAACATAACGGCTGTTACCGTCACCGTCATCATTTTCAATACAGCCTTCACTATCTTCACCATGTTCGTGACAATCATTTCCCTCATCACCATCAGCACCAGACTCCTGCCATCGTCATCTTCATCAGTCACCGCCATCACCATCATCGTCATCTTCATCATCACCCTCCTCACCTCATTACCATCATCATACTTGTTCCGATCACTGTCATCTTTATTCTCATCACTGTTAACACCACACAGCCATCATCCTCGTCAAAACCGTCAGCATCTTCACCATCACGACTTTCAATATAATAATCAATACAGCTTTATCAACGTCATCGCCACAAGTGCGTCATCTCCTGCTTCATCCTCTCCAATCCTGCTGTCTTCACCATAATCTTCCTCATCAACTTGACTCTGACCCCCAGTGTCTGTACGAAGTGCTGCTCGCTCTTCCCTTTCCTAAATCTGGGTTGCGGGCCTTTTCCTGTAATACCTTGCTTTATCATCTCAACTATCTCTTTGGAAGCTTGCACCTTTTTGGGGAAGGATGCTGCCCCATCGTTCTCCTGAGAAGCAGCCGGTGGGTTCAGATCTCTGGGGCTTCGACTGTAGCCGAGGGCTTCACCACTGCCCCTGCGCCCTGGGGCTGCATCCTGCTGGCTCCTCTCATGCTGAGATGGATGTTGATGTTGCTTTGACTTTATGTCCCTTGAGGCGTGAGCAGGTTGTGGGACTTAGAACTCAGAACGCCCTCCCTGCCTATCAGTTGGTTTGATTTCTGGACCTCCGGGACAGCAGCTTCGTTGCTCTCATTTCCAGTCCCCCATCTCCAGGGTGGGCGGGCACTGTGGCCTCTGTCATTTACACCCCAGCAATGTCAGCTTTCTAAAAACTCAGAGGCTTCCCTCATAAAATCTAACGGTTCTGTGACATCCGGTCTTCTTGTCAGGAGTGATGCGGGCATCTCATTTCGAAGAGCCTCAGGAAAACAAAGTCTTCATAAAACTCTTACAGTCTCATCTCTGGCCCTTGTGACGTGAAGGCTGCTACTCTCAACAGCGAGGGCTGTTTGAAGATAGAAGATGTTAATGCAGGGGTGCCGTGGGGAACCTGGGCTCATAGGAGCTAAGCGAACTGTCTGTGTGTGGACCTGGGACTGCTCGTGGGCCACAGGTACCCTTCAAACGTGTGCACGGAGCAGCTGCTGAGTTCTGGGGATGAGTGATAAAATCAGCCAGGAAGCCCGCTTTTGGGTCATTCCTACTCCCATTCTGGAAATTGCATCCTCTTTGGAATTAGGGACTTTCTTGAAAGCTCGCTGCGCGGCCAGCCCCCAGGCCTGCTGTGGACAGCTGTGACAGTTGTCCTTGGGCAGATGGCTGCCTCCCTCCCCCGGTGCCCTCACTCTGGGGATGACACTGAACACGTGACACCGTTTCTGTTCAGCTGTCCGTTTGTGTAGTCCTCCCATCCTCTTTGATGCTTCTAGCCTCATTTCAAAGTGTGACATTGACTCACTCACTATTGACACTTGCGTCCTGAAATTGGTTCTCAGTCTTCTCAGCTGGAGAAATGACCTTTTGCTTTCTTCAGGTGAGATGCCCTTGATGCCACATTTCTTGATCCGTGGTCATTAGTGTTCAATGTATCAAATCTAGTCTTGAGATGGTCTCTAAAATCACGAGGACATACACAGGTTATATTTTTGCTTTGTGGACTCATTTTCATTTTCTTCCACTTTAATCTGAAGTTGCATATGAGAAATTGATGGTTCTGTTTGCAGTCAGCCTTCCAGCACTGCAGTCAGGCCTTGTTCTGACTGATGGTAATACGCTTCTCCGTTGTCTCTTTCCCCAGTCTCTCTACGTTAAGTTTTTGAGGTTCATCCCTGCTGTGGTATGGGGCAGCACCTTGTTTCTCTTTACAGAGACATTATATTCTATTTAAGGATGGACTACATGATGTTACCCTGTCATTTGTGGATGGACAATGTGGGCTTTAAATATGGCACCAGTGGAAATGTTGGTATATAGGTGTCTGTTGAGTTCCTGTTTTCATTTCATGGGTACATACCCAGGAGCAGACGGTTGAATCAAAAAGTAATTAATTCTATGTTTAACTTTTGGAAGAACCACAGAATTGTTACCTACCACAGCTGCACCACTTGCTACCTTTCCATGGGAATAATAGAGAGGCTTTCTGAATGTCTGCATTTGTACAGGAACCTTTGGTCTAACATGGCCAGGTCACGGGCTGGAGGTGAGTCAAGGACCAGAATGAGACACCTAGAGGTTATAGAATGGATTTCTTCTCTCCTGGGAGTCAGATGCTCAGAATAACTCACAAAGGCTAACTCTCTCTGTTTTCTTTATCTTGTGCACTGCAAAGGATTTAGTCGATCTCTTAGAGGATATCCAGAGAACGACTTTCACTCTTTTGATATCTTCTAAATTCTTAGTATTTTCAAAATTGTTGGTATTTCTGATTTCTTGGTGGTCCATGATATTTTCAGTTGACTCACACGCATGTGAATGCGGTGGGTAGGAGTGGTGTGAGACAGTGAATGCGGAGGGTTGGAGTGGAAAGAAAGTCTTTGCTTTGCGGTGCTGGTTAAGAATATCGAATGCACCATGGACTGTCGGAAGAACAAACCAACAGGTTGTAGGACAAGTGTGACCAGAATGCTCCTTCCACGAACGGATGGAGAGGCTCCATCTCAGTGTTACGAACCTGTTATCAGGAGTTCTCAACTCCCGGAGAAGGAGATTTTGTTGGTAAAATAGAAAATCAGTGAAAAAGTAGGAAGACTCTAAAAGAGAAAAATTGACGCAGTAGCTGCGACAGTGAGTCCGAAGCAGAGCAGTGAGGCCGTGAGGCTGGCATGGGACGAGCGAGGTCTAGTTCTGCTGGGCAGGACCTGCCTGTGAGTTGGAACCAACCCAGTGGTGCCCAGGAACTCTTTCTTGTTGGCCAGCGACCCACCTGGAGGGAGAAAGCCCAACAATGTGCAAAGAGTCACCTGGCTCTTGTCTTTCCCTCTCTTCCCACCCCCTCTTCTCTCTGGGCCCGCGGCAGAATTGGAGTGGCTAGATTTAAAGCACTGCCTTTGGAGTCGGGTTTGCACCAGTGGGTCTTGCATGCAGGGAAGCTGCAGGTGCAGAGGTGTAATAGCTGCCAGCTCCATCCTGGATGAAGATGCCTCCTCTGTTCACACACACGGTGGAGGCTGCGTCCTGTCCCATACACCTCTCCCCTCCTTCCCTTTAGATGCCGCAGGCACACCTTGAAGACCACCATCTCCACACAACAGGTCTAGGGGATATTTCCAACAAAGAACCTTAAGGGGGGACCTCTGTGAGGAGAGTGAGGGTAACTAGAACCCCGGGAATCTTAGAAACAGCTGCAGGATGAGGCTGAGGGTGAACAGAGAAGAGAGTGAGGTGTGAGGACCACCCCAGCCTCCTGATCCTGGCCTCCACCTGAACCAAGACAGAGCTCACAGAAGAGCTCATCACATGTTTGGAAGACAGCTGCTTTGACCACAGCCAATTCTGGCCCCACGGTGAGACCTCATTCCTCAGGACCATCTTTCTTCTTGGACTTGGGGGCCAGGGAGAGGGGAACAACAGCTTGTGGGAGGCCCAGTTTGCCCAAAGAGTTCCAACAAGAACTCTTCCTGAGAGCCCCATAAAGGGACTATAAACGGACTGTGAACCAGTAGTGCTTTAATGGCTTACAGAGAGAAAAAAATTTCCACAGGGACAGGGGTGCGTGTGGCATTCATCCAGCTGAGTCCAGGGGTCCTCTCAGGGAAGGGACACATGTGCACCTGGTCCAGGGCCACTTCATCTCTCCACACCCTTTTCCTCTCCACACCTCTCTCCTTCCTCCACTCCCTATACCCTCTCCCCACCCACATTTCTCCCTATGCTCCACCCTCTTTTTTGTCAGTCTTTCTCTTTCAACTCCTTTCTCCCCATTCTCTCTCTCTTGCTCCATCTCCTCATCCTGCTTTCTTCCTGGATGCCTCTGGGAAAAGAAGGTTAGAGATAACCTCACCCCAAGAAGCACAACCAACTGGAGAAAGCTCAATCCTGCCCCAAGGGCTCACACACGGCCCCATCAACGCGATGACGCTGGTGAGGAAGAAGTCACAGAGCATGTGCAGAACTTCTAAATGATTTTTAATGGAATGATGATCAGAAACAGATTTTCATGTATTTTAAGATGCAGTTTGAAACTCAAGTCTTTTTTTAAACTATACTTGTTCTTAAATCCATTAGTGCCTTTGAATTCTCATAGTTATATTACTTTATATGACATTTTTTTGCTAATTTTTCACTATGTTCATAGCAGCGTTATTCATAATTACAAGAACATGGAAACAGCCAAAATGCTTAGCCACAACTGAATGGGTTGAGAATTGTGGTACCTTCATATTATGGAATATTACAGAGCACGCAAGAGCAATGCTTTTGAAAATGACTACATAACTTGGGAGAGACTAGAGAGGACGTTGTGCTGAGTGGACTAACTCACTCTCATAAGGATAAATACCGCATAGGACCATTATCATCACAACAGTAGGATAACTAGCCAAACATGCTTGGGGATCCAAGGGGGAAAGGTGTGGGAGCAGGGTGACGTGGGTGGGGGAATTATAGGGTGATACAATTCAGTAGGCGGAGGGAGAGTGTTAAGTAGACATGGGAAAGATCTGGCAGGGATCTGGAGAGACAGGGTAATGAAGGGAATGGCTTAATCGTGAATGGTTTTATAATATGTAATGAATGAGAATGATTGTCTGAGAATGTGAAAGAAGGATAGTGTGAAACACAATGTGTATGAACTTTATATGCAAACCAATAAAAATACTTCTCTTGCTTATTGTTGTTATGTGCTGTCGAGTTGCCTGCAACCCACTGAGACCCTGTGTATAACAACTCTGAAACCTGCTCTATCGTGAGCCAGTCTCATTGTCTCTGACCAACTGACTGGAAGTAATCCATATTCCTATCCCCCAGAAAGGTGATCTGATAAAGTGTGGAAAGTGTTGAACAATATCACTAGTATCATACACAAGTAAAATGAAGATTATCCAAAGACAGAAAACTGCCAGAAATACAAGCTGGATTTAGAAGAGGCCGTGACCAATGACAGATGGATCTTGCCTAAAAGCAAAGAGTAGCAGAGGAATGTCTATTTGTGCTTCATTGACTATGCAAAGGCATTTGAATGTGTAAATTAGAACTAACTGTGGCTAACTCTGAGAAGAATGGGAATCCCAGAATACCTGGTTGTGCTTGTGAGAAACTTACACTTGAACCAGGAGGCAGTCATCAGTACAGAGCAAGAAAACACTGCATGGTTCAAATTTACGAGAAGGAGTGTATCAGAGATGCATCCTGTCTCTGTAACTTTTCTCTTCCTTAAAAAAGTAAAACCAGCCAGTGAAAATTCAATGGGTCAAAACAGAGCTCTGCCAGGTATCTGCTGCAAGAGGAATCACTTGGATTGAAAGACTCTCCAAGAGCACAGTGGCTGGAGTGACAAGGACCATGAAGATAGCACACCTGCACAGGGAGGTGGGTGGAGGGAGTGGGGGAAGGACATAGGGTGGATTGGGGGAAAGACAGGGTAATGATGGGCAAGGTCCAATGGTGATTACTATAATAAAATACAATGCATGAGAATGATTGTATGAAACAAAATGTGAATGAGGAATAATAGTGGGAAGCACAATGTACATAAACTTTGCAAGCAAAATAATAATAATAATAATAATAAATTACACCACCAGGCAGCACTTTGTGGTTCTGTATGTGGGTCACCATGAGTTGAAACTGACTTGGCGACCAACAACAACCACAGGTTGGAGACGGGGCTGAGCTGAATGATGCCTCCCCGACCCTCGCTATGACACAGAAGCTGCAGCCGTTAGTTAGAAGAGCGAGCCTGTGAAGACAGCCTGGTCTCACCGTGACCGGAACAGAAGACAAGCCTCTTCCTGAGGTCCTGACAGGTTCTGAGTGTCGCTCACTGGTGCTTACTTAGGAAACAACAATCCAGAGAACCACTTAAACTTGCAACTAGACAATTGATTTTATACATTACAAAGGTTCATATAATAGAACGTTGTGTCACTGTTCAAAAACGGTAATGAAAGTCTATAGTTATTGATTTGAAAATGTTCCCACGAGATACTGCTTAGATGAAAAGTTAGTTGCTAAGAAGCCTAAAATCTAATTTTGTCATTCACGAATATCCTTATAGGGATATTTATTTGTACCTACGATCCAACCAGGTAGGGTATAAAATGTGAGATATTAATAAGATTGAATCTCTGTGTTATAGTTTGAGGATATTTTTACTATCTTCTTATATCTAGGCTCTCCGATGCGTTAGTCTATAGGGAGTTGTGCTACTAACCCCAAGCCTCTCTGGTGGTTCAAATCCATCAGAAGCACCGAGGGAGAAAAATGCATAACCTTTCTCCTTCTGAAAACTCATGGGAGGGTCAGCTATGAGTCGTTCTGACCCAACAGTAATGAAATGAAGACGTGTGCATATCACACTAAACACACGTATCCCAGAGGGCATGAACTTAGTGTGTGTGTGTGTGTGTGTGTGTGTGTGTGTGTGTGTGTATGGAGTTGATTCTGACTCACAGCAACCCCGGGAGCAACAGACTTATCCTTGACCTGTCCTTCCAACCACTGTTGGGCTTGGCCCTTTGCTGCAGGCAATGGGTCGATCCATCTCATTGAGGATCTTCCTCGTCTGAATTGACCTCCTACTTTACCAAGTATTATGCCCTTCTCCAGGGAGCTCTCGTGGCTCTTTGGAAAGAAATTGCGCTGCCAACACAAAGGCACATGGTTCAAATCCACAAGCTGCTCTATGGAGAAAGATAGGCAATCTCGTCCCTCGTGACTTACTGCCTTTGAAACCCGCTGGAGGGTCAGTTACAGGTGGGCTCCCACTCAGTGGTACACAGCAAGAACAACGCCCTTCTCCGGCTGTGTGATGAGTACCAACGACGATACGGTGGGCGCTTGCCAGCCTTGTTTCCAAGGAGCATTCTGCACGTCTCTCAAGACAGATGAGAAGGATGAGAGACTATTGGGTGCGATGGGAACAGAGCAGCCGAGCACCAGGGGTTCCGTGTCTTTAGGCTCTGTTGGGTCTCCCATCAGCTCAAATGCTAAGGTTGTTTCCCTTGAAGCTTTATCAAACTGAAGTATGTTTTCCTTAAGTGTGTCTGCCATTTTCCAGCACCTGCCAACTCTGATATGAGCATCAAAAGCAGCCTTCCCCGATTCTACCTCAGTCGCATTATCTTTGACTTTACCACTGACTAATCTCGAACACTATGTCCTTGTTGTTGTTAAGAGCCATCGAGGTCAAGTCTTAGCGTCCCTATGAACGAAAGGCCTGAATACTTGTATAACTTTGGTCGTTTCTCCATGTTCACAGAGTTTCTGGAGGCAAGCCATTTCATAAGTAGATGTCTTTCCTGCTTCCAAGTTTGCTTTAATTGAGGAGCTCCACCAAACACTGTCCACCATGGGTGACCATTACCACATTTGGCACATCAGTGTCACAGTGTTCAGCATCACAGCAACCACGAGTTACTTCTGTACAGCAATGCACAGACCAGTGCGATACCACTCAGAAAAATGTTTGACCAAAAACAATTGAAACCAGACCTGAGGTGAGGGCTGGAGATTAAAATCACCCACCTTTGGCTTGGTAGCATAGCTTTCTATCCACTAGGCCCACAGAGCTCTCTCTATGTTGATGTTGTTGTTGTTGTTGTTAAGTGCCGTTGAGTTGTAGATGACTCATAGCGACTCTATGAACAAAAGATCTGGTATAACTTTGGTCATTTTCCTGATGTTTTATAGAGTGGGCGGAAAAGATAAAGAAAAGTTTAAAAATTTAAAACAGAGCCATTTTAGCCCATATTTAGGAGCCCTGATGACTTAGTGATTGAGTGCTCAGCCACCCGCAGAAAGGTCAGCGGATCGGACCCGTCAGTAGCTACTTGGGAAAAAGATGCCGCCCTTTCCTTTAGCAAACACTGTGGCCTAGTGACCCCCCAGGAGGGGGCGAGCTCTGTCCTGCAGGGCTGCTGCGAGTTGGAATCAGCCCAGAAGCAGTGGGTTTGGCTTTAGATCATTTTTAATGGTGATAAATTTGATGTACCCTGAAACAAGGCGGACACTATAATTCATGCGTGATGGTGTGAAGAAGAATTTAATTTAGCTGTGTCTTCTTAGAATAATCCCAGAAAAGGGGGGGAAACTCGTAGACTGAAAGTCTTGGTTCCTGGAGAGAAGGACCTTCATTCAGAACGGAGGAATTAACTCCCTGAGACAATAGCAGAGACCTTAAGCTTCCCTCGAAAGCTGCGATAAATCATAGTGGAGCAGGAAGGTCTCTCCAGCAGCCCTACTTAAGGCCCAGCAAACGCAGACTACACTCTAAGCTGGGTGGAACCGTAAAGAAGTTTATTTATGGAGGAGGATTAAATGGGCTTAATTCCCCTTGAATTTGTGTAATGTTGAACTTCTCAGCTTTGCATCATTTATTTCCCCAACATCTCTAGATAAAGGGTAATCCCCACTTAACAGGCTATAGGATTACAGCCACTTCAAGTTGTCTTAAAACCACAGGCAAGCTTTGAAAGGGAGGCCATAGGTTCCTTTGACAGGTTTTCAAAGAACTGCCCACAGACCGCAGGGATTTCCTGGACTGACCATCCCAAGTCCATGGAGCCAGAATCACGATAATGTGGGTCCAGGAGTCTAGATTTGCCTGACTGGTTCTTACACCCTGAAGTTTAGGAAGGGGGCATAGGCTGGCACTGCTTCTTTTGATGTCACTCCTTTAGGATAGGGCTTGGCAAGCCCTATCTGTAAACCATCGGAGTAAATGTTACATACTTTGCAGGCTAAGCAGGCTCTGTTGAAATGCCTGAACTTGGCAGAGGGAAACAATCAGTGTTTGCTATATGGGCAAATTATGTTCCAACAAAACTTTATTTACAGGAATACACAGGGGCCAAACTTGGTCTACAGGTTAAAGATTTTGTTTGTTTTGTTTTATAACTTTTTATTGTGGTTTTAGTGAAAGTTTACAAAATAGGTTCATTTTCTATTCACCTGTACATCCACATCTTGATTTGTGACATTGACTGGATTCCACAGAAGGTGCCCACACTCTTCCCGCCTCCTCTCTGCTATTTCCGTCCATCCTTCTTTCTTGTCTCTTCCGGCCTTCTGAAACCTTATCCTTGAGCAAATGCGCACCATTCCATTTGTATGATTGTTCCAAGGACTGTGCTCCTCCCTGGTCACCTCAAACTGACTGCAATGGGATCAAAGTGACCCTTCTTTGGGGTCACATATCCTGCTCATCGGGGCTGGCCTCCAGGTTCCTGAGATGTAAATCTTGACAGTAGAAGACTGCCATCTTCCTACTGTGGAACAGCAGGTGAATTTGAACTGTTAGTCTTTGGGTTAGCAGAGTAACATGTAGCACACTACATCATCAGAGCTCCTGTTCACCGGGCGTTGTTACTGTTAGGTGCTGTTGTGTCTAGTACAACTCATAGTAACCCTATGGACAACAGAGCTGGACTGTCCTGTCCCCCACCCTGTGCCATCCTCATAATCTCTGACCACTCAAGCCCATTGCTGAAGTGACTGTGTCAGCTCACCTTTGCTGTCCCTCTGTCTTTCCAAGCATGATGTCTCTCTACAAGGAACAACCTCTGCTAGCAACATACAAAGTGTGAAGCTTCAAGATGAAACTTTATCATCTTTGCCTCCAAGGAGCACTCTGGCTGCACCTTCTCCAAGACATGCCCGTTTGTTCTTTTGGTAGTCCATGGGATATTCAGTACTTTTCTACCAAAACACAGTTCAAAAGCGTCCATTCTCCTGTTTTCCTATTCACTGTCCAGCTTTCAGATGCAATACAAGTAACTGAAAAAACCATGACCTGAATGAGCTGCACCTTAGTACTCAAATTGATATCATTGCTCCTCAGTAATTTGGCATGGTCTCCCAGGACAATGCCTCCTGATTTCCTGACTGCTGACCTTTGGATGAAACTTAAGCCACAATATAGCTAAAGAGTTAAATGAGTGCTGCAGGCCATTATTTTATTGAAAAACAACAATGGCCCTTATAAATCCTCGCTTAACTCTTTAAGCTACTCTTTCACCTTTCCGAGCATGATGTCCTTCTCCAAAGACTGGCCACATGCCCAAAGCATATGAGACAGAGCCTCAAAATCCTTGTTTCCAGGGAGCAGCCTGGTTTCACACTCTCTAGGACAGAGTTGTTTGTTCTCCTAGAAGTTCATGATATGCTCAACACTCTTCTCCAGCACAACAGCTCAAAGGCATTTATTCTTCTGTCATTCATAATTATTGTCCAGCCCTCTGATGTATAGCAAGTAATTGCAAACATCATAGCCTACATTAGGCACACCTTAGTCTCCAAACTGACATCGTTGCTTTTCAGTACTCTAGCTAGGTTCCTGACAGCAGACCTTCATCTTTTGATTTCCTGAGTGTTGGTGCAGAGTGTGTTACTTGTGGAACTAACCAATCCAAAGTTGTTAACAATCTCAATCTCTTCTCCATCTGTCATGCAGCTGCCACTTAACCTAGTGATAAGAATCCTTGTTTTCTTGATGTTGAGCTTCAATCATATTAAAGACTACAGGTTTTGACCTTCTGCAGTAAAGGCTTCAGGTCCTCCTCAGTTTTAGCAAGCAAGGTTGTATCATCTACATAAAGCAGGTTACCGATGAGTCTTCCTCCAGTCCTGATGCCACATTCCTCCTCATACAGTCCAGCTGCCCGAATGATCTGTTCTGCATGTAGACGAAAAAGATATGGAGATAGACTGCATCCCTGATGCACACCTTTCCTGATCATGAACCGTGCAGGTTTTCCTGCTTTGTTCTGACTACTGGTTCCTGGTCCAAGTGTAGGTTTCACATGAGCACAAGCAAGTGTCTTGGGATTCCCATTCTCCTAAAGGTTAGCCACAATTTATTGTAATCCACACAGTCCAATGCCTTTGCATAGTTAATGAAACATAGACTTTCCTCTGGGAACTCTCTGATATAGATATTGAATATACCAGGGACTGTGAGGAAAATAAACAGGTTCATCCTGGAGAGGGTGAAACCAGACTACTTCTTGGAGGCAAGAATTCTGAAGCTTTGTTTGACATATTTTGGGTATGTTGCAAGGAGGGACCAGTCCTTGGAGAGGGATGTCATACTTGGGAGGATGGAGGGACAGTGCAAGAGAGAAAGAGCCTCTATGAGATGGATTGATTCAGTGACTGGGGTAATGGGGGTTAGATGTGTCAGAAACAACAAGGTTGGCACAGGATAGAGCAGGGTTCAGAGCTGTTTTACATAGGATCGCTATAAGTCGCAAGTGACTTGATGGTACATAACAACAATCACAGATGTTGTTGATTGCCGTCTAGTCTAGCATGACTCATAGCAACCCTATGAACAAAAGACCTGAAACCTTTCTATAACTACCAACATTTATCCAAGTTTGTGTGTGTGTGTGTGTGTATATATATATATATAATTTTATTTAATGTGACTTTTTTTCTTCTTTCTTGAGAGACGGCAGTCTTTTAGTGTCTTATAGGTGTTGTAACAGAATTATCACCCCCAGGGGATGGAAAACAAGAGGAATGTGATATGTCTCAGTTCTAGAAGCCACAAGTCAGCGACCAGGAGCTCTTGGGCCTGTGCTCCCTCCAGAGTCTCTGCTAAGGGTGCTTCTGCAGCTTTTCTGGGAACCCCAGGATCTCCTTGGCTGTGACTACATACTCCGGGACCTGTCTGTCTTCACCTAATCTTCTCCTCTCCTTGTGCCTGTGTGTGGTCTCCTACCTCAGTTGAATGGATAGCACTGGACACCCACCCGGCTAGACCGGACTCCCTCCTCCTCACCACACTCAGTTCCACCACGTCTTTTGCCGTGATACCTTCTCATCCTCAAGCTGGAGCCAAATCAAAGCGGAAGCTCCGCTGAGAATTGAGGCTACAAATCACACAGGAGGAGATTATCTATCTTTCTTCCTTTGAATCCCTGGTAAATTCAAATCTTCAGGAAGGGGCGGGTAGCAGTGCACCTCGCTCTGGGCCACACCTCCCCAGCCTTTGTATGGTAATTATTGTTGTTATGTGCTGTTAAGTCACACAGGACTCACAGAGCCCCTGTCAACAGCAAATGTGAACCCTGTCTTCTTCTGCGCCATCCTCAAAATCTCTGACCTACTCAAGGTTCTTGGGGTCACAACATGGCCATTTCTAGGGAGTGGTATTAAAAATGGAGAAGAAAGGGACTGTGATGCCCCATTTACCCAGTTTTTGAAAGACTTAAACATAATTAAACGAAAACCAAGGGCTGCACAGAAATGAGCGGTCAGGCAGGCTCTCAATAGGCCATGAGGGGCTGCGAGACAACTTAGCCCTGAATTCAGCTGCTGCTCCAGGGCTGTGTTAGACGGTGCCCAAGGAGGCAGAACACTGGGAGAATTGCCGGCAAGCCCTCACTTAGCTTCGCTCTTTCTAGCTTCTCATTTTCTGCGCAGGTTCCTCTGTCTCCTGGAATTTGAGTGGGTATAAATTGCACGATTCTCTCTGGGGGTTGAGCTGGAGAATGAGGAAAATGATAGCTCCTCTGTAGCTGGGTCTATTTTTGCTTATGGAAGCACATTCTGTACTTGAGGGGCAAGGATCTCTGGAGGGCTGTCCATACCTGGCTCAGGGGGCGGCCTTATTTACAGCCGGTGGAAATGATCGTCCAGAAGCAGAGGGTCCTCCCTGCTGACTCCCCCTACACTCACCAGGGCGGTCTATCACAAACCCACCCCAATGCGTCCAGGAATGAGGAATTCCGCAAAACCCAGGCTCACTTCATTCTGATTTAATAAACATTGGAACAGTGTTTTGTTTGTTTGTGGGGTGTTTTGTGGGTATTTCCCCCCTCTCTTTGTTCCAATTATATCAACATGGCACCTTGCTGCACAACATTGTCCTGAAGACGTGTGTTTGCTCTGGAGGGTGAGGTCATGGTGGCTTTGAGGTACAATTCTCACCTTCCGTTCAGGACACCCATATCCCACGCCTGGTTCATGCACCTTTCTGTCCGCAGAGCCTTTTGTGTTGGGAGAGTGTTTAGCAAGTTTTAGGAGAAAGTCTTGACTAAAATGGACGAGACAGAAAGGCCTGGTGATCGGCCTCCAAACCCCAGTCAATGAAAGTCATACATGGATCACAACACACCGATGCACAAGCCACACGCAGCAGAGTCCTGGGCAAGACTTCTCTTTTGTCCCCACCTGCGGGTTGGGTCGCTGTGTGTGGAGGGCTGATTCAATGACAGCAAATAAACAACAACAAACCTAACAACTTTCGGAGGAGGGAGCTCAGGACGTCATGGCAGCTGAGACACGAGCCAGGAGGAGGCTTCTTGTCAAAGCTCCAAGAGGTCCTGCACACAGGGCTTTCCCCGAGAGCACATCCCTTAAAAACAGACGTTGCTCTTAGCAAATAGAGTGCGAGAAATGAGTTTAACGGACGTGCATGAAGAAAGAGAAGCAGAGTGCTAGGGGGGGGCGTCAAAGAGAGCTGAGAAGGGCCCCTCCGGCTACGATGGGCTGTGTCCACAGGGAGCAGCACCAGGTCTCAGTGACTTCACTCGCTGCACTGTGGGCGTTTGTAAGGGGGCCTTTCACATGGTGACTCAGGAGGCCAAGATCCTCCCAACTGTGGCTCCAATTCTGCATAGCAGGGGTTAGCACAACGTAGACCATATGGTAAATGTGGCCCATGGCTTATTGCTTTAAATAAAGCTTTATTAGAACACGCTCACTGATTGCATGTGACCTAGGGCTGCTTTTCTGCTGTAGAAGCACAGGTGGAACGCTGAGTGACCACGGGAAGCTACAGACGGGTTCCTAACACACACACACACACACACACACAGTCAGAAAATCACTGCGAAGCTACAGACGGTTTCCTAACACGCTCACACACAGTTACAAAATCACTGCAAAGCTACAGGTGGGTTCCTAACACGCTCACACACACAGTCACGAAATCACTGGTTCCACTTCCTCTAGGGATGTGGAGTCTTCAGCGGGAGGGGACGAGCGGGAGAAGGGCTCAGGCTGGAGGTACTCGGGGATCAGGCCTGGAAGCGGAGCGGCCGGTTCTGCCTGTGCAGACACATGTCGTGTTCTCATTGCCTCAAAGGACTGTGTCTGCCAAGGTCTGTGACATCCCACATCAAGTGGGTCTGTTGGTGCCATTTTCCCAACAGCATGCACTCACTTCGTGTGTCTGTCACACTTTCTCCCAATATAATTCTAATATTTCATACATTTTCTCATGCTATTGCATGTTTAATGGACTACCGTACAGTATAAATATAACTTTCACAGGCACTAGGAAACCAAGACCTTGGTCTGTCTCCCTTTACTGTGAGACTAGTTTTATTAGAGGTTTTGGAATAAAATCTGAAACGACAATATCTCAAGATCTGCATGGACTCAGGGGAAGGGAAAGGAGAGGCAGGCCAGGAGAGCGAGTAGACGAGGGGGAGAGAGTTAGGAGGAGTCAGGCATTGGAGTGTCGAATGAGAGGTTGGTGGTTCAAATCCACCAGTTTTCCCACAGGAAGGAGTTGAGGTAATCTGTTTCTGTTAGGATGCACCTTTCCAGAAATCTGCAGGAGGGTCACTACGCATCTGACTGGACCTGACAGCAGAAGTCTGCGATGAGTAGCTGTGGGGTTAGGTGCTTAAGAGGCTTGTCCAGGCTCCGTAGACTGGACTCCTTGGAGCAAGAATGGTAAGTGGCTCTGCCTGTATCACCGAACTCTTCTACCATTGGACGGAGGACACTGGCTCTTGCTTGAAGGAAAAACCAGGCCCAGGACCTACGTTCCCTCCCATGCTCTTGCTCAGTCTATATCTGCCTCTGCTTTGTCTCTGTGTCCCAGAGAGGAGCTCCTCGGTGGAGCCCGTGCTCAAAGCTGGTTTCTCACAGCAAAATCTCAGGCAATCATTGCCAGGAGCCCAGCTGGTCTTGGTGGAAGAGGTTGGTTAGTCAGGGCTTGGAACTGGTCAAATGGGATGGTCCAGGAAGGAGGAGGGGCACCTGAGTTCTAGGGAAGAGTCTGGTCGGAGGTTTTGGGGTCATTTTGGAGATGGAGTGAAACTGAAGGATGTAGTAGTCACCCCTGTGTTTGGTCAGTGAGAGAAGACATTTAGGCTCCGGAGTGAGCACCTGGCCCCCCTTGTCTGCTTTTTAAGGCAGATTCCATACGTCTCTTACCAGTTCCCTTCTCAGCCACCCTGAGCTGTGCTGCAGAAATGTGTTCTCTCCCCTTCAAAGCCGCGTGAAGAGTGAATTATTGGGCAATTTGAGGAGGGACATTTAGGAAGAAGACATCACATTTAAGAGGTTGCAATGAGCATTCAGAGGTCAAAAGAATTGGGGAAATGACTTCATGATTTTTCTTTCATAAAAGCAACACAGATAATGGAATAACACATGTCTGCTGCCTGGAGCTTCCTTTCCTCTGCGGATTTATGCAGCATAAAAACACGTCTTTAGAGCTTTCCTTGAGTGATTTAAAAACCAGATGGAAGCCAGCAAGCCGGCTCCATCTGTCCCAGCCACGCTGTCATTCATTTCCTGGGTAAGTGAGTAGAAATGGTGGCCGCGTGCTTCTCGCCGAGTGCTGGGCATGGTGCTCTGGGCCCTGGCAACAGCGCCAGCAATTTCTACGCATGACGAGTCCTTCCAATAACAAGGGCCTTGTGAAGACAGGATCACATCGTCGTCCTTAGCTCCTGGCACTCCTTCCTGGAGGATGCCTCAGCGTCTCGACAGCAGCGCCCAGGCTCCAGCGAAGGAGGGGCTGCCAATTTCGTCCCCCGTGTCATATTCCATTTTCATCTTTTGGAAACCTAAGAGGTGAAGTCCAAACTCCACAAATGGTCCTTGAGAAAGGCAGAAAAATGCCAGCTGAATAGGATTCATCCCTAGGAACCGGTAATGGATTGGGACACCCTGTCTCCCCATTCAGCACTTAGGTTTTAATAGCCAGAGGCCAGGGGAGAGGAGCTCCACTTATCTCAGACATGGATCTCACCCCTGGTCCTTGGTGAACGCACCTGGGTGAGATGCCATCCTTACTCTCTGGTATCCACCTGTCCTGGTCACATGCTGTACGACCCCCCCCCCATGCTTTCATTTCTCTTCCTCGCTCCGCATGCCCCCTTCCTTCCCAAGCATTCCCTCCTCTTGGGAGTTTAAATTCCATTACAGGCGCTTGGCGTCTTGCCCACTCACTGTGGCTGAGCCTTGCATGGGCTGGCCCTTCAGATCCCCTCCTCGCGGTCCCAGGGCATCCCGTTCTGGGCGTATTTCACACTCAATTTACCACTCTTTTCCTGATGGGCAAGGAGTCCTCAGGACAAAGTGAGTAAGCATATGACTCCTAACTTAAAGGTCAGTGGTTTGAACCCAACAATTGCTTCTCTGGCAAGTGACCTGATCTTATAAGGGCTTTGGCCAAGGAGCCCTCCAGGCAGTTCTGCTCTATCTTGTGCCACTTGCTGTTGATGTTGTTATGTGTCGCCAAGTAGACTGTGACACATAACGACTCTATGAGCATCAGATTGAAATCTGTCCTAGCCTATGTCATCTTTACCTTCTCTGACATGCGTAAGCCCGTTAGTACAGTCACCATGTCAATCTAGCTCATTGAGGGTTTTTCTCTCCTTCATTGACCCATGACCTTTCCAAGCACGACATCCTCCTCCAAGGAATAGCCTCTCCTCATAACACGCCCAAAGTACCACCCTTGCCTTCAAAGAACACTTTGGCTTTACTTTCTCTAAGGCAGACCTGTCTGTTCTATTGGTCCATGGGATATTCAGCCTTCTCCTCCAATACCACAGTTCAAAGGGTCCATTCTTCTGCCCTCTTTAGTCATTCTTCAACTTTCAGATGCATTTTGGGTAATTGAAAAGACCGTGGCTTGGGCTGGGTACATCTTCGTATTTAACAGTCATCATTCCTTTGTAGCACTTTGGAGAGGTCCCTAACAACAGAGTTTTCCAGTGTGTCATTTCTTTTAGTTTCTCGACAGCTGGTGGTGGTTGTTATTTACTGTAAAGTCAGAACTGCTGACCCTTCGGCAGGTTTTCAGAGGCAGTTAATCACACAGGAGGAGATTGGCCATCTTTCTCCCACGGAACAGCGGGTGGCCTAGAACCACGTGCCTTTGGGATTGCAGCGCAGCTTCTTGCCACTAGGCCACCAGAGCTCCTTGCTGGTGCCAAGAGTGTTGATTATAGATCCAAGTAAGATGACATTGTTGACAATTTCAATCTTTTCTCCACCTCCAATGACATTGCTATTGGCCCAGTGGTGAGGCTTTTTATTTCCTTGATGTGGAGATATAACCCATATTGAAGGCTGTCATCTCTGACCGTCTGCAGTAAGCACTTCACGTCATCTCCTCCTTCAGCAAGCAAGGTTGTGTCATCCGCATAACGTGGATTGATCTGAGTGTTCCTCAGAGCCTGATGCTGCATTCTTCTTCATAAATTCCAGCTTCTGGAATGATTTCTTTCGCATACAGATTGAATAGGAGTGGAGAGGGCAGGCAGCCCTGGCACACACCTTTCCTGGTATTACACCATCCGGTGTTCTCTTTCTCCGGTTACTAGGAGTCAAGAATTGAGTCAATGGCAACCAACAAGATCTCCCACTAATCATTTGGATTATTTCCAACATTGTTATCGAAATAATATCAAGGTAAACATTATTGCATATGTTTTTGTGTGTCTCTCTGGGACTGTTTCTCTGCAGACAGATAGAGAGGCCTATTTACATAACTGCAACTGCTGGATAGATTACAGCTATAGACACATACAGACAGACACACGTGGATAGACAACCATACATACATACTCCAATAAACACATGCACATGGATAGACAGATACACAGATAATTTGAACAAAAGAAGCAGCTCCTTAATTGCACATTAGTTTTTTTTCTTCTCCTGAAGGAAACGGAAGTGAACTTAGCCATTAAACAAAAATTAATACTTAATGGCATTTTAATAGAACAAAGATAGTATCTGACTACTGATTCCATTTTGTCTGCAAAATATATAGAGAGGGGACAGTCTCCATGGTCCAGTGCTCTGCTGCTAACTGAAAGGTCAGTGGTACGAATCCTCCGGCTGCATCTCAGGAGGACGCTACGTCAGCCCATTTCCGCAATGACTACGGTTGCTGTTAGTCAGAACTGATGCAAAAGCCACGAGTCTGATTTGGGGTGGTTGTTGTTGTCAAAGATTCCCATTTGGACATCTGTGGGCGTGTCTACATCTGTACAATGACACGTTGTCAGGTAAACAGAATAGAAACCCACAAAAACTACAGCAGCGCTTGTCCTTAAGCATTAAAATGCTAATTCCTTTCTTTTTCTGTTGCTGGGCATTCCTTCTGCTTTCTAGAGAGCTGGTATGTAGCTATGGGCATGTTGTTGTTGTTGTTGTTGAATGCCTTTGAGTCGAGCACGACTCACGGTGATCTTATGAACAAAATGCCAGAAGCCCCTCTACAACTATCGGCATTTATCAAAGTTCATAGAGCTTTCAGAGGCGTGTTGTTTAGGAAGTGGATGCCACTCCTGCTTCCAAACTACGGATTTACAAATGAAAAAATAAAATAGTAGTTACAAAGCAAGTAACTTAGCAAATGCTCCTAATGCGTTAACAGAAGTAACCTGCAGCAGAGAGGTGATCAATTCTGACTCTGGGCCGAAATCACCCCCAACAGACCCTCCTGAACAGAAGCAGCTGGGGGTGGGTGGGTGGAGAATGAGCTGGGGGAACGTGGCTGCTTGCCGGTGGGTGTGACATCACCTCCTGGCGGCTGTTCCCTCTACTGCTCATTCTGCTCTTCTGTGTGTTGTTATTCGGGCCCCTCAGTGGGTCTCCCTCACAGCTGGGAGATACCTGTTGATCTTATATCGCTTTTAATTGGTCAAAACCAGGATAGAGTCCTTTCCCCGGAGTCAATCTCAACACATGTGACTTTTTATTCACAGATCTCCACGTTTCTTCCAAGGTGCCTTTGGGTAGACTTGAACCACAAACCTTTTGGTCAAGGGCTTGCGTTGTTTGCACCCAGCAACTCTTCATATAGTCCCAGACACTAAAATGGAGGAAAACAGTCTATAATTCTTCAAATATTTATGATGAGAGTTGTTCTCTTCCAGCCAGAAGGTGGTCTCAGCCTCCGTGTCTTGTCCCTCCAAACCCCACCGTAATCAAGGATGCAAAAGGGTCCTGGTGGGATGTTTGTAATGTGGGAGACCAGACAGAGACTCCACGTGGGAGGAGACGTTTGGGAAGCTGTTCATCCATGTATCCAGGTATGCAGGTGTTTACGTGAGCATGTGCATTGGAGAGAGTGTGTGCACATGTACCCACGTGTATCCCCTACCCTGCGCGTGTGTACACACACACACACACACACACACACGACACTGATGGAGCTCAGGGGAGAGGAACTGCGTTTTTGAGTCATGCCAGGTGAGCAGCACAGACGAACAATTCCTCTTACATGAACTGTCCAGAGTGAACAGACGCAGACTCAAAAGGCAAGTTAATGGTTTTCAGGAGGAGGAGGGTGCGTGTGGATGGGAGTCGTTGCTGACAAACTGGGGTGACTGGGGTGATGAGAACTGTTGGAAATAGAGAGCAGTGGTGGGTAACAAGACCGTGGATGCACCTGATCCCACTGAATCGCGTACTTAAAATGACATTTGGGAACTTGTACCCCCAAACAGTCCAGCTGTCATTAAGCTGAGCTGCTCTGACGCACAGGGACCTGTTCGCTAGTCGACCTTGATTTTTCAGACGTGGATCTCCAGCCCTTCCGTCTCAGTCGCCTCTGAGTGAACTGGAACCATCACCCGTTCGGTCACCAGACGAGCACATTAACCTCTAGGCCCACCCACAGACTGTTGTGTGTGCCGTTGAGCCAGAACTTACTCACAGCTCGCCCTCCGTGGGGTTTTCAGAGGCAATTTAATCAGGAGGAGGAGGGTGCCCATCCTTCTCCTATGGAGCAGCTGGTGGATTTGAACCAAGTGCCTTTGGGATTGCAGAGCAGCTTCTTGTTAGTGGTCATCCAAGGCCTAGTTGGAAGTGCAGTCCTTTATCTCCAGGAAGGGGCATGTGCAGTAAACATGGCGGGGTGGTCTCACGGAGTCGGCGACAGCTCATATAGCCCCGAGGAACAATGGCCGTGAACCACGCCCTGTCCTGCACCATCCTCATCAGCTCTGACATCCCCCAGCCCTTCGCTTTGTTGAGGGGCTCCCTCCTTCCTCTGACCCTCCACCTTTCCCAGCCTGATGTCTTTTTCCGATCCCTGGTGCATCCTGACAATGTGCCCAGGGTATGAGAGATTAGATTCATCATCCTCACCTGTCATGAGCACCTTGACCCACTTCCTCCGAGACAGCCTTGTCTGTTCTTCCGGCAGTCCACGTGATACAGTCCACGAGGTCGTCAGTATCGTTCTCCACTGAAATAGAGAATGGAACATGCAAGAGTAAACGTGAGAAGCCATCAGCTCTGGCCCACCAGGTGACTCCACGAGGCTTTCGGAGCGTCTGTTGAATTTATATTAAGATGGCGCCTCAGGTGAGGGCTGGTGGCCAAGCCCTGCCCCAGGTGGGACTTTCCTGGATTGATGGGCTGTCTTGGTGAGAACCTGCAGTTGAAGGGGGCAGAGGCTAGAATTCCTTGAAAGCCTCAATGACTGCAGGATGCTAAGACACTGCAGAAACTGTCTCAAAAGAGCACCCTCAGCCTCCCTGCCACCATAAACCCAGACCCAGGGCCTGAGCCCTCGGAAACCCGGGCCGAAGGCCCGGGAGACTCTGACCCCTTGTCTGACACCAGCTCGGCACTTGTGCATAATGTTGCATTTTAACTCCAGTCCTCACACGTTGGGGAACCAACCTTTGAAATGCCTTCTCATCAGCATTCACTCTCCTGGAGAACCAGCGTTCACACCTCTTGTTCCCTGGTGGCAGATCCCTCTGGGTGAAGCCCATGTCTCTGGCAGCATCTCCACCTATGTCTCCTGAGAAAAGCTGCTTTGATTTTGCGCTCTCAGGAATCCTGTTGTTCCCAGGGGCACACTTCACTCTCTGGAGTCCCTGGATTTCCAAATGCCGAAGACCAAAGGCTTATGGCAATATGTAACTCTCGGCGTGGAGTGGAAATGGATTCACCGACAGTCGAAAAAGTATTCTAAAATGTAGATGTAGAAAAGTGTCATTTTCATACTCTTTTTATAACTTGATGTGTTTATCAAAGTCCACATTTCCCTCTAATGATAGTAAAATCAATGAAGTCACTTAAGTGACTTCCGTCCGAGTGTGTAATGTATCGGTTAACTTGAGTTTTAGGTGCAGTTGTCGTCGAGGTTATCGCCTGCCCACTTGGTTAGCCTCTTTTCCTGCCTTTGCTGTTGCTGTTTTGGGGTTTACAGATTGTCCCTGACTCGTGGTCAGTCCACGTGCATCAGCTCCATAGAGTTTTCGTTGGCAGCTTTGGAAGGAGACGGCCAGGTCTTTCTTGTTGGTCTCATTCTGGAAGCTCTGCTGAGATATGGTCAGCACCATGACGCATGCTGGTCTCCATTGACCGATGACACATTCACCAGGAACTGAACCCAGGTCTTCTGCACAGAAGGAAGAGATTGTACTGAGGAGCTATCCATGACCCTCTAGGGTTGGTCTTCTTTGTTAGGGGGCTAGAGACTGGCCCATGGTGGATTCCTGGATGGTTGGTTGGTGTCTGCTCTGTTTCCTGTTCCAGACATAACTATCCTGACGGTTCTCTGTCTCTTCTGCCTTCTGTCACATCTGTGGCCCCAGCATTTGTCTCCTCTAAAACCCTCTATCACCAGGTTGTATCAGGTACCAATATGCCCTCCTCCTACAGCCCCTCCAGCCTCCCAACAGTCCTGCATTCACAAGAGTGAGATTGGGAAGGCTGGGCTCCTTCCCTAAGCCTTCTGAATTCTCAGGAAAACAAGGCTGTACTCACAAATTTGCTGCAGTAGCCATAGGTCCAGCCACCAGGCTGTTTCTCCTCTAATTGTTGGCGACTGTCGATTGGCTGCAGCTCTGACCCATGTGACTTCTCCTACCAAACAAGCTGAGAGCATAGGTTCTGACAGTCTACACTATATGTCTTGTGCTGGGCATGAAGCTTGGCATGTGGGGCTAGGAAGCTGATTAGGCAGTAACTGAAGACATCAAGTTATATCTATTCTAGGGCGGGATGGAATGCGAGCTTGTGCACTCGATACCCTCACACGCTGTGACATAATCCAACATGGGGTGTGTTCCATCCACACGCACACAAAATGC
The DNA here is from genome assembly GCF_000299155.1 of Elephantulus edwardii. Classification (NCBI taxonomy): domain Eukaryota; kingdom Metazoa; phylum Chordata; class Mammalia; order Macroscelidea; family Macroscelididae; genus Elephantulus; species Elephantulus edwardii. Next base: position 3,324,290 of record NW_006399943.1, on the reverse strand, counting down.
TCCTGATCAGAGGGAAACGGTGAAGGGTCAGGGAGCGTCCATCAGGATTCTAGCCATCGTTGGTGGTAAAAGTCGGAGGCTGACCTGGCATTTAAATACAGCATCGCCACTATTTTGACCCAGATAGTGACACAAAAGTCTGACTAAGATGATGGCAAAATCACAGAGCCCCAATGACACCCCAAGGGAAGGCATGTGTCACGGAGCAAGTTGTGCCCCCCAAAAATAATTTGTCTAGATGGCGATTCTAGGTGGTTTAGGAGTTTTGTAATGATGTAGTTGGAAGTTTAATGATGTAATCACTGGCCATCATGTGACCTGATAGAATTAGCCTCCACACATGATGTTCATCTGTCTGATGTTGTAGACAGAGCCCAGGTGGGGTGATGTGTGATGAGCTGCCAACTGAGAGATCATCAGTTTGAATCCATCAGCTGATTTGAGGGAAGGAGAGGTGAACAGTTGACTCCACAAAGACTCACAGTCTTGACAGCTCCGTGAGGGTCTATATGAGTCAGAATAGCCAGCAGTAGCGGGTTAAGTTGTTACGGAAGCAGGATTAGAGGCGCTTATGCTAAAGGAGTGATCTGCAACCCACAGCAGGAGCCGATCTCTTCTGAGACGTGAAAGAGGCAGACAGGTGAGCGGAGAGCAGAAGACCAGGAAGAAGAGCAGGAAGTGGATCCCATCCTTCACACCTGGAGTCTCTGGCTGACAACCTCCGAGACCCAGGAAGACGGGCGCTAAGACACGGATGGCTCCAACGAAGCCTGAGCCTGTGAGTGCTGGAAAGAGACAAGGGACTTCTCCCAGAGCTGACAGACAGCGTTTCCCCCAGATCTGGCTCCCCTAACACGCGCATCTAGCCTCCTGGCGGTGTAACAGGGAGTCGTGCAGCCCCCTCAGAGCCCGCACCTCTCGAGAAGGTAGAATCCTCCAGTGGTTCCTTAGAAGAAAGACGAGACGCTCCTCCCATGTGCAAATCCAGTGGAGGGTCAACTCAGTTCCCACTCGAAGGCAATGACAGAGGAAGAAAGATTCCTAAACTGAGAGAATGGATTTTGTCTGTTACAGCAGTCCTGGGAGAGTACGCCACGTAACCGCGCTGGTGAGACGGGAGCTGACGCCTGGAACAGTCCAGTGAGGAGGATTAGTTTTCCATATCTGGGCTCAGAACGGAATGGAATTGCAGCGGATTACCGTCTGCCACGGGTGCGGAAATGGGGAGTTTCCTGACACTGTCATCCTCCGCTCTGCTAAGTCTGTGCTGTCAGGTAGAGCCAGACTCGGCAGGACTGAGGGGGGTGGTGCAGAGAGTGAAATGTTGAGATGGAGGAGAAAATGGGAGGGGGCTTGCAGAGATTAAGACTGTTGTTAGGTGCCATCCACGCCTGGAAATCCCACATCAGACCACGATTGTTCCACAGGGGCCACAGACTGTAATCTCTGGATGACGTCCTGGTGGTGGGATGGTTATAATCTCCCTTGACGTTCTTCCTGAGGAAGAGGAGTTAGTCAGCTTCTGAGAACTTCTACCATCTTGGAAGTCCTCCGGGGCACGCATGTCACAATTGACATCTTTGTGATGTCGTTGATTGATCGCCTTGTGCTGTTAGGTACCACTGAGGTGACGATGCCTGGAGTGACCTCGCCCTGTCCTGGACCGTCTTCACAGTCTGACACACTCAAGTCCACTGTCACAGCCACTGTGCCGGTCCACCTCGGAGAGGGTCATCCTCTTTCTTGGATGCCCCTCCTTTCCTAGCATGATATATTTTTCCAGAACTGGTCACTCCTGTTGCGTGTGAGACGGAGTTGTTGCACCTCAGTGTTAGGTCCTCAGGGTTGCGTGTCCTAAGAAGTCCCTTCCCCACAGGTGGTGGTGGTCACCTTACATACCTGTCTGTTGTGAGGCTGTAAGATGAGCCAGGTGATCCTGGACCCCTCATGTCACCACTCTGAAGTCCTCCCTGGGCTGCAGTCTAGTGCTCCCCAGTGCTTGTCAGAGACTGTGATTTACACAGCTGGACTTGGGCTCAGAGAGGTCAGCATGGTGGGACAGCAATCTGAATTCACGCCTGTTTTCCAGGTGAGCTTTACACAGGACAGTCCAGGCCTCTCCAGAGGACACGTGGCTCTGGGGGCTGCTGGTGAGTGGACGGGGTTGGGGCTCCCAGACTTGCCTGTAGGTCCCTGCTGGTGCAGGAGCAGGAGGGCGGTCTTTGATGAGTGAAGGAGGGGGCATTGCAGACCAGGAGCCCTGGCACCTAAAGGAACTTCTTTGTCCCTGAAGGCGGAGGGTCGTGCAGTAGGTTCTGGCCCCAGGCCCATCCCCACGACTGGGCTTAGCTTCCTTAACTGCTGGAATCACTCACCATGCTTTTCCTCATGTACAGCTGGGACTTGGACACACATTTCTGGAAATGGTGAGAAACATTCCTGGGATAAAAGTGGAGAGCACTGTCAGCTTTAGAAAAGTAATTGTGGAGATTAGAAGCTGTCACGTCTTGTTTTGCATGAATTCGACTTTTGAAAATTAGTCTGGGAAGGTACAAATGTATCTCTTTGCTTCCAGCAAAGCTTGTCAAAGGCGGCGTCAGAGAATTTGAACATTCCTCGTGGAGACTTCTTAGGTGGCAGAGGCAGCACCGTGGTGTGCGTTCACGTCTGCGGGGCCCCAGCAGAAGCCCTCAGCTCCCGTCTGCCTTGTAAGTTCAAACTGGACATTAATTTCATGCCAGAGTCCCTGTTACTAAAGCATTATTTAAAATGAATATTTTAATGAAATTATGCAAATGATATTAGTCGACTAGAATTTGTATTGAATCAGCAATATTTTCAGCCATGCTTCATTGTGGCACTTTCAATAATCTATGAACTAAAGGGACTTGTAAGATGATTATCTTGAAGGATTGGTGCTGTCTGTTCTCCAAGGGAGGTGAAGTCACCTCCTGCCCTCTTCACAGTTTCAGAATTAAATGGTTAAAATGGTATCGAATCTTCAAGATCTTAGGGAGATGGATAAACCCCACATAAGTTATTTGAATGTGAATTTTCTGACAACATGAAGATGGTCTTTAATCCTCAGGAGAAAATAATGTGAGTGAATAAAGAAAAAGTAAGACTGCAAATAATCTTATTACCATTTACCTCGGTCCATGTAACGATCTAGATAATAATTTGAACTAGAAGCTTTGAAGAATATGTGTAAGGATGAGAGCAAACACACCCAAAGCAGCTCTGGGCTATGAGCACAAAGAAGAGTCCTTAAGTCACAATTAGTGTTACGGAAGTACAAAGTGAAGACACATGCAGTGAGATCGGGAACGAAAATTACCGCACACATCTAGAGGGCAGAGGGGCATCATACAGTTTTGTTTCCATAGCAACTAGCATGATTTCTGGCTCTGGGAGGTATACAGGGAATGTTTTCTGACTGAATACGGATGGATGGATGGATGGATGGATGGATGGATGGATGGATGGATGGATAAATGGATAGTTAAATGAATGAATGGGTTGATATGAATGGAAGTTTGGGTAGATGGGTAGGTGGATGGATAGGTGTGTAGATATAGATGGAAAGGTGAGTGAGTGAATAAACATTTGAGTAAATTGGTGGATAGATAGATTAGATAGATAGATAGATAGATAGATAGATGAATGGATAAATGGAGCCTGTAAACTAAGTAGCTAACAGTCAGTGGCAACAATAAGAAGCCACTCATTTTGTGGTAATTTGTTAAAGCCGCAATAAAAATAAACACACCATCAAGAAAGAAAGGATTCCAAATGGCAGTGGACTTCTGTCCACAGCCTTGCAAAGAAGATGCTTCTGGGGGCTAAAAATGGTAAGATGCAGGCTAACCAAGGGATATTTCCATCCCTCTGAGGATACACCAGGGAGTCACATTCAACTGCTAACTGAAGGTAGAGAGATATTAAAATCCACCGGCTGCTCCAACAGAACACGATGGGCAGTCACATTTTACAAAGATTTACACCCTGAGAAACCCAGCGGAGGGTCACTATGAAGCCGAGTCAAGTTGGCAGCAGTGGGTAAGGGCGCATGAATGCCATTTCAGCATTTGACTACCAGTCTCCAAAGGAGTGTTAACTGATTATATTAACCAATAGGGGGATATGGTATAACCTTCCTATGGAATTTGTAATTTTAATTTTATAGTCAAGATTTGAAAACCAAGGTCATCTTAAACATTCAAATTGTTCGTCATGAGATGGCAAGCAATAAACCTGAAATTTCTGGAAAAGGGTCTTACCCCCTTCAGGTTTCAGATGACATGAATTCATTCTGCTTATGACACTATCTGGATTGCTGAAGGGGAAGAGGAATTGAAGCTTTTCTTGAAGATCAAAGACCACAGCCATCAATACGGAATACACCTCCAGATAAAGAAAGCCAAGTTCTCACTCCTGGTCCAAAAAGGAACATCATGACTCAGAGAAAAACCTCAAGTTGCCGAAGATTTCGTTTTACTTTGATTCCCAATCAACACCCATGGAAGCAGTGGGTAAGAAATCAAAGTCCACCTGGCATCGGACACATCCACTGCGGAAGGACACTTGCCAGGGTTAGAAACAAAGATGCCGCTTCGAAGGTTAAGGTCTACCTGACCCTAGCCATGATATTTTCAATCACCTCATGTTGTTTGTTGTTGTTATGTTCCATCCAGTAACCTGCGACTCATGGTGACCCTGTACAAGAGCTCTGAGTGATGCTCTATTCTGAACGGTCTCACACACCTAATCCCACTGCCCCACTTACTGTGTCAATCCATCTCATCCTGGGTTTTCCTCTCCTGCACTGTTCCTCCACCCTTCTAAGCATGGCATCCTTCTCCAAGGAATCATCTCATATGATAATAAATAAAAATAACAATTTCTTGCTGCCAAGTCAGAACCAACTCAGAGCTGAGCCTCGGTTTTCAGAGGCCTGGACATTGCACAGGAACAAGCTGTCCACTTTTCTCCTTTAAGCAGCTTGTGAGTTCAAACCACCTGCTTTTGGCTTGGCAGTGCAACTCATGCACGAGCCCACCAGAGCTTGCTGGGTAATATATAAAGAGAATGGTCAGCTTTAATTATGGTGTAGGTGAAGAGTGTTATCTCTGCCCTGGGCCATGTATTACTCAGATGTCAGGGCCCTCTGACTGCATCTTACATGTCTTGCACGTGCTATTAGATGAAGCCAGTCCTTGGAGAAGGAGGTCTTGCTTGATAGAACATCCACAAAGGGACAATGTTTCATTCTGTTTCTCAGGGTCAACACTCAGACACTGGCTGGCCATGGAACTCATCTCTCAGAGCCTCAGTTCCCTCATCTAGGAGTGTAGGTAGCAGTGCCACCTGGCATGCAGGTTAGTGTGGAAATCAGGTCGTGATGAGAACCCAAGAAACTCATTGCCATGGTCCATCCAACTCGGAGCAGCCCTATGATGTAGAGCAGCCCTTCCCCTTTGGGGGTCACAGGCTGTAAAGCATGTGGGAGCAGCTAGGGGGTGTAGACTGTCAACAGCAGGTCACCACATAGTCCGCTAAGCCACCAGAGTTCCTTGATGATGAATGAGCACTGGGCGATGGTTTACACAGAAGGGTGACAACGAATGCTCTGAGTTCAGTGTCTACTTCCGGTAAGCACTAGGGACTTTAGGATGGTCAGCCCAGGTGACCACCCTCACCCCTCTGGAATGGTCAGCCCAGTGGCTGCCCTCATCCCTTTGGGATGGTCAGCCCGGTGGTCACCCTCACCCCTTTGGGATGGTCAGCCCGGTGACTGCCCTCACTCAGCCCAGTGGCCACCCTCACCCCTTAGGGTGCTCAGCTGTCCTCCAGGAGCCTTTCATGTGAGAACTGTGACGGTGAACCACGTGGCGTGTCACTGTGACTCTGCTTGTTTTTGAACAGGAGCAGGTGGTGGACACGGGGAAGGAACAGAGGGAAGAACGCTAAGGTTCTCTTCCATCCCCCGGGAAGATGTCTGCGCCAGGGCTGAGTGTGCGGGGCCACCTGGCTGCTGTCACACCCCCCACTGGTCTCAGCATCCGCCTTTGTCTCTGGAACTCTTTCTTTGCCTGGAGAGAGAGCTGGGCTCTCACCCAAGGGCTATTCTGTAAACACAAAAGCGCAGGTGAGGGCGAGGATAAAGCCATTCTCCAAGCTGTGAGAGGCCCGCTGAGTCCTCGCTGGTTTCTATAGTGACCCGGGGAAAGTATGCTCTCTGCTAAGACATGGAGCTGGAGGGAGGCGTGTGCTGGTCCGCCATGCCGGCCCGTGTGTGACCACAGTGAGGGGACATCGAACACAGCACTGAAACAGAGAGGCCTGAGGACGGGCAGCCAGCCGGAAGTCCTCTTGAAAGCTCCCAGGCCCCTGACAGCTGGCCATGGCATTGCAGCTTCACGGTGCTGCTCTCAGGATGCAGTGGTGAAGCCCTCCTACGTTAGCCTAAAGGTCAGTGGTTCGAATCCACCAGCATCTCCTCAGGAGAAAGAGGAGGCTGTTCGCTCCCACGAAGAGTCAGCATGGACAGCCGGAGGGAGGCAGTCCCACTCTGCCCCCAGGGTCGCTAGGATCCAGAGTGGACTTGGGGACACACATGCATGTGGGCCTCAGCCCTGGCTCTCCTCCCTGGCTCTCCAGGAAGTGATCATCGAGAACGCCTTCCCCCGGGGCTGTGATGAGCTCACTTCGAGGATGCAAACACATTGCTGCTCTGCTCCAGGGACTCAGTCCAGGATGTTTTATGCTTCCGAGCAGGAGCTGAGGGCCACCTAGTCCAGGTGGCAGGCATTGGTCCAGCCCCAGCTCCAGCCCCATGGGCTCCTGGGAGATTCCTTGGCTAAGCTGAGGAGGGGTCTGTCCAGCCAGACCCAGGGAGCTCAGACTACAGCGGCCCGGGTGGAATCAGTTCGCTTGCTGCTCTGCCCAGCGAGGCTCTTCCATTTGCTTCTTGTCAGATGCATGTCACTCAGCCTGAGGTGACAGCCTCAGGCGAGCCGTTCAGGACAAGTGTGAGCACACCCACACAGCACAGACATGACTCCCAGGCCCAGAGAGCTGAGCAATTCACCTCCAATTTTGTCGCCGTCTGTTCTCTCTCTCTGAAGGGGTTGATTCCCAGGAGCGAGGTCTGTTGTAAACTTCTGTATCGATGCATGCAAAGACCAGGACAGCCGACAGCTGAGTTGTGAGGCTGGGCCTGGACATTCTAGAGTGTTCTCTCACTCTGCTGCATGGTCTCCTGAGGTGAAGGTTGTGTGAGCCTCACACCTCAGGGACAGTGAGGCCCCTCGAGCCAGGGAGCAGTCGCCGAGGCAGCATGAGGGGAGATCACTGATGCAAGACGTCCACAAGGTCTCAGAGCTCGTTCCAGCATTCGTCAGAGAAATAGGGGGCAGCTACACGGTGGGGCCTGGCTGGAGACTTTTTCCCTGCAAGGATCTGGGATCTACATGACAGGGCCACACCAAGCCATGGGAGATAGTGGAAAGGTGAGACATCTACATGGTGGGGCCAGGCCAGGGTCTCTCACCACAGAAAGACAGGACATCCACATGGTGGTAAGACACCAGGGCACTTTCAACATGGAAGGAGATGGCTTCCATGTGATGGGACCAGATGGACGAGACCAGTCCTCTGAAACTAAAGAAGGAAGGTGTACCCACACGACGGGCCCAGGTGGACGCTCTGACCGTCACTTATTTCAGAGTCAGCGCCCACACTGCCCCCACGCATGCCCCTGCCAGGCAGCCACACTTTTACTTCTTCACACGCCCTTGATTTTGGAAATTCTCGTTGGCACTCTTTGTCCTTGGCGTTCGTTTATGGCACGTCCCTACCTGCCACACTCCGGTCCTCACCTGACTCCTGATCTGTGCCCTCCCCATGAGGGGGTCTGGACCAGCCATGGTTTCCTGTCCATCTTAGTCCAGCTCTGCTCAGACCTCTTTAGCACCAGTAGTGACCACAAGCCCCTGCTCACAGACGGACTGTACAGAAGGAACACTGGCTGGAATGGAACCTGGGTCACCAACTGGGAAGGAGTGTATCCCACCACTGAGCCAACACCACCTAGACGTCAAAGTCAAATGTCAGAGGCCCTCTGGAGGAGTCAGAGCAGATTCAAAACCCTGGAGCTGACCCTTCGGCTCTGAGGGTGTCCGAGGCTGTCAGTCACGCAGGAAGCCTATCTTTCTTCTCCACAGCAGCTGGTAGTCACACTGCTAGAGACACAACCTTTGGTTAGCAGCTCAACTCTGCAAACTATGCAGCCAGATTCCCTGAATTTACAGCAGAGCCAGCTGTCCTTGTCCTTCAGCATGAGCGCCCTGGCCAAGGTGGCTCCCTGCCCTATTGCCCATGCCTTGTTTGTCTTTTCCTTTCTGGGATCACTGACACACCCCTAGCCTTCAACCCGTCTTCCTGGACCACCTGGATCTTACCAGGGCTTGTTGTGTGCTGCTGAGTTGGAACCAACCTACAGCTGGCCATCAGTGGTTTTCGGGGCCAGTCATTCCCGTGGGAGGAGATTGCCTATCTTTCTCCCAAGGAGCAGGGTGGATTCATACCGTGTGCCTTTGAGATCACAGCGAAGCTTCTCAGCACTAGGCCACCAGCGCTCCCTCCTGGGAGAATGCAGGTTTCCACCCCAGATACTAGATCAGAGTCAGCAGTGTAACAAGCCCTCTTGGTCACTGTTAGGCACACAGTGGGACGAAGGCATACCTGAGAATCAGGGACCTGGTTCGCCTGTCAGTTCTGGTTCAGGCTCTCTGGCTCTAGTTAAATCGACCCAGTTTATCGAGTGTAGAAACGTACATTCCTAGTGGAGGGTTGACCTGGAACGACCTGGTTGGGAAGCCTGGTTCTCACACACGGGGGAGCTTGGTGGCCTCGTCGTAAGAAGCTACATCCTAGCCTCAGCTACGTTGCCACAGCAGGAGGAGACAATTACTGCTTGGAAGTGACCTGGCCACCCATCTTCCTCTTCTGCAGGAGACCAGTCACGGTGCCCGGCCTCTGGCAGGTGGTCAGCGCTGATCCGGATTCCAATCATTCTAGAAGAGTTGTGATGAAATTCATTCCCAGCTGAAGGCATCGAAGAAGTGGGGTAATTGGCCAGGTGTAAAACATATGTGTCAGATTTCCTGAAAAGGTAGCAGGTGCACCCGGCACTTGAAAAACGGCGCTGTGGGTTTAGGTAAATGGCTGGAAGCCTGCTATTTGTTCTCCCAGAATCGCTTTCTTCTTGTTTGTAGCACATATCAGAGTAGGAGTTTTATTTTTGTTTATGTGATTATCTGACTGATGTTTATAGTCTCTGTAAGAGTCTTAGAAATGCAGCCAGAGTGTTCTGTAAAAGCTAGAGTGATGAGACTTGGGCTGTCCTACTTAGGACGTGGTATAGGAAAGACCAGTGATCTTTAGATAAAGACATCACATTTGTTAAAGCGGGAGATGATCACGAGGACTGGAGCTGAGCCACGGAGGAACGCATCCAGTGCCGCCAGGAGTGGATGGAAGAACCTGATGTGTGTTTAGTCCACATAAGGATCCCCTGAGTGATACCGAACCACAGTGGTCTAGTATCTTTGAAGCCTGTTTGTTTTCACCCATCGTGGAATTCCTGTCAGGAAGGTAAGTCTGGGCACAGAGCGAGTGTGCAGGGGATGTTTGCTGAGCAAAGGGGCACTATCAACATCTGTCGGCTGAGCTCCCTACTCACAGTAAGACCCACATGATGGGGGAGAAGGAGCTGGCAGAGGATGCTCCGGTCAAGACGACAGCTTAGGAAGCCCACACGTCCACCTGCCACACGGCATCACTAAGGGTCCACTTCACCCAATAACAGGATTTGTATATATCATGGGACCTTATGTTTCCTGTAAAAAATAGTTATTGAAGAAGAGGCAAATCACCAGATGAAGAAATCTCACACTCACATTGTTCAGGTAAGCAGCAATAGAGGACACTTCAGACACAACGCAAGTATGCGTGTATGAAGGCTCCTAATATCAGTTACATTTACCTCGGAGGGGTGGACTTACGGGTCACATTTTTCAATTTCATTTCCCTGTATTTTCCATATGTTATAATATCATTGCACCTATAATCAGAGACAAAGGTATTTTAAGAAATGCGGCAAGATTGGGATAAAGAGAACCCTACTGATTCAGTGATCGCTATTAAGTGGCTGACCTTGCTATTAACTAGAAGGTTAGATGTTCAAATCCACAGGCCAGTCCTTAGGAGAGTGAGGAGAGGTCTGATGCTGTGAAAGTCTGAAGCCTTGAAAACCTGCAGGGCAGTTATACCTCCTCCTAGCTGGACACTACAGAAAAGCATCGATACCACGTCCTGACTGGACACTGCCCAGGACATCGATACCGCGTCCTGACTGGACACTGCACAGGACATCTATTTACCACATCGTCTGACATTTTTGGACATGTTGGAAGGAGAGACAGGTCCTGGGAGAGAGACATGATGCTTGGTAAGGTGGAGGGACAACTGGATACTGTCCAGGGCCATTGATCTACCTCCTCCTCACTGGACACTGCACAGGACATCGATACCACGTTCTAACTGGGCACTGCACAGCAGCATTGACAGCAGCTCCCACTGTTCATTTACTTCTCGGTTTTCCTGACCACCTCCAAATTCATGGTACTCTCTGTGCTGGAATAGCAGTGAGACTGCCCCGTATTAGCCTGTTTGTTCTATAGAGGAAACTGTTTCAGAGTTTAAAAAATCATTTCTTCTTAAACATTGACATAGTTTCATTTTCTTTCCATTCTGCAGAGATTATTTTCTGAGGTAAACCCTGAATAGAATATCATAATACAAGTAATTGTAAATATCTCCTTCATGCCAGTGTAAACCCATCAAAGCAAGCCATCTGCTGCTGAGGTAAACACCGTAGGTAAGCACCTCTCTCCAGGAGAGGTGTGTGAGGACGGAGCGGGGAAGTTGCCTAGTATTAATGATGTTACTTCTTTGCCTATGAATGTTATCCTATCACGGACAGTACTGTTCTTCAGGGCTGATCTTGAAATGATCTTTGTGACCATGAATGTAACATTGTTCTTCAATTTGTCATTCCTGGCAAAGCAGATCATGTGACTGTGGCAAAGCTTGTGTATTTCAGCTCACCGATGCCTAGGATATTCGTCTTTATGGGTTCCAATTCATCTGTGGCAACTTCCAATGTTCCTAGATTCCTATTTCATACATTGCTCCAATTATCAATGAACGTTTGCAGTTGTTTCTGCTCAATTGCAGTCTTGCTACATCAGCAAATGAAGGTCCTTCATTGGGAGAAAGCGTTACTCTCCCCATGTCATGAGGTAGACCCCACTTAGAGAAGGAAGCTCTTCTTCAATCATTATTTAGAGTGGATTTTGATCTGAGGACTCATCTCCAGCGCTATTCCAGTGTCTCCAGGCCATTCATGACTTCATGACATCTTCACCGGTGAGGCATTTTAGAAGCGGATGACTAGACCTTCTACCCAGTCTGTCTTAACCTGGAAATCCCACTGAAACCTGGCCACCAGGATGACCTTATTGTTGTTGGAAGCAGTCACGACACAGCTCCCAAAGTCACTGCTACACAAGCCAGTACAGCGGCACAGCGACAGTTGGAGGATGCGCAGGCCTGCTGCGAACGCTGCACTGAACCTGGAGGCGTGAATACGTACCCTCACCGCACCTCCTCCTCTCTTCTGCAGTGTTGGACCCAGGTTCGTAGACTTGTTTGTGTCTCTGTCACAAAGCACTAGTTCCCCACCGTCATAATACAATGTTAATGTTTTACTCTGGGCTCTATGTAACACCATGATGACTCAAAGTCACTTGTACATTTTTAAAAATTATTTTATTATTAGCAATTTTAATGACAATTTACAGAGATTTTGGATTTCCATTCACTCATTGTTGCACTTTTCTCCCTGTCCATACCTCCCCTCCAGTCCTTTCTTCTCTTTGAAAATGAAAAGAAAAATTCTTTCATTGTTATACAATCCCTTCCCCCAAGTCCACTCCACTATGAAGCCCTCGTCCTGGACTCCTGTCATGACAATAATACCTAATCATTTATCTCTTTTAAACAGTTCTCTCTCTTATTTGTTTCAATGTAGTATACATAATTTAGCCCATCTTTCTCACTTGCATATTTTATGTCAACTATTTCCTTTATCTCCATTATTTTTGTCTCAGTAATAGACAATGTCTGCCTTGAGTTTCTTGACCTTTCAATATCCTCCAGGGACCAACAACCACTTGAAAGTGCGGATCAGAACCTTAAGGGGCAAGAGAATTTGTGTTGCTGGGGTAGGATCAAGCTAGAAAAACATAAAACACTTGAACTCTGTCACCACTGTCACTGAATGATCTATAAAGACATTGTTTCATGTTTTGCTACGTGTAACCTCAACAATGACAGAATAATGATTTTTTTCCTGTGTTTTTTTTTTTAAATTTAGGTTGTTTATTTTTCATTTCAATGGACATCTACAGAGATTTTGGGATTCCATTCATTCATTGTTGCACCCTTCTCCCCGCACAAACCCCTCCCCCCTCCCCCCCCCATTTGCTCCTCTCCTTGAAAAGCAAAATAAAAACTCCCTCATTGGTACACAAAATAATGATTTTTTTAAAGTCACTTGCAAATCTCACAGGACACCAATCCTTGTGCTTGAATACCCCTCTCCCCAGCCACCCACAATTTAAGTACCCATGATTAATCTGACGGCACCTTCTTTGAGCAACTCACCTTTCCCAAACCTCTAACCTGTTTTTTATTTCCTCCTGAGCAGCCGCTGATAGAGTCAGACCACTGGAGATGGGCAGCCTTGGAGTCAGCAGCCCTGCTCACCGTGGCCTCCTAAAAGGTGACCCAGTCGTCAGCAACTATAACCTCGGTGATAGAAACAATGCCTGCAGTTTTAAAATAGAATCTTGCAAGATCAAGGACATTTTCCTTGCAAATACTATTTTTGTTTTGTTTATTTCTGTTCCAACAGCACAAATAGAGACTGTACACAGACTGCACTGAACCGAACACATAGAAAATTGGTTCCGTCTGTGGAAAGAGATAACGGACAAGCCCAATGATCAGTCAGAACAAGGCTGAGCCCCACGCTGGAACAAGTCTGGATGCTAGAGAGTAAGGATATCAGCTTAAAGTGTAAGGTACACCTGACTTTCAGCTTCTTCACACATGTAGCAGACTTCTGGACAACGAATAAGGCTGGACAGTGGCTAAGGACCTTCGTAGTCCTGGAGGATCAAAGGAAAGTTATGAGAGGATTGAGCTTTGGAATTGTGGTCTTGGTAAGAGTTTTGATGTAATCAAATCAACAGATTATTGAAAAAAACAAACCATTGTATCTCCGAAGTGCAGCCAGGGGATGGTGAGACCTCGACCTCCACACTTTAAAGGCAGGATGGTGAGACCTCGAGCTCCACGTTTTTACAATATTATCGGGGGGTGGGGCTAGCTCTTGGAGAAAGCATCATGTCGGATGGCCGTAACTGTGAGCTGGACTGACTGGTTAGCACCTCACAGCATCAGCAAGCGGACATTTGTAGTGTTTTGTGATTTCTTGTTTTAATGCTTTTCCCCCATTAACCTTTTGGCAGCTGTTCTTGGAACTGTCAGACGTATGTTGTAAAGGTACCTCCTTCTCCAGGCCTTGGGGAGAATTACATGAGAAATTGCATGAGAAGAATTCAGCCCAGCACCTGGAGGAAGCTTAGCACTTCAGACACAGCTGTGATGCGGACTTCCCTCACATTTTCCCGGTCCCTCTGTGCTCCTCATGACTTTTTGGGGAGAGGTAGGCTTCCTAGGAGGTGGAGATGAGCTGATAAGGTGAGCTGTTTCAGACCTGCCTGCCACCCGCTCGTCATTTTTCTCCTTCACAGTGGGCCCGTTGGGTCCCCTGCACTGGCTGCATAGGGTTACAAGCCCACTCGAGATAAACCCAAATGTTCAGCCCCAACCCTGAGGGAAAGCTAATGGGGAACAAGGAGAGAAGGCACGGAGCTGAACAGAGCTGGGCACTGCTTTGAGTGTTGGCCACAGTAAGTTTTCAGGACAGAACCAGACCTGGCACACGTGATGGACATTGCCATGGTGCATATTGGAATGTCCTTTCCCCCCAGCCGTATCTTGGTCTGTGGGCTTCCTTCTTGGACAGAAACTAGCCAGGGCTGCCCCTTCCGGAAGCACGTGTGTCTTGAGTGCTGTATGAGGCATTCTGTGCCCACTGGGCATTCTGTGCCCACTCCCAAACCTCCAGAGAGATAGATGAGGATGTAGAGAGCCTGTGAGTGCCCTGTCTCTGTGTCCTACACTCTCCCCCTGGCCTTCTGTCTCTGCAGCCAGTCTTGGCCACATTGTCAGGACCCTTGGGTCCCTTTCACATGGAAGCTGGTCAATCTTCCTTCCTCTTACTTATAAGGACCCAAGGCTGAGATTGTAAAATCCGAGGCTCCCAGGGGAGTTAGGAAAGCATTCAGTCTTCAGACTCAGATCCTTCACCTGCAGATAGTTGAGGCTGACCATTCTCCAAAACACTTCCCTTCCCAGGAAGCCCTGCCATGCCCCGACCCCCACCCCCCAAGAGACGTCCTGACCAGCTGCCCGGACACGGCAAATGACATGAGGCTCACACAAGCACTGAGAAGGGTGCGCTTGTTCTGTTTGTAAGAAGCATCATCACACTCCCTACAATATTCCACTTTCTAGCTTTTCCTAGAATTAATTTTGGGGGAAGATCATCCAATCTCTCCTAACAATATTGCAGAAAACCCAAAGTGTTTCATTTCATGGTTAATTTATTTTGTAATTATAGATCTGTTGGTAAACAGTACAATGATATTTTTTTTCATTTTGCTTATTTATGCTGTTTATGATCTGAGTGTTTTCACTGTGCTGTGATAGTTCTTCGTGAAAGAAGTCCCCCAACCACATTAATTCAAATAAAATTATCTGCGCCTCACATGTACGCACATATAATGTTTATGCATAATCCAAACTCCTAGGAAGGCATTTTCTTTAAAGAGGGACGAAAATGCATATAATCCATTTTTAATTTTTAATTAAAAATACAACTGAGAAGCGATATTAACTACTCCATCCCCATTTTTTAATTGCATTAGCACAAATATTTTCATTTCCAATCTCAAGACTTTCATGAATGTATATTTGAAAAGATAAATAGTAATCAAAATTTCATCATGGTAGTTTAATTTTTATACTGTTTTTATAATGATGAGCTTGATTCAATGATTATAGAGCACAGACTTGCAGATACACACACTCATACATGCAGGTTCACGTGCACACACACAAACAAAAATCTTCAAACAGATCCCTGGCGTTTATTTGTAGGAGTTAGGAGTTCAGGGCTGTATGAATACATGTTCTTCTTTAACTTTTTATTGTGAATTGATTGAACTTTTACAGGACAAACTGGGGTTTTTTTTTTGGTTTTTTTTATTTATTTTATTTCTTTTTTTTGGGGGGCGGGGGTCAAACTGGTTTTCCAGACAACCATCCAGACACATTTTGCTTCTTGACGTTGACTACAGCCTCTCCAACGTCACAGCTCCTGTCCTGCTCCTTCCAGTGTCATCCTCGCCTGTCTGTTTGCTCTCGCTTCCTGCCTCTCAGCGTCCTCCCTGGACACATGCTGCCCGTTTGGCCTCACTCTCCTGTGGTTACTGCTCCCCTGAGTGTGCTCACCCCCGGCGCTACTGTGCCCTTTGAGGGCTGTCTGTGTTTGTCGTGTGTTCTTCCTCAGCGGCATCCACACTGCTTTGTGGCCCGCTGATGTTGGGAGCACCAAGCAGAGGAACCAGTCCCCACAGAGTCACCGCCATCTGAGTGCTTTCTCTTCTGTTGCTGAAGGAGACATCAGTCCTGAGCCAGATGCCGTTGCTGGAAAGTAGGTGTTTCCATGCTGGGATCAACTGCAAGTTGCAAATGCACCACTTTCACCTCTGTATCATCTGAGACCGCCTACCAGGCACATTCACATTTCTTTAGTGTTAGAATGATGAGATCTTCTGTCAGTTCCGTGCCTATCTTTTCTGAAGCCACTCCCCATCTGACAGATGGTCATGCTGAGATGACTTGTGGTCTTGGTAGCTATGTCAGCACTATCTCAGATCCCAGCAGGCCCGCACCTGGAGGAGAGGTTCCGTGGAGCTTTGAGGCTAAGACAGACCTGGAATAAAGACCAGGCCATCTGTGTCTAAAAATTAGCCGATAAGACGCTGATAAGACGCTGATGGCTCAGTTGAGCGTCCTAAGACGCCCTGACAGTGGGCCATCGTCAGGAGGCCATCATCTACGTGAGCAGAGGGCCAGCAACACCCAAGGACACCCTGGGTGAAGCAGACTCACCTCTTAGCCAGAACGCCGGACTCCAGCAGACCAGGGGTTCTGTGGTCAAGGCACGACCAGGCGATGCCTCATTGGGTCATACTGACTCAGTCAACTCAGCAGCCACTGCTGACCAATCTGCAGGCACTTCCACTGTGGAAAACCCAGTCACTCTCCGGCTTTGTCTGTGAGGACAGTGCCGCGGTGGCAGACCTCTCCTTGGTGGGGTTGATTGTTGGGAGTGGGGGGATGCTGGGTGTGGCTGCCGGGTGCAGGGCTGGGGGTCAGGGGAGCTCTGGGAAGGACTTCTGGGTTCCCTCCCAGGACCAGAGAGCTCATTCACGGCCTCAGGGACGCCTCAGTCCATCAGAGGCGCTTTCCTTACCAACACAGTGGGTTCTACATCTGTGGTTAAATGCCATCGAGTCACCCTTTTTCTGTTGTATTGTTTTTAATTGTGATGTTAGTGAACATTCCAGTGTCCGAGCCACCCCTCCCCCTTCCCCTGTCATTTCATTTTGAACTGTGGTTTTGGTGAACATTTCTGTGCCCAGGAGGATTTCCACACCCATTTCCACGGCTGCAGAGTCTTGGGGGAAGTTCAGACTGATGACCTTTCAGTGACCTGCTAAGCTTTTACCCTTGAACCATCAGAACGTCTTACTTTTAAATGAATGGCTTTACATTCAGGTCTTTGAATTGCCGCAGTTTCAGTACAGTTTGATTAGCTTGGGGGAGACCTGACCCTAAACTTGGTTGCTTGGATGGAGAATGAAGTCAAGCTTGAGGAGACGAATCAGACTCCTTCAGCCTGAGAGCTCCTGTCTGGGGACGTGACTATTGTTCACGCAAGGAGCCCTGGTGGTGCAACGACTAAAGTGCTCACTGCCGGCTGACAAGGTGGAGATGTCACTCAGAAGGAGGAAGGGGTCACACTCTACATCCCTAAAGACTGTCATTCCAGAGACCGGGAGGCACTTCTGCTCTCTGGAGGATCATGGTGACATGGGATCCACGCCTGATGAGGACAGAGGCTCTGGTGGGAAACGCCTCATTCTCTAAGGAGCACTGTTGGCCTAGTAGCAAAAAGCTATGCTGCAATCCTGAGGGTACGTGGTTCAAATTCCCCAGCTGCTCTGTGGGAGAAGGATGGGTAATCTCAACCATGCGATTAACTCGTTACTGCACACTTTTAATTGACAACCATGCTTAGATACATATTTGTTTCCCCCTTCAATGTATTACCGTCATTTACGTCAACGTTAACTGCCTCTGAAAACCTGCTGGAGAGTCAGCTATGGGTCGGTCCCGACTTGACTGTACACAGTAACAACAGCTGTTCACATAGTCTTCATAACTAATGAAAACTACATCAAGAACAGTGGTAGTCCTGTGGTTAAGACATTACAGTGTCAGGAACTCTGGTGGCCTAGTGGTAAGGAGCTGCACTGCACTGCCAATGGCTCATGGTTCAAATCCACCAGCTGTTTTGTGGGACAAGAACGGGCAGTCTCCTCCCAGGTGATTTACTGCCTCAGAACCCACTGGAGAGTTGGCCATGACCACGTGGTTCACTGGCTCCTCGCTTGTCAGGAGAGGGGCCCTCAGGGAAAGGTTCCTTGGAGCAGAGCAAACTCTCCTTCCATCCCTGTCCGCCTTGGGCAGCTCCCTTCTCTGTAAGATGGATCCCCTCTCAGCTCTCCTGCTGGGCTGGCCGTCATTGTGGTGAGTTTACCTGAACAGACGCAATGTGACCATATGGTGGTCAGTGCTGGACCCATGGAAGGGTCATATCCTTCCCAAACTGCTGGGAGTTCTCAAAGATCTACAGGGACGGTCTTTAGAGAGGAGGCTGCAGGCGAATACAGACCCTTCGGGCTGCAGAAAGCCCCGCTTGGCCGGCTCCAAGGAGCTTCTCCGTCTCACTTCGCTTGGCTCGGCTCACCACTCTGCCTTTGCCCCTCCGTTTCCTCTACAAGCGCCCTGCTAACCCCTTGTCAATGGTCTGCAGCCCTCGCTCCTTTCTCCCTGACCTGGACCCTGAAGAACGGCTGCTTCCTTCTTTGTGCTCGCGGCTCCACGCTCCTTCAACCACATCTTGCTTTTCCAGGGTTTGCTTATCTTCCTCTAAAATATAGATTTGTATATTTCCCCAAAATGGAAACGAAATTATAAATACGCAGTCACGTGGTGCCCTCGTGACTGGCACAGTACCTGGTGCCTGATAGGAGGGAGAGGCGATTGCATGAAGGGAGGAGCCTTAGTGACAGACAGACGTCCAAGCTCCTGTTACTACAAACCCCAGACCTACAGCCATTTGTTGTGGAGTCAGATCTGAGGTGAAAGGCAGAGATCTGCCCCCCCGGGGCTTCCAGCCTTCATGGAGGTAGATTCCTCCTGAGCATCAGCTCGTGGGTTCAAGTCACTGGCCTTTCAGTTTGCAGAAACGTGTTTTAACACCGAGTCATTGTCATCAGGCAGCTACGTTCCGCATTTTCTGGTGAAATTTTAGGTAAACAGGATTATGTGAATTTTCACAGTAATGTTAAAATGTATGTTTGGTTCAAATTCCACCCTAGAGGTGGAAGACAGAGCTAAGGAAGGCGTGGAGCTTCAGGAAGGTGACGAGTCAGCATTAGAATTCCAGAGAATCTCACGCAGAAGGTCAGGCTCCATCTCCGGGGGAATCTACATCCAGAAAGCCAAGGACTCAAATAAAGGCTTTGCTGAAACTGCTGTTTGCCTTTGGGCAGAACTTGTGATCTGATTTGTTGGAAACACAAGGAAGGCTGTTCAACCGGCCAGAATCACAGGGATGAGTGCCCCGAGTTTGCAGGACCAAGCAGCCAGGAAGGCCCGCCTGCAGGGCCGTGGTACACACAAGGTTAACGGTGCACGGGACACTCGGGCGGCACAGTCTGTAACCAGGTGTGCTGGTAATCCACAGGCTGCAAATTCTCTGGAGGTTCAAACCCACCATGATTCCACAGAAGAAAGGCTAGTAGTCGCCTCTTTATGATTTACAGCCTCAGAAACCCAGTGAAGCATCGGTGAGTTGGAATGACTCTGTGGTGGTGAGTTTGCGTCCACAGGTAAGCTCACACAAGTGGCCAGAGGGAGTGGTGCTACTAACCCCAGACCCACGTCTCTCTGGAGGTTTGGATCCACCAGTGGTTCTGCAGGTGAAAGGCGGTCCGTCTCCTCCTGTATGATTTACAGCTTCCCAAACCCAGTGGAGGAGCAGCTTTGAGGGTGTTGGAGCTCCTCTGCATTGGGATTCAGTTTTCATTTTGTCATTGGGTAATCCGTTCCTTAACATTCCTCAGCTCTTTGCTTGATTGTGATTTACCAGCCTCCTTCTTTCCTCAATCTGAGCTCAGGGCAGGTGCAACAGAGACAGCTTCCCTCTCACCCAAGCACCCCTCTTCTAGGCAGGTAGAAAGTCACAAGGAACAGTGCCATCTTCTGGGCTCTTGTGGAATACCAGGTAGAGTGTGCCCTTTACCTGGGAACCATGACTGCATCCTGAGGGCACTTCAGCTGCCTGTGGACAAGTCTGTGGACAGGGTGCTGTGTTAGTGCAGGGCCACCTCATGCAGCTGCCACAGAGCTCGCTACATCGGAAACCCAGGTCTCAACCCGTAAGTGCACTATAATCTCCTTAAGTTCTCATGGAATCCAGACTTTCTGGAGCCATTAAGGCTGGATGAACCCTAAAACCAGTTTCCTTGAGATCAACTTTAAACCTTGAGCTGAAATAGGCACTGAAGTCTTCTTTGAACCAACCAAGAGTTCAGCTTAACTAACAAGAATGTCTGCCTTGAGCATTGTGTCATCTTAAGATCTGCATGGAGCCAAAAGGATTCTTGGTAGCACCAGTGCCCTCTGTGTTAGGCTGCTAACCAAAAGATCAGCAGTTCAAGTCCACCAGCTGCATCTAGAAGGAAAGACAAACAGTGTTCTCCTGTAAAGATTTAAAGTTTCAGAAACTCACTGAACAGTCTCCACGAGGCAGAACTCACTAACAGTTTGGTTTGGATGTCTGGGATCAAGAGAGCTCTGGTAGCTTGATGGTGAGGAACTGTGCTGCCAACCCAAAGAAACACGATTTAGAAACACTCGCTGCTCCACAGGAGAAAGGCGGGCAATCTCCATGCACGGGATCTACCGCCTCTGAAAACCTAGACGGTCAGCTCTGATTCAATGATACGTAACACTAACAACGAGATCCATTTGAAGGATTAGATAGAAAGTTTATGGGACAACGTATGTGGGGAGGGAAGGAGCAATTTGGAA
Organism: Elephantulus edwardii; assembly: GCF_000299155.1. NCBI lineage: Eukaryota > Metazoa > Chordata > Mammalia > Macroscelidea > Macroscelididae > Elephantulus > Elephantulus edwardii. Next base: position 3,303,581 of record NW_006399943.1, on the reverse strand, counting down.
AAGGAGAGTGACTTTTGTTACACAACTTGAAAAATGGTATAATGTCATCAAATGTTCCAGGCAGATGTAACGGAATCAGCAGGTGACTCTCTATATGATTTAAACAATAATTATTTTTAAGGAATATATTTTTTAAAAGAATAGCTAAGCTCTTTGCCTATTTAAGATTCCTTTACGAAGAAAGACAGAAGAGATTCTTTCAAAGTTTAAATTTACATGAGGGAAGAGGTTCATTCCCACCTGGCCAGCGGTGCCATCAGAGAGGTGAGGGGATGTGGTTGGCACCAACTGACTCTATCAGAGGAGGTGACACTAGAATAACTCCATATAAAATTTATGTGCAGTGCTTCAGCAAAAGTTTATTATTTTTTATGAAAATTTCTCCCTAGTTATAATAACAAAACATTTTTCATCACTCTGGGTTACATATAACAATATAACCACAAAGCTAGAACTCTATGCCAAATGACTTTTACAGTCTTTCTAATACTTCCGGGTCAGAGCTGCCACCATTATCCAATTACAGGAAGGTTTCTGTCACCTGGTTTTGTCTTCACACACCATGAGAACAATACTCTTGTTTTTGTTTCTGTTAATGTTTTTATAGTTGCTTATTTTGTTATTTTTTTTATGATGTCTTAACTACACAGTTACGACAATTAGTATCTGTGAACCCACATCAATGGATTTTTAGAATGAAATAGTAATGAAAGGAAAATAAAAAAGGTTCATACTCAGTTACCAATAATGTTACAGCTAATAATGTGGTTCAACGTAGAGAGATTTTGCAAAATTTTTTTGATGCTAATATTCATATAATCTGAGAAATATATTTGAGTGATTTTTTACTATGTTTATCACACATTATTCTAGGATTAAAATTTATACTAATTGTTAGTAAAGCTCCAATATGGTCTGGGATGAGAGGAAGTCGATGGGAAATGACCGCTGGGTGATGCCAACCCTGGTGATGCCTTTGCTCCTTGTGGCAAATTAGGCTATTAATCAGACATTTATTTGTAGCCTTTGCAAGTGATGGTTTAATTTACTGTTGTTACAGTAACAGTTCCAATGTTGTTGGTAGGTCCTGTCTAGTCAGGAAACTCCCATCATCCCATGTACATGATCCCATGTAGAATGACATGGAAACTCTCAGAATGTTTTAGACTGATTTTCAGAAGTACATCCCATGGACTATCAGAAAAAGAAACAAACCTGTCTTGAAGGAATTACAGCCAGAGTTCTCCTTAGAGGCAAAGATAATGAAACGTCATCTCATACGTTGAGTATATATATTGTCAGGAGGGGCCAGGCCCTGGGAAGAGACACCTACTGGGAAAGGTAGAAGGATCCGTGAAGGCAAGGAAGACGTTTAATGAGATGGACTGACACCGTGGTCAGTGATGACGGCAATGGGTTTATGCATGACAGAGATTTTGAAGATGGTCTCGGATAGGACAAGGTTTACGTCTCTTCTTCATAGCATCACTGTGAGTTATAGTTGACCCGACAGCACCTAACAAGAACAGTGTGTGAAACCTTCCTCCTTCATCTGTCTTAATCTAGATGCTCTGGTGAAATCTGTTTGGTGTCCTAGCAACATAAAAGTCACCTTTGCCAGATGGGCAGTGGCTGCATAATGAAGTACATTAACTGAGAATTGAACCTAGGTCCCCCACATGGAGGTAAGATTTTTACCATTGAGCCACCACTGTCCTACCAAAATTTTCTAGGAAACAAAACAAAAATGGCACGATGTATGAAGATGTGTGTCTAGGCTTTGCCTTATATAAAACAGCTTTTCATCAGTTTCAATCTTTTTCTATGTTGATCAAGTAAAAACCAAGGGGAAGAAAAGGCTTCTGCAGAAGTGATTCAGCATTCTCGTCGTAATGATGAATCTTTGTGAGGAAAAAATAGGAACTAGACCTTCTGACCAGGACTTGGCATCTAATCATTGTCATCTCAAGGAGAGAACAAAGACAAGATTGAAAGCTCTCTTCTACCTAATTTAATATCCAGGCAAGGCTAATAAAACCTAGAGAATATCTGTCCAACAGTAAAACAGGCAGAATGAGTTGCTTCCAGATGGAAAGGAAGTGTTATCTGACTAGAAGATCCCTTGGGGTTGAGCTGCTCACCCAAGGTTGACATTTGGAACCCACCACTTACTGCTCACGGGGAGACAACCAGTGTCTTCCCATTCAAGTTTTGTTGTGGTGTTGATTGCCACTGAGTCAAGTACAACTCATAGGGACCCTATGAACAAAAGGCCTGAAGCCTTTCTAGAACTATCATTGTTTCTCAAAGTTCATAGAGTTTCCAGAGGCATGTTGTTTAGGAAGTGGATGCCAAGCCCGCTTCCATTCAAGTTTACGCCTTGAAAGTCCAATAGAGGGTAGCTATGAATTGAAATGAACTCTAGTGGTCTAGCGGGTGAGGAGTTGTGCTGCCAACCCACAGATAGGAAGTTCTAATCTCCCAGTCACTCCAAGCGATCAAGAGGGCAATCTTCTCCCGTGCAATGTAGCCTCTTGAAAACCTGCTGGAGTGTCAGCCATGGCTCGCTTCCAACTCAAAAGTACCCAACTCCACTGCCATGGGTGACACTTTCTGACAGCAAGCATCTCTGTCCGTTTTGTACATCCATCCTGTGGTAGAAGTTGGGTCTGACTCAATCATGTGGAAAAGCTTTTGGGAGTGTTGTTGCTGTTGGAAGGTGCTGTCAAGTCGAGCACAGCTCTTAGTCACCCCATGAGCAGTCAACCTGAACCCTGCCCTCTCCTGCGCCATCTCGTCATCTCTAACAGTGGAGTCCGTTGCGGAAGTCACTGTGTCTATATATTTCGCTGGGGTCTTTCTCTGCTTTGCTGACCCTTGATCTTTCCAAGCATCATCTGCTTTTCCAAAGAAGAGCTTCGCCTAGCTACGTGCCCAAAGTCTGAACGATGAGACTTTGCCGTCTTGGATTCCACAAAGCAAAGATGACGTAAAACTTGAGCTTGTTGTATCACTAATAAGCTTTCATTTTCTTGGAATTTGCTTTTCTTTCAAGGGCTTCTGAGCTTTAAATCTTTACAGGAACAGACTGCTTCCTCTTTCTTCCATGGAGCAATCCCAAATGCGTTATGCCACCAGGTTCCAGCCACCATATGTTGGGCCTGTAACACTGAAAACAAATCGCTGGGAAAGGACACCACATTAGTAAAGGAGAAAGGCTACAAAGAGGAGGGCGACTCAGTAGGATGGGTTGACACAATGGACCCAGAATGAGCTCCAACACAGCAATGATCATGAAGATAAAGCTGGACTAGGTGATCACACACAAAGTCACTAAGAATTGGAGCCCAACTTGGCAGCAGCTAACAACAAAAATAAAGCTAAAAATACTTCAAACTCAACTTCTATGTCTAAGGTTTTTCATCTCCCACCATCAGCTTCTCCACTCCTCCCACCATCAGATGGCTGGGCGATCTGCACCCTTAGTTATTCAAGTAGAACTTTAGAGTCATGGAAAGTCCAGAAGATCTGATCTGTAGTGAGTCCTCAAGAAATAGTAATTCATTATGTAGGAGATGAGAATGATTTTATGATCCTGGTTCCTCCTGTCCCAAACCCTCTGACTGTGCCATTTTCAACACTCTACCCCCACCCTGGTACAGCCTTCAGAGGGACCCATTTCGTCTACTAATGACTGGAATGTCAATGTTCATGCACTCCCTTTCAATTTTCACAACTTCCAGTTTTCCAACACTTGCATTTTATACCTTCCATGTCCCAACTAAAAAAAGAAAACACAAATTCTCATGATGGGACTGGTAAGATCAACACTATCAATGGCTTCCTCTTACTTGGAGACACAGTCCACACCCTTGGGACCAGGAGTCAGGAGACTAAGAAACACATTGCACTGAGAAAGTCAGCAGTCAGGAGCCTCTCTAAATCACTGAGGGGCAACGGCGATCTCACTTTGAGTGATGGTGTTTTGAGGCTATAGGGTTTGCACTCACTTGTTATGTATCTGAGAGCTGGGCAATGAACAAGGACAGAGGAATTGGTGCTGGAGAAGAGCGTTGCATGTCCCACAGACTGTGATAAGGATAACCAGATATGTTTTGGTGAAAGCACAGCCACGGTGCCCCTCGGAGGCGAGGATGCTGAAGCTTCGTCTCACATACTTTGGGCACGTTGCTAGGAAAGACTATTCCTTGGAGAGGGACATTACAAAAAGATGAAGACCGCCCCCTCTCCCCAACCACGCTGGATTTGACACAGTGACTGCAGCAATGGGCTCATGTGGGGAGATGATGATGATGGCACAGGATGGGATCTGTTGTTCTCAGTGCTGCTGAGTCATACTCACCTCAGTGGCACCTAACAAAAACAAGCGCAACTTACCAACAGCCTAACACTGTCTCTTAAGCGAGACAGCCTCTGGCCTGAGCCTCCTGCATTTTCTCATCCCCAAAAGTCAGTTATTCACAGTTTATCAAGATCCCTCCTTTTGAAACAAGCTATGCTCACACAGCATGATACTCCTCGGTGGGCCTGGCTAAGCTCAGTCTAAACCCTAAGTCGTGCCATGGTCTCCAAGCCTGAGGTCTTTGATTTGGTGTATGTCATCAGCCTGCACCTTCCAGCAAACGCTCCCCAAGTCTCTCTTCTCCCACCTAACCTCAGGTCCTCTTCACCTGCTGACAAGCCAGACCACCTGAGCACCTTCCTGAGGATTTCAGGTTTGGCGGAAACCACTAAGAAGGGTTATGGGGCAATGGAGTTTTATTAGGACTCAGCACTGACGTGGACAGAGGAGAAAAGCCAGCAAGCTCTTGTTTCTTGCGACCTGTCCCTTTCCCTGTCCATATCTTGTCTATCTGGAATGCGTGCTGTCAGGACAGCCATGTGGCTTCGGTGTTGACTCACAGCAAAGTGTCCTAAGCAGGAGATGGAGTGGCAAGCAACAGACTCCAAAGCAGAAAGATGCATTTACTCTCCAAGCAGGGACGCAGCCAGGTAAACAATATGCCATGAAATCAGGAGATGAAATTTACACTCAGGATGTGAAGAAGGGGCTTGGGAGCATTTGCAGTGTGAAGCTTTAAAAGGTTTCAGGAAGTCGAATAAAAAAAATTTTCAAATGGTTTCTCATGAGGACTTTGGAGGCATGCAAATGTCATGTGGAAAGAATTGACATTCAGGGCTCTTAGCTGTAGTTTTAACTCCCCTTTCCATTGCCCCCCAAAGTATGCTGTTTGTGAAAGTGTGTGTTTCTTGAAACATAAGGAGGCTTCTGTTGGTGAGAGAGTAACTTATTTTTTTTTAGTATTACTCTGATTTATTTACAAAGTTTGAATATATTGTTTTTTTATAAAAGGTCCTTCCCATTTCCTTCATCCCACCCACCCATCAAATTGTGCAACCCTATGATTAATACCCAACCCCCCACCCCATCCTCACCTCCTTCCCCCCTTGGATCCTCATACTCATTCTATAATAATGGCTTTATACAGTATTTGTCCTTGTGGGACTGAGTTAGTTCACTCAGCATCGTTAACGATCTCCAGTCCCTTCCAAGTTAGTTAGTTATTTACAAAATGATCGCTCCTGCGTGCTGTGTCGTATTCCACTCTCAATCTATTTGTGGCTGGACGTCTGGGCTGTTTCCATGTTCTTGTGATGGTGAGTAACGCTTCTATCAACATTAGCGTACACGTTTCCATTTGAGCCTCAATATCTCTTATTCTTAAAAAAAAAGATCTTCAATGAGCTTAATTGACACAGTATTTGCATCAACAAGCTTGAGTTAAGGGGCAGCTGGCTTGTAAGGACCAGGCCGAGTTCGTCCTGCTGGACACAAGGTCACCTTGACTCAGCGCTGGTCTACCACCACCTAACAACAAACAGCAATTCTTTATTATATCAACTTCATCAGTTGATGACCAGTGGGTTTGGGGCTCTCTGAAGAGATATCATTTTTGGTACATTTTAAGTCACCTTGAAAATGAGTTTGGGCCAATGATTATTAGTAGACATCTAATCAAGTGTCAATGCCCAGATTGAATTTGGCAAAGGTATTTAACCACAACTAGAGTTGTCAGAGGTTGGTGGGAAGTATTTGCTCATTCTGTCCGGCAGACTCACCCGGAGCCCATGGAGCAAGGTGCACCATGTGGTCTTGGACAGATAGGCCTGCATCTGACCTCCTGGAGTTCTCACCCGAAGCTGGGTACCTAACTGATGTGCAGACGTATCACTACGGTGGTGCAGAGAACTTGCCCTGAGGGAGGCTGTTTCTCCCAGAAGCAAGAGGTTAAACTGGCAGCTGATGGGTCAGTAGAATGATTCGATGGAATAACTGAGGGATGAGGATTCTAAGAAGAGCTCCCACCTCCATGACCTGTTGGAGTAATTGCAAGAGCCATGCAACCAGGTGGGAGATTGGAAGGAGTCCAACAGGTGAGAACAAGTTGGGGCAAATGCCACCTTGGGATCTTCAGAAGGTGAAGGGACAGGTGGGACAGGGCACCAGCTGAGGAATGTCAGTGTTTTGGGAAGTTATTAAAGGAATTCATCGGGTAACATTTAGGATAGATCATCTGGCAAGTGGAAGATGTTGTGTGCTGTCAAGTAGGAACCGACTCAACGCTGACGTCCAACAGATTTTCAGAGGCAGTAAATCGCATGAGAAGAGAATGACCATCCTTCTCCTGAAGAGCAACTGGGGGATTTGCACCGTGTGAGAGCGAGTTGGAACAAACCAAGAAAAAGAGTGTAGCTCTCAGGGGGCTCTGGTGCCAGGTGTAGGTGGGGGAGAGGGAGGTGGCCATGAGGGACAACGTACTGACATACCATGAGGCAGCAGCCACAGGACAGCAGGAGGTGCTGGGGGACTGTCTGCGGTCCTCAGGCTTCCTTAAGGGGAGGAGTGGGGAGTGGACTTGGAGAGAAAGTGTGTTATGTTTGCAATGTTGAACTCGGTCTGAGAAGAACTACAGTCAGAATGCTTCTTAGCAATGGGGACGGGGAAACTCTGTCTCGTGTGCTCTGAAGACACTGTCAGGAGGCCTGAGTCCCTGGAGACAGCCATCCTGTCTGATAGAGGGTCAGAGAGAAAGCAGACCCTCACTAGCTGGACTGGCATGGTGGCTGCAGCAGTGACCTCAAGCCCAGCAGAGATTGTAAAGATCACACAGGACCAGTGCTCCCTCTCTTTACACGGGGTCATCACACAGGAGAGCATTCCGGTTCCGGGTGACACTGAATAACGACAAACAAGCGTTGAAAATCATCTCACGACTGTGATAAAAGCTTGCTGTAAAACATTGCCAGTGTAGAAACTCTTGACATGGTGTGCGTTTTGTGTATTTTCACTATGATTAAAAAAACAAACAAACACCAAAACAAAAACCAACCCGCAACTACAAAGAAAGAAGTTGCCTGGGAAGCTTACAGGATGTCATTCTTACACACTTTCCCAGCCTTTCGAAAGGGGTCGGGATACGGCACCTCGTTCTCCTGATTGGCCCAGAGGCCACGTCCCAGTGCTGCATTCCCGGCGGTTCGCATTCAGTGTTGATGCTAGATCTGAACATGCACTTCATGGGACGAAGGGCCAGGGCAGCTGAGTGATGAGGCCACTTGAAGCTTAAGGACAAGCAGACAGGGCAGAGAAGCTGGCACAGGGGCGTGGAGGAGCTGGCCTACCTACAGTGTCTTGGGTGGAATTGTAACCCTTTTCCCTTAGAGTTCACCTTCACAGGACTCAAAACTAGAGATTCATGTAAACTCAGGTGGTGTTGTGACTAAGGAACTGTTAGGATATGATGCTGAGAGGGTTTATAGCAATATGTACTCTGTCACTAAATAAAATAAGACTATCTTTCAAACCACAACTAGCAACTCTCAGGTCCTTTGTGCTGGTAGATTCTGAAGCCCTGAATTAATCCTTTTTGTATTTTATCCAGTTAATGAGAGTAGAAGGAGCAGGAGAAAGAGCTTCTACAGAAGAAAATAACAAAATACAGTTGTGGTGAGCACCAACCCGTGGTAGCATCATGAACAGAATGAACCGTCACGTGGTCCGACACCATCCTCATGGTATGTTCGAGTCCCTGGACCTGTGTTCTATCTGGTAGATTAGGAGAGCTGCCATATGTGAATAAACTTTCTCTAGTTTGAAGTAAAGGAAAACTTCACCAAATTTGAGTTCCCAACAGAACGTCATGAAACTTACTTCATGCCAGCAGTATCTTCTCCACATGAAAACCAAAACCTCTCAGCTTTGGCTGGACTCCGACTCACAACAGCCCTCCATCGAGGCTCTGAAGTTGTGAAGATTGACCAGGGGAGACAGTTCCATCTTCCTCCAGAAGAGTGACTGACAGATTCAGAGGAAATCTTCCCTGGGAGGATGAGATAGGGAATTCTACTCCTGTCAGAATTCATCCCCAAAGTCATTCTGGCTTGGGGAAAGAGCGCAAGCATCTACTTATTAAAAAATGAATGATTGAAACAAGTCTCCGTATATCTACGAATTTATGAAACAAAAAAGATGTTACTAATACGCATTTATTAAATGTGATTCATCTTATAAACATTTTAAAAATAGACCAATACTCAAATATTCTTCAAAGATCGTGAACTTGAAATATTGGTAAATGAAACTTCAGAGCAGACAGTAAATAGAACTGGGCACAGGAGAGGAGCTTGAAATATATAACTCGTTACTGAAGCCACCAAATACTGATGCTAGGAGAGAACAAATGACCGCCCCTCGTGCTGGAGCCCTGCGCAGATGATGAGACTTCATTCTATGGGGCTCTTCAGACATTTGAGTAGCTCATATGTCCTGTTCGTGCCAGTTAAAATGAATACAACCTATTGCAGCCAAATGCATTTTTAATATGGCTCCAGACCTTGCAGAGAACCAGCAGCCAGGGGTCCATTTCCATCGCAGCCATATCCTTCATGCCTGCAGACTCTCTGTGCACAAGTGACCTTCCCCTGTTGAAGACCAATCTTGTGCATGCTAACAAGTAAACCTGTGGAAGGACCCGAGGTGGACACATCTGCAGGCTTGGGGATGCCGAACCTTCTGTTGTGGTCTGGTTATAAGATACAAAGCATGCGTCTTCGAGGTTACCCTCCTGAGGTTACGCCAATCCTCTCCAAAGAGAATTGACCCATGTGTTGCTCTTGGCGGTAGTGGGAGGTGGTGTGGAGTGCAGACCAACTCCAAGGCCCTTCCCGGTACTGTACCAACCTGAAGGTCATTGCTGTGATTGAGCCCATTGTTAAAACCACTGTGCCGACCAACCTTACTGTCTTTCTTTCACAATACGATCCTCTACTTTATCAAGCGGAGTGTCCTCCTCTAAGGCCTGGTCCATCCTACTAACAGAGCCAACGTACGTGACATGCAGTTTCTCCATCCTCGCTTCCCAGGGACATCTTGCTGGACTTCTCCTAGGACAGATTACTCTGTTCAGCAGATGGTCCCTGGTATGTTCAAAGTATCCCCAACACCATGATTCGAAGGCGCCAAGTCTCCAGTCTTTCTTACTCATTGTCCGACTTTGCCCGGACATGCGGCAGTTGAAAATGCTGTGGCTTGGCTCAGGTTCATGCTACTCCTCAAAGCGAGAGTTTTGCTTTTTAATGCTTTCAAGCAGTTCTTTCCAATTGACTACCCAATTCAACAGGTCATCTTTCAGTAATCTTTCTGAATAATTTTAATTTACAAAGAACTTGTAACCCTCAATTACTTTCTCCCAATAATATCTGATCGCACAGAACAGTGTATCTGAGAGTCCCAGATGGTAACAACAGCTCAGCAGCTAAGCAAAAGGTTGATAGATCAAGTCCATCTGAAGGTGCTTTGAGAGAAAAGACTGGATATGCCTTCTGATAAACCAGCCAAGGGGAATCCTGCAGAGCACAGTTCCCTCTGACTCTTATGGGGGCACCGGATTTCAAGTCGTTGTTGATGTTACCAAGTAAATGCTAAAGCTCAGAGGAAACAAATTCCTGGAGCCCATCAGTGATTACTTGGCCTGGAACTTGGTCTTGGTTTGTATCTCTGGATGGACAGCTGCTAGTAAGAAGGTTGGAAGTTAGAGTCCACTCAGAGGGACCACTGAACAAAGAACTGGCCATCTCTTGCTGTAAACTCTGCCAGTGAACACCCAACAGGGCACAGCTTGGCTCTCACACCTGGAGTGGATGGATGGCAGCTTGGACGGAAGATGAGCGCCTGCAGGCGAATCCATCAAACAGCATCTTTGGAACAAGAACACCCCCAAGGATGAGAAGATGCCGACAAGCGCCCAGCACCCCCTTCTTCTCTCCACCCACACCTTCTCTCAGGGCTGCCTGGTGGATGCCTCACTGGAGGGGACAGCAGTGGCCTTTGGGATCTTCCCCTGGTCAGCAAACATTCTTCCACCTCTGAGGTCCTGCCCAGCCCACTCCCACCCCCTGTGGACTCTTGTCTGAGGCCGAGGTGGCCCCACTAGGCCGCAGGACACCCTCGCCAGGCTCTGCAGATAGCAGAAGGCTGCGTGGACGGCTCGAGGGAGAAAGGGACTCACGGGTGGGGGGTGAGGAAGGGAGAAGGTGACAAATCTTGTTTGGCGATTACTCTTCATTCCTTGGAGCTAAAAATACAGACTGGATCGCCTGCTGCTTCCCTGTTCATCCCGGTGAGACGCTTCCTTCCCACCAGCTGTGGGAAATGAGGGCTTTGCATTTGCCTTATTGTTCCAGGTGTGCCCTTATTTACTCTGGAGGCTGATTACTGTTTGTCAATAAAAAGAGGCGATTTGCGAGATAAGACTGAAGACCCTGGCATATCAGGCAGGAAATAAAGCTCAGATTGTTCACCTCCTAAACAGATGTCTGAACGGCAGTTATTTTGAAGACCAAGGTGCAACAAAATGTTTCTGCAGCATGCAAATGAAGACGTGATGGCGCGCCCCTCTCTCTCTCTCATTACTAGGCCGTCTCCTGGAGCCTTGAGCCTGTGACACCTCCACCAGGAGGACTTCCAGCGCCAGCCCTGGTTATGTTCAGGCGAGACCTCGTCAGGGCCAGCACCGTAACTGAGGCTTTTAGCTGTCTTAATGGAAAGTCGGAAAGAAGTCTGGTCCAGATTCAACAGGCGGGCCAGTGAGAGGCAGAGACGGTGTAATGGGAGAGCGCGCACCGACCGTGAGGGGACGTGAACTGACCCCAGCCAGTGCACGCCTTCCCTCCGTGGGGTGAGGGGGTGTGTAGCGAGGATGCCCAGCAAGTCTTAGGGCTTTCAGAGCAAGACGAAGAAGAAAGAGCTAATGACCAGCTTCCAAAGGTCCGCCATGAAGACTGGACCGCAACACTAGGACGACAACCAGTCACAGACATGGCATTGGATCAGGTTAGGTTTTTATTCCTTTGTGAATGGGGACTCCAAATACAACAGCAGCTAGCAACAACCACAACAACCAGAGGGCAGAACTCCGAAACAACCCAGGGCAGCACAGATGTCATCCTGCCCAGGTGACAGGCAGGACTAGACCTGGCGCTAAGCTGACGTTCCTGAGTCCTTTTGAGAGTTATTTGGGTATTTCAAGACATGCTACAATTAAGGCTGATAGCCTTTTGGTTTTTTTTTTTCTTTTCTTAACTGATTCTTTTAATAGAAATGGAAAGAAGATTTAGGAGCCGAAGAGCAATCAGAGGTTTTATTGGCTCTTAATTTCCTATCCAAGACCCCACTAAATGACATTCAGTATCCTTGGCCATCTGCCCAAGTGCACTGCCCAGCCAGGCTGGCTCTGCAGTCTTGGGCCAGACCCAGCAATTTTAACAGCAGGTCTAAGTCCAGCATCAGAGGATGGCCAGTCACATCAGAGACAGAGGAAGGCTGGCACCACCAGCATCCAGAAATGGGTCTAGTCATGATGCAATCCAACTAACTCAGACCCAAACAGAACCGTGACAGTAGCAGATATGATGATGATGATAATAACAGCATTTAACTAATACTTAGAAAAGCACATCACGACTAGGAAAATGGAGAGAGAAAAAGAGGAAGACCCTCAGTGAGATAGAATCAAACTGAAGGAAACAATGAGCTGATCGTGGAGGAGGTGAGGAGAATGGCACACCAGGGCGCGGCTCCTACCTGATGTTCATAGAGATGTTATGCACTATAGTTGTCTTGACAATACTGCACAATAACAACACTGTGGAAACGATAGAAAGAGAACTTTGTACTATTGGCAAAAATAGTGAATATACCAGGTACTATATGCCTAAAACCCAAATAATTCTTTCTGGGGAAAGTGCAACCAGGGTGCTCCCTGGAGACAAGGATGGTGACGTGGTACTTTGTCATGCTGTTAAAAGGGGCTAGTCCTTGGAAAAGGACATCCTGCTCAGGAAGGTGGAGGGTCAGCAGAAGAGAGGAAGACCCTCAACAAGGTGGACTGACACAGTGACTCTAGTGTGTCAGAGATGACCACAATGGCACTGGATAGGGCCAAGTTCAGATCCATTGTTCACAGGATTGCTAAGAGTTGTAATCATCCCAACAGAATGTAAAACCAGCATCAGCCAGAATCAACTCTAGGCAGTAGTCATGTATTCGTTTAGAAATCCCTCTGTGTCACAGAGTGGAAACACGCAGGAGCCCAGGGCATGTCTGCCATTGAGCCCTTTCCTCTCACACCTCCAGGCTCAGACTTTTTTTCCCCAGGTAACATTTCTCTTGTTATTTCTTTTTGAAATTAGAACCTTTTAAAGGGAATAGAGAGAAAAGCGTGGTCCTCGTACGTTCGTTGACTTAAGTGATTCCCTTCCTAACTCTAATTTCTCTTAATACTTTGTGTATTCTGAATGATTTAGAAAAAATTATATTTTTCAACTGAGGTTTATAAGTGGTTCATATGCCCAGTGTGACTGTTGAGTAGGTTGGGTTGCACACCTGTCACTGGGAGACCTTCCATCTAATTCTGTGATGAACAACACAGGAAGGAGATGATTCCAAGTCTTAGTATCTGAAAACATATGTAATCAATGTCCTTTGAGTAAACCGAAGCACGAAGTCATCAGATGCTACCTGGCTGAGTAAGCGAAGGAGATTCTGGGAGAGAACCTGACATTTGTGTTTAGCTGTGAGTCCTCTACTGCATTCCTTTTCCTTACTTTAGGAGTCATTATGGATTGTACGTGGCTCCTCAAAATATGCCTTGTACATCTGACTGCCCATAGCTGTGGGTATGATCACATTTGAGAGTGAGTTTGTTGTGTTATGTTGATAAGGCAGTTAGGTGTGCCTTCAATCTATTGTTTTTATTTTTTAGATAGAGAAGATCAAATTAAATAAGAGAGCACAAATTGAAGTATGGATGTACATCGCATGGTAACCAGAGAACTCAGGAGCAGAGCTTGAAAGAGACGTGGCCTTTCTCCCAGAGGTGAGGGGAGCAAGCCCGCCGTAGTGTCAGGGCAATGCATTCAGACTTTTAACTTCTGAGTCATCACTGTGAGAGGCTGTGCTGTGTAGTTGAGACCATAGCACATCTAAGCAATGAATCTGGGAGAGAGTCTTTGTTTTAGGGTCAATGATAGGGCCTGTGAGAGGGAGAGGTGTTTCACTGGTGGCATCCTCACTGTACATGCAGGGATCCAGGTCTGCTTCCTGGCCAGTGCACCTTGGACTCTTCATTTACTAGTTTTGGTTTGTTTTTTTTTTTTTTGTGGGGTTTGTTTGTTTGTTTGTTTTGTGTTCGTTTGGCTTTTTTTTTTGTGCTGAATAATATTTTTAAAAATTTATAGTTGTTTATTTACAAAATTCAAATACACTGTTTTTCAGACCAGATTCTTCCAATTTACCTCACCCCCCCATCAAATTGTATAAGCCCATGATTAATACCTCTCAAATGCTCATTCCTCTGCTTCCACCCTCCCCTTCTCTTGGATCTTCATACTCATTCTACAATAATGCTTTATTTTGTTTATTTAACTCTGATTTATTTACAAAGTTTGAATACAATGTTTTTCACAAAAGATCCTTCCAATTTCCTTCCCCCTATTCACCCATCGAATTGTACACCCTTTGATTAACACCTTACCCCTCAAACTTACCCCTCTATTTCTACCTGCCCCCGCACACACACCTTGGATCCTAATAGTCATTCTACAATAATGGTTTTATACAGTATTTGTCCTTATGGGACTGAGTTAGTCCTATGAGGACTCAGCATAATGCTCTCTAATCCCTCCCAAGTTAGGTAGTGATTTAAAAAATCATTGCTCTGGCATGCTACATAGTATTCCATTGTGTGAATGTCCCATAATTTCTCAATCCATTCGTTTGTGGCTGGACTTCTGGGCTGTTTCCAAGTTCTTGCGATGGTGAATAATGCTGCTATGAACATTGATGTCAAGTCTCTGTTTGAGCCTCAGTTCTCACTTGCTCGGAGTATATTCCAAGTAATGGAATAGCTGGGTCATATGGAATTTCTATGTTCAGCTTATTGAGGAAGCGTCAAACTGCCTCCCACAGTGGTTGTACCATTTTACGATCCCACCAACAATTCATTTACTAGTTTTTTTAATCCATCAAAAACTACAGAGAAGACATAGTTTCTCAGCAGAGAGAATTCTTTGCATTTGAGGGGGTGGTAGTCACAATGAATCATGAGTAAAGCAGTGGGCACTGTCTTTGGCATGGCACCAAGTACGTTTTCCCTGCGGCTGATGTCTGCAGGTTTAAGGGACATGACCACAAACAGCTCCTTCTACTCAAGATTCAGTGTGGATTTGAGGTTCAGGGGAGTCTGGTACCGTGCAAGGTTGTGGTGGAGCTAGTCTCTGATTGCACTGTCTCACTCAGTGTGTCAACACAGGCTTTTACTTCAAGGAAGATGGAAATGACACATTTTTCCTTATTCATCTTGCTTAGTTCAAGCAGTAGAAAAAGAGGCAATGTTTCCCAAATAATTTTCTGAATAACCTATACTTGGATCAGGAAGCAGTCCTCAGAACAGAGCAAGGAAACACCTTACGGCTCAAAATCAGGAAAGGTGTACACCAGGGAAACATCCTATCTCCCTACCTTTTCAATCTATAGGAAGATCAGATTATCTGGGAGGCTGGACTCTATGAGTAGGAATGTAGCATCAGGATTGGATAAAGACTCATCAACAACCTGTGTTATGCAGATGACACAACCCTGCTTGCTGAAACGGAGGAGGACCTGAGGCATTTGCTACAGAAGGTCAAGGACTATATCCTTCAATATGGATTGAAGCTCAACATCAAGAAGACAAAGATTCTCACTACTGGGCCAATTGGCAGCATCATGATGGATGGAGAAAAGATTGAGATTGTTAACAGCTTCAGCTTGCTTGCCTCAAAAATCAACACTCTTGGTACCAGAAGCCAGGAAATCAAAAGATAAACTGCATTGAGAAAATCTTCTGTGAGAGACCTCACCAGAGTATTAAAGAGCAACGGTGCCAGTCTGGAGACTAAGGTGTGCCTGATCCAGGCCATAGTCTTTGCAATTACCTGCTATGCATCAAAGAACTGGGCAATGATTAAGGATGATAGAAGAAGAATTGATGTCTTTAAGTTGTTGTGCTGGATAATAATATTGAATACACCAGAGACTGTTAAAAAATCAGACAGGAACATCCTGGAGAGGATGAAATCAGTCTGCTCCTTGGAGGCAAGGATTTTGAAGCTTTATCTCACATAATTTGGGTATGTTGGCATGTTGCCAGGAGAGATTGGTCCTTTGGGAGGGACACCATGCTTGGAAGGGTGGAGGGACAGCACAAAAGAGGAAGACCCTGGATGAGATGCACTGACTCAGTGAGGTGTGTCAAAGACAGCGAGGTTGGCTCAAAATAGAGCAGGGTTCGGAGCTGCCGTACATAGGCTCGCTATGAGTTGCAAGCGACTTAACAGCACATAACAAAAAACATCAACATATTAATGCAAAAAACAAAACAAAATCCCTAAAACCATTCACAAAGTTTTCTCTTAACATTAAGGAATAAACTTGAAAGAAATATCACAAAAATAGCAAGACAATCTCCAAAAACTTGGAAACTAAACAACATATTTTAAAATAATCTGTAAGTCACAGACGAAATTTCAAGAGAAATTTAAAAAATACACTTTATGTGAGTGAAAGTATTCAGGCAGCCTGTGAAATTTGTAAGTTACAGCTAAAGCAGGGTTGACAGGGAAAAGCATAGCACTAAAGTATATACTTAGTCACTAATCTACTCTTACTCCCACCAAAGGACCTAGCAAAAGGTGAGTAGAATAAGCCTCAAACAAGCGTAAAGAAGAAAGAATAAAAGAAACTTGTAGAGATCAATGGAATTAAACAGAAAATCAACAGAGAAAATCAATGGAACAAAGAGCTGATTCTCTGAAAATCCCAATAAAATTGACAAAACTCTAGCAAGAGTTACAAGGAAAAAGAAAATGATGATACAAATTATTAAGATTAAAGAAACAGGGGATCATTATAAACCTTGCAGACCTTGAAATTATATAAAGGATTACTGTCAACAACCCCACACTCAAAACGTGCCTAAATTAGATGGAATGGGTTACTTCTTCCAAAGCACACCTTGTCAAAGTTCACCCAATCTGAAGAGATGGTTAAAAGATCCAGGTCAAGGTTCCAATCTGTTGTTCATAGAGTCATAAGGAGTCACAGGGAGCTCTGGTGACTTGGGGGTGAGGGGTTTCACTGCCAACCCAAAAGTCAGCAGTTCAAATCCACCAGCTGACACTTGGGAGAAAAATGGACAGTCTTCTCTCATGCAACTTACTGCCTCTTAAAACCTGCTGTTGGGAGACAGATTTTGAGAGGATTATCTCTTTTTTTCCAGATCTGCAATACAGTGCTTTGAGTCAGTCTGACCATCTTAATTGGTAATTGACTCCGGATAGAACCCCCTGAGTTCAGTAACAGCATACAGGCAAAGAAAGAAAAGAAAACCATAGAAAGAAAGCATATCTTTTCTTTAATAAAAATAGGGCTTTTTGTTGTGAAAAATTTTTTGCAAAGAGAATAGTATAGTGAAAATCCATATATTTAGAGTATTGTGATATAAGAATTCAAATCCATTTAATGAAAAAAAGCAGCCACCTCCAACAAAAACAAAACACCCCCCCCAAAAAAAACAACCTAACCCAAAAACCCACCAAACAAACTTGCTGTTGGGTTACCTGTGAATTAGTTTTGACTCCACAGTACATAATAGCAACAACTTGAGTCACAGTTGACAACAACTAACAACAATTATTAAGATAATTCCATTTTTAAATTAAGAAACATACAGGCCCAGAGAGTTTCACTGAAATAGTTTACCAAATATTTAGAGAAGAATGAGTCTCAATTCTATACAATTATTTTTTAAAAATAGAGGAAATATTTCCAAATTCATTTTCTGAAGCTGTTTTTAGTATGATAAAATATACATTCAAAATCAGCAATGAAATACCATTGCAACATTCCCACAAAATATTAGCAAGTATAATTAAACACTGTATTAAAAAACAGGACACAACAAAATTGAGTATATTTTAGGGACAGATGACTTTTTTCAATATTTGAAAACTTTTATTTCATTCATCATACTGACAGGATAAAGAAGAAAGATTCTTAACAATTGATACTGAGAAAGCATTCGGCATAATTCAACAACATTCATTATTAAGGAAAGGGAAACATAGAGGAAACTTCTTGATAAATGCTTGATAAATAGCATCCGTAAAACCCCTACAGCTAACACAGGGCTTGCTGGTGAAAACTGACACTGTGCTTGCTGGGAGCAATTAACGTTCATTTGCTGTCAATACTCTTATCCTATTTATTGCTGGGCATTCTAGCCAGTGCAATCAAGCAAGAAAAGAAAATAAAAGATGTAAAGAGGGGAAAAAATGAAGAAACCGAACTGTGTCTAGTTTTAGATTATGTGATTGTTCACATGTTGTTGTTGGTAATTGGCGTCGAGTCGCAGGCGACTCATAGTGACCCCGTGAAGGAGAGTCCTCGATGCTTGGGTGCCTTTCATGTTCTCTCCAGGTTCATAGGGATTGTTCACATAGACAATTAATATATAATATATTAATTACGATATAGATAGATATAGATATAGATAGATGTAGATATAGATAGATGATATAGATAGATATAGATATAGAATAGATATATAGATATATGGATATATAGATATATGGATATATGGATATATGGATATATGGACATATGGATATATGGATATAGATGATATATAGATAGAGACATAGACATAGACATAGACATGGATATAGATATAGATATAGACATAGACATGGATGTAGATATAGACATAGACATGGATGTAGATATAGATATAATCTCCCCTGCTCTGGTGGCCTAGTGGCAATCTCTAAGGCACGTGGCTGGAAGTCGCCAGCTGCTCCACAGGAGAAGGACGGGCAATCTCCTCTGCGTGATTGATGGCGTCTGAAAACCCGCTGGAGGGTCAGCTCTGGGTCAGTTCTGACTCTACGCTACTCAGCAGCAGCAACAACAACCACACGTGCTTAGGATGAAGAAAATTTCGTTTGTCCAGGTTAAAAGACAAAGTATTCAAAATCAGCAGTCCCTCTACGTATAACACAGAACGCAATACCAGTTGACGGGCTGTACCACAGTTCTGACCCATAGCTGACCCTCCAGCAGGCTTTCTGGGCAGTAAATTGGACAAGAGGAGATTGCCCATCCTTCTTCCAGAGAGGAGCTGGTACTCTTGAACTGTGTGCCTTTGGGATTGAAGTGCAGCTTCTTGCCACTAGGCCACCAGAGCTTTAAAATCAAAGAATAAAGATGTCTGCAATCACTCCAAAAGTTAAATATAAGTGGAGTAATACACACATAGATGATAGAAAAACCAATATGTTTTGTCACCCTACATTCAAGTGATAATAAATTAGATAACGATATGGAGAAATAGAGATAACATAGTTTGTAAACTGGAAACTACAAAATGCAGATTACCTAAAGTCAAAGACAATGAGGTTTTACCATATTCGTGATTGAGAGACGCAACATTGTCCGCATGTCAGTTCTCCTCACCTTTAAGGGTAGGCTTTGCACAATTCCTTGCAGGTGTTTTTTGTTTATTTGTTTGGGTGTTTTCCCCCAAGAATTGTAGGTGCAGGTAATAATATTGCTCTTGGAAAATGTGGTAAATAGGCTTGCTAGAGCACATGCCAAGCAGGAGAACATATTTTCAATAGATATGTTGAGTTGTTGTTGTTGTTTGATGCCGTCGAGTCATAGACAACTCATAGCGACCCTATGAACAAACGGCCTGAGTACTGTTCGTACATAGAGTTTCTGGAGGCAAGCCATTTCGGAAGTGGATGCTGCTCCTGCTTCCAGGCTTGATTTAGTCGGGAAGCTCCAGCCAACACAGTCCACCATGGTTACCCGTTACCACGACTGGCACATCACTGTCACAGTCTTCAGCATTACAGCAATCACGAGTTACCTCTGTACAGCAATGCACAGACCAGTGCTATACCACCTAGAAGAATGTTTGACAGGAAGACAATATATGTTGAGTATGAAAACATTATTTAGAATATACAAGAGTACTCAAAATTGCAGGGAAATTAGAAAATGGGTATAAAACCCAGAAAGTTCTATTTAACAGGACATAAAGGGGACAAACAGCATATGAAAGGATTAATCATGTTTGTTGTTGTTAGTTGCCTTTGACTCCTCGTGGCTCTGGTGGGACAGAATGGAACTTCAGTCTCACAGTATCCTCACAATCTCAGCTGTGCTGGGCTCAGGATTGGAAGCACTGCACCAATCCGCCTCATGTCTTCTTTTAATTTCATGGACCCAATGTTCTACCAAGTCTGATGCCTTTTCCCAGGGAATGGATTTTCCCAATAACATGCCCAAAGCATGCGAGAGGAAGTGTCACCATGCTCACCTCTGAGGGACATTCTGGCTGCACTTACTTTAAGAGAGATGTGCTTGTTCTTTTAGCAGTTCATGGGGTGCTCACTATTCTCCAGTTCTTCCCCAACAATTCTTCACAACTGAAAAGCATCACCTTTTTGGTCTTTAGTATTCCACATGGGTATGAAGCGATTGAAAACAACGTGGTGGATTAAATCAGGTGCCCATTGATCCTCAAGGGATAGCAAGCACATAGTAAAGTTGACCACAGTGTAATATTCTTACCTATCAGAAGAAAGCAATGAACGATGATTAAAGATGATGGAAGAAAAATCAATGCGTTTGCATGAGCGTGTTGGTGAGGAGCATCAAACGTACCACGGAGTTCCGTAAGAACAAACATCATTTGTCTCTGGAAGAAGGAAGTAGAGCGAGAATTCCCCTTAGAAGTGAGGACGACAAGACTTCATTGCACATATTTTGACGTGTTAGTAAGAAGTAAGTACCAATCACTGGAAAAGCGGATGATGCTTGTAAAGCTGTCAATGAACCAGAGGAATGTCCCAATCAAGACAGAGTACCACAGTGGCTTCAAGAATGAGTTTAAAGATAACAGCTATTATGGGATGACAAAGGAGCAGTGTCTTGCTCTGTTGTACTAGGTAGATAGAGAAAGACAGGTATACATAGATATACATATGATGTTGTTGTTGTTGTTATGTGCCGTCGAGTCACCTGTGACTCATAGCGACCCTATGGACAACAGCCCTAAACCCTGCTCTATCCTTTGCCAATTTTATTGTCTCTGACACACCCACCCCCATTACCACAGTCACTGAATCAATCCACCTCATGGAGGGTCTTCCCCTCCTGCACCGTCTCTCCACTCTCCCAAGCATGACATCCCTCTTCAAGAACTAATCCCAGCTTGCAACATATCCAAACTACGTCAGACAGAGCTTCAGAATCCTTGCCTCCAAGAAGCATTCTGGCCTCATCCTCTCCAGGTTGAATTTGTTTGTTCTCCTAGTAGTCCATGGTATATTCAATATTCTTCTCCAGCACCACAGCTCAAAGGCATCAACTCTCGTTCTATCATCCTGAAGTATTGTTCAGCTCTCTGATGCATAACAAGTGACTGCAAAGACCATGGCCTGTATCAGGTGCACCTTAGTCTCCAGACTGACATCATTGTTCTTTGGTACTTTGGAGAGGTCTCTAATAGTAGACTTTCCCAGTGCAATTCATCTTTTCATTTCCTGGCTATTAGTACCAAGAATGTTGGCTGTAGAACCAAGCAAACTGAAGCTGTGCATATATACATGTGTATGTGTGTGTGTGTATGCACACACACACACATACACATATGTTGTACATAAGTTGGTACCGACTTAACAGAGCCTGACAACAAACAAGTTAAAATCTCGAACAGCACCCAGTGTTGTCAAGACCAGAGAAATTGGATCACTCAAGCATTGCTGGTGGCAGATAAAATGATACAACAAACCTAGGAAATAGTTTGACAGTTTCTTATAAAACCAAACGTGTGATTACCATGCTGAACAATTGCATTCTTAGGCATTCATCCCAGAGAAGTGAAAATGTGGGCTCACACAGAAGCTGAAAGTTGATAGCAGATTTATTCATCGTAGCCCCAAACTGGAAACAACTCTTCTGCCTTTGATGAGTAGACGTCCCATGTGTGCCTTCAAATACCAGTCATCAAGAAAAAGAAGCTGTTCAGTCACTTAATAACAATAATTAATTGAAAATAACTTATATTGAATGAAAAGGTGTTCAGTCCACAAAGGCTGCATGCTGTGTAACGTCACTTATGCATAATCTTGAAATGACAAAGTTACAGGAATAGAGAACAGACCGGTGGTTAGCAGAATACAAGAAGGGTGAGGCTCACAGAGTCTGTCCAACAGTGGCTGGTGAGTGTGCCCTGATGTGCCCTGATGTCAGAACTGACCCCTCGCTGACCTGCCATTCTGCTTTCAGACACAGTAGTCATCAGGGATGAAATGACTCATCTTTATCTCATGAAGCTGCTGGTAGATTCAAACCGAGTGCCTTTGGATTGGAAGAACATAGGTAGCCTCTACCCACCAGAGTTCCCTGAGTGGCGGTAGCAGATTACCTAATAGGAGTTTTCTAGTCATTGTCTTTGTTATTCTCGTCACATGACGGGGCAGGACCATGCAAATATGAGATGGCAGTCGCTCGGGATTGGATAGCTTGCTAATAATATTAGTAAGGTAAATGCTGCCTTTTGGATAGGACCATGTAGGTAATATGTGTAAGAATACTGATGGTAATGGAGTGGGGATTGGTCAGTCTGGACATTCCACTATTAGGACTGAAGAGCGCCAGCCCAGAGAGAGAAAATGGTGTGTCTCTGCCACCAACTATTGAACGTAGCATGTCCTTCAGATCTGAGATCTTTGCATGAACCAGAGAACAGGAGCTTTAATACTGGAAAGACAAAGCAAGAAGGTGGCAACTGAGGTGAGAAATGAATCAGGTTACAGTGCAAGACAGAGCTATGCTATGGGTTCCCAGCACATGGTGGAGAAAGCTGAGTGTTGGGAGAGTCAGGGCTTCAAGGCACCTCCTGGGGAAATCTAGATCTGTCAACCCGCAGAGCTAGAGCCAAGTGTCTTTGGGCCAGGCTCACTGGCAGAGTATGGCTGGCTCAAACTTGGAGAGGCTTTGGAAAACTTGTTCAAGCAGGGAAAATGCCCAGGACTTAAGTTCAGGGAGAAGCCTGTCCTACAGCGCAGTTGAGAAAAAGGCAGCTACTGCTGATTAAAGAGCTGTATCCGAGTGTTTCCACCCGGAATTACAACCTGTAATAAATCCTTCCCTAATAAATCCTATCCTCTTGAATATTGTGTCTAAGTTCTGGTTGGCCATTGCGAGAGATCATGGAACCCAGCCGAGAATTTACGAGTGTGTAGGGCGGGGTGGTTGGTGTTAAAAATGTTAGAAGAAGGTGTAAGGCATCAGGAGGGGCTATGCATGACCTCAGAGGAATTTTCTTTGTGAACCTGATGCTGCTAATAGGGTTTCTTCCTGCCTGTTGAGGTGACAGAGACCAGACCCCTCTGCCTCCATCGCTACGTGGTTTTGATGATTGGCTGGAGACAGCAATGTTTGGTGAGCAGCCCCACATTTAGCCAGGACTCCATCCCTCTATTATTCTACAGTGTTCTCCACATAAAACACTTGCCTAAAAAAGTATACTCACTCATAAACACTAGATTTTTACATAGCTGATTTGGGCAGGATTTCTGAGCTCTGGTGAGGTTGAGAGCAAACAGAGCTTTTCTGGTAACAGAACCCAAGAGGAAGTGAATGCAGGTTTTCACACGTGACCAGTCATGGAAGTGAGCACTCCCTGCTAGGCTAAATCAATCTGTCTTCAGTGAACTGAAAACGCAAATTCTCTCTTGAAATTGGTCTGGGACTTAAAAAAAGGAGGAGAAAAAAAAAGATACAGCAAAGGGAGGAAGGCAGAAATGCTATTTACCAAATAAGAATTTATCAACAGGAGGTAGTGGATGTCCTGGGAGGAGCCCTTTGTCCTTTGGAAGGTGTGGGCACCGAGGCATTGAAAGACCTGGGCAGGCCTCATTTCTCTCGCTTACATTGAGGAGGTTTGATTGAAAAGGTAGCTCTTCATATTCCTAGATCAAAACTCTCATTGGCTGTGAAAATCCTGGTGAGAGCTCTGAGGAACATGGTTTCTATTTTGTTAACAAAGACACTGGAGTGTTTCTATGAAACATTTGAAGTTGGGGGGGGATTTCTAATTTTCTCTGATAAATTGGAAAACTGTTTTGAAGTCATACCCATAACTGCAATGCTAGTTTTCATGTGCGGTCACGTCCCTCTGACTCATAAAGTTTGCGTGTGTAACAACATGGAAGGTGGTCAGATGCTGCACTATCCCCGACACACCCAATGTCGCCCTCACTACTCGGATCCATCTCATTGCAGGCCTTCCTTCTTACGATGAACCTCGACCTCCCAAGCACAATGATCTTCTTCAGGGTCTAGTCTCTCCTACTAAGATGCTCAAAGTATCAAAGAGCTCTGAAGGCGTTTCTGTTGTTGTTAAGCACTGTGGAGTCGAGTATAACTCACAGTGACCCTGTGAACATGGCCCAGAACCTTTTCCTGCCCTGTGCCATCCTCATCGTCCCTGATCTACCCGATGCCACTGCCGCGGACACTGAGCCACCGTGCCAGCCCGTCCTCTGGACGATCTTCTCCTTTTTTGCTGATTCTGCACCTTGACAAGCATGATGTCTCTTCCCAAGAAATAGCTTCCTTTTCATGACATGCCCAAGTCTGTGAGATGACGTTTGGAGATCCTTACCTCGAAGAAGCACTTGGCTGCCCCTTCTCAAGACCTACCTGGCTGGGTATTTGGCGTCCATGGCTCGGCGAGCACTCTCTTCTAACACCACAACTCACTGGACTGTCATTGGATTAAACTGTCACTATTTCCAATCTACCAGTTGCTCTGTGGAAGAAAGCAGAGTGGTCCTTTCTTATTGAGGTGCAGTGCAAGAAACCCAACTGAAGAGCTCGGAGTGACTTCATGACAATTAAAAATTCCTACTCATTAGGGTGCAGTTTGCTCCAGCACATAGCTGAACCCCCAGTGGGATTTCTTTGGTTCTGAACCACGAGGGAGGATGTTGCCCATCTTTCTCCCTAGGACCTACTGGTGGATTTGAACCTGGCACCATAGCTGTAAAGAGTTGCATACCACGAGAACAACAGCAAATATTTACTGAGGACAAGGTCTATGCCTGAGATGCTCTGGTAGCAAGTGCTTGGCTAACTAAGCAAAAGGCTTGTGGTTCTGACGCACCTGAAACTCCTGGCTGTCGGCTGCTGTAAAGATTCTAGGAAACCCTCGGGGACAGTTCTCTGTCACCTGGGCTTGCTACGAGTTGAGATATACATAAAAGACTTGACAAGAGTTTTATGCTGAAGGACCGTCTATGGAGTGTTCCTAAGTTCATTCGCTTCACAGGCACGTCCAGCATGGCGGTGTTCACCCCACGGGACTCACTGTCTAGCGAGTACAGCCCACCTCGTTCCACGTCTCTAACCATCTCTCTCAGGAATACTCTCATATTTCTATTTCACAGTCCAGCGGCTATCAGCTGGGGGTGGTCTGACTGCCCTGGGGACACTGACAGTATCTGGAGCTGTCTTTGATTGTCCTGACCTGGGGTGCTACTGGCATCTAGTGGGTAGAGCTGGAGGCTGCTAATTTCCTGCCCTTACGCACTGGGCGTCCATGCAGCAGCAACCATGCTTCTCCGTGTCAGCAGTGTCCTGGTGGGGAAGCGGGTGACAGTAGAAGAAACAACAGCTGAGAAGTCAAGGCACAGCCAGCTGGTCGGCCACGCGGCAGAGATTTGAATGCTCTCCAGAGTAAGATCTAACTCACTGTGTGGGTCCCGCAACCACAGACAAACTCCTACACTCCTTGGTGACTGTCTGTAACAGGTGGCCACTTGACTGGTACCTGGACATACCCACTAATCAGAGACCGCTCCAGCTTTCGTCAGTGTCTAGCCGGGCCCAAGGACTGTGCATTGATTTAAGGGGACACTCTTGTGATTTCAAGCTGTCTATTCCTTCAGGCTGGCTCCAATTTCATTCATCATTTCTAATGATGCCTGCCGTCCTATGATCCTTGGCTGTGACCTCTAAGATTGACCTTGGCTCTTTGAGGAGGTCTCCAGGGGTAGCAGTTAGGATACAGTTCATAGGACGCCAGTAAGGAAGTGGGTTGGTCATGCCACACGGAGTTTTCTCTCCTCTCAACTTGACTCCGTCACCTCAAACTTCCTGCCTGTGTATAAGCAAAAAGACGAGGCTGGGAGTACAAATTTGAAAACTAATCCAATCATGAAAAACAAAGGTCACCGCCACCTCCCCGCAGAGTACACAGCACTTTATTACTTTTGTCTGTGTCTGCTATTGAACCTGAAATTAGTTCAGAGGAAAGGGAGCCTGTTTCTCCATTTCTTCCTCTCGTGCTTAAACAAATAGTAGCATTCTCGGCAGAGAACTTTTGCCGTAGCGAATTCCGTTATTTTCAATAAATTCCAGCAGCGCTGCTATAGTAACTGTCTTCACCATGATTAATGGAGGAAACGCTAGGAAAGCATGTTATTATTATTCTAAATTAGGTTTTGCTTGAATTAATTTTTATGCATGGTTACTAAGATGTAAAAGAGTTTCTGAATTGCTAATTGTAACATTCCTGCTTTGGAGATAAAATGAGATTGGGAACACAAGGGCATCCCGCTGAAGAATTTTGAGTTTGAATATTAGCCTAAGGGCCAACATGTTATTTAGTCAGGAGCCTGCCAGGGAACTGAGGCTCAACACCCATGGCGTCTTCGGGTAAAGATTTTTCTTTCAGCAGTGCCCACCTGAACCTACTCTGTGGAAAATGTGAGATGAATGTTAACATCAGGTCATTTCCGTGAGGAGGGGGAAGGAGGTAGGTGGCCCCTCCAGAGACACTGATGTTCTTACAAATCTCACACTTCTCTCTCTCTCTCCCTCTCTCGTACACTCTCTCTCTCTCTTTCAACCAGTGTCATAGTTCTCTAGTGTTGTCAGACAGACAGCACAAGTCGACACCTTTAATGAACAGAGCTTACTCTCTTATGCAATAGGAAGCTACAAATCTCAATTCAGGGTGCAGGCTCTGGGGACGCCTTTCTCCCCATTCTGCAGGAAGGTCCCTCTTTCTTTCAGTTTCTCTTCCACAGGCTCTGCGTGCTTTGGAGCTCTCTCCGTGTTTTAATCTTCTCCTGGCCCAGAAGTATCCCCACGCAAGGCCCAGGTGCAGAAGGATGCACGCCCTTCTTGACAGTTCTTTCTTAGTGATGTTGGGGTCCCTCCCTTTCCTTAGTAGCTCACTTTCCTCCCTTGTTATAGTACAGGCTACACCCTGGGCTGCACCCTCATCTCCATACTGTGGCACTGTGATGGAATTAAGAGGTGCTGTGTTCCACCCTTAATACTTTTACAGCTATCTGGTTTACCAGATGATGGAGGGCTTTTCGCACCTTCCACATGATAGTATGTTTTAAATGTATTTTGTTGTTATTAGGTGCTATCAAGCTGGGTACGATTCATAGCAAACCTATAAACAGCGACCCAATCGCTGCACTGTCTTGTGCCACCCTTCCCTTCTCTGACACACTGGAACACGGAATGTACAAAGTATGAATGGAGGAAGAGTGGAAATTGTAAAAAGTGAAATGAAATATGTGAAGATTGGCATTCCATGTATCAGCAAACTAAAATGGACAAGCACAGGTCACTCTGAGTCAGACAATCTACCACATATTTTGGGGGGCCACAAATCCATAACAACCAGTAATAATGAGAATCATACAAATAATCATATTAAGAAACATTTGTTGAATGTTCCCCATGTGCCAGATAGACCCTGTGCCCCCTCTATTCATTTATTCCACAGAGACTCTGCTGGGTACTGGTCTGGTGGGTCTCCCAACCAAGTGCAAGAGTAGAGGGTCTGGAAGAAAAGAAGCCCCTCAATGGATTGGCCCAGTGACTACAGAAACAGGTTTGAACATGGTGAGGATGGGACAGCAGGGGCCTCGCATCCGGGTGGGGAGACAGGCTTTGAGAGGCTTTGGGGACAGGATGACGGGAAAAAGTATAACAACATTACCAGATTAGGAGTGGAATGGCATTACAGTGATCGTATTATGAGTTGAATGAATCTCTCTAAACAGATGCCGGAATCCTAACCCTATGCTTGTTTTGATCTGTTGTTGAAAGGATCATTGTGAGTCATGGTCACTTAAAGAAACCTAACAACAGCAACATGCCTGAGGACAGGCACACCTCAGAGATAGGGGTAGTTCAGTGCCAGACCACCCACCCCTCCAGTGCGAAGAAAGGAAGCCACATGACTATGCCTTCTTCTGTTTCTCAGTGCTTTCCAAAGCTATGTTGACACTATCATTTAATCAATGAAATGTGCAACAATATGATAGTTCAAATGTTTACGGAGTTGTCAAAATGTGCCACATTCACACAAAGTGAGCATGTGTTACTGAATAACTTGCTCGATACATGGTTATCACATACATACATGTACACACACACACTCACACACACACACACACACACACACACTCATCTGAGTACAATAAAGTGAAGAGAAATAAAATGAGAGTTAGATATAAACTCACTTAGGGATAGAATTTTCTTTTTATGGTCATGAGGTCAAATCAGTAAAGGGTTTGTAGAAATCTGTTACTTTTAATACTTAAAAGGAGTAAAGTAACCTCATTGCCATTGATGAACTGGAATCCCCCAGGGCTAACCTGCCAGTGTCAGTGCTATAACGGACCCAGGAGGAGATTGTCATCGTTCTCCATTGGAGATGCTGATGGATTTGAACCCCCGGGGAGGGTTAACCTTGAGTTAGCAGTGTAACTCCCCGTGGACTACCCCACCAGAGTGCCCTACAGAAGGACAAGATGAGCACAAATGCAGGAAAGCAGGGAGCCACGTGGAGATTCCAAAAACGGAATTAAACAAAAACCCCAAACAAGAAGGAGGATAGAGGAGCAAGCACCTGCCTCTGGAGCTTGGACTGAAACAAAGAAGCCATCACTCAAACAAAACAAGGGAGCGGGACAAGGTTGAAAATCAGGAAAGGCGGGTGCCAGGGATGTACCCTGCTACCGTATCCACCAGCCTCTACATAGTGAGCCAATAATTCCAGACACCGGATTATACGAAGAAGAATGTGTCATCGAGACTGGAGGAAGGCTCGTCAACAGCCTGAGTTACACACACAGCGGGACATCCCTTGCTGTAAGTGAAGAAAACATGAAGTGCTTACAGATGAGATCAAAGATCACAGCATTCAGTATGGATTAAACCTCAACCTCAAGAACACAAAAACCTATCCAACTGGACAAATAGACAATATAATGACAAATGGAGAAAAGATTGAAGTTGTCAAGGATTTCATTTTAGTTGGATCCACCACAATCAATACCCAGCAGTAAAAAAAAAAAAAAAGTCGCAGTGGGCTAATGCTGTCAAGGCCTTTTAAAAGTGTGTAAAGACAAAGGATATTATTTTAAAGACTAAGAAGATAAGTGTGACACAAGCCATGGGGCTTTCAGTGGGTTTGAAAGCTTGTGGAAGTTGAATGAATAGGAGGACTAAAGAAAAATTGAAGCTTTTAGTTAACGTTGACAAAGAGTGTTGAATCCATGGAATGCCGAAAGAACAAACCCATTGGTCTTACATGAAGTACTACCGAGCTTACTGTTCACCACCACCATTTTCATTCTGGTTGTTCCATTTTTATTAGTCTAGCATCCCTGTTGCACTCTTTATTGTAACATTTTTGCTTTAGGGTACATTTTGACTGTTTGATCTCACAAAGATGATTGTTCTTAAAGAAGTACTCACTTTATGATATTAGTTTGTGAGTCAGTCTGCCAGGTAGGTGAAATGTGACCTCCAGGAAAGGCTTCAATTCCAAGTTAAAGTATCTTTCAAGGGCACAGTCCCAGGGGACGACTCCTCAAGTCTCTAAAAATTCAGTAGGTCTGACCCTTTTTAGGAATTTGAGTTTTGTTCTACATTTATCTCCTGTTTTATCTAGGACATTTGATAGGTCTCTGGAATATAATTTTTTTTTCATGTTTCAACAAGTAGATGTAGCTCTGTGCTCACTGTGTCAAAAAATTTGGAAGACTAATGGGAAGAAACCCCTATTTGTTCCCATTCCCCCCAAGAAAGTGATAAAAAAATGGATGATCCAGCAGAACACAGAAAGTACTTAATAGTATGATTAATATCACATGTAATCAAAATTTTGCTGAAGATTATTAAAAATTATTCAGACAGAACATCAACAGAGAACTGCCAGGAATTCAAGTTGGCTTTAGAAAAGGTCATGACATGAGAGATACCATTGGTGATATAAAATGAATCTTGATTGAAAGCAGATAGTATTAGAAAGATGTTTACTCATGTTTTATTAACTAGGCAAAGGCATAGACTATGTGGATCCTGATAAATTCTTGATAACTTTGGGAAGAATAGGAACCCCAGAGCACTTAGTTGTACTCATGTGAAACCTGTACATAGACCAAAGAACTGTTTTCCAAACAGAAGAAGGGAACACTGCATGGTTTAAAATGAAGATAGTTGTGCATCAGGGTTGAATCCTTTCTCCATGTCTATTCAATTGCTACGTTGAGAAAAATCATTCAAAAGCTGGACTCTGTAAAGAAGAATGTAGCATCAGAATTGGAGGAACACTCGCCAGCAAGCTGAGCTATGCAAATGTCACTTGCTGAAAGCAAGGAGAACTTGAAACACTTGCTGCAGAAGACAGACTACAGTCTTTCTATGAATTACATCTCAACATTAAGAAAACAAAAGCCTCACCACTGGACCAACAGGCTACCGTACTAGACAGATAAAAGGTGAAAGCTGTCAATGACTTCCTTTAACTGTGTTCACTCTCCACACCCGTGGCACCAGTATCATGTTTATGAATGAAGCACAATGCATATGAATGCCTGTATGAACACCAATTAAATAGAACTCTATATGTGTAAAAAGAATGATATATATATGACAAAAATTATAGAGTTATTGCCCACTAGAAAAAAGATGTGCTGGGAAAATCTGCTGTCACTGACCTCTCCAAAGGGCCAAAGAGCAAGAATGTAAGTTTAAAGACTAAGATGCACCTGATCCAAGTCATGGTCTTTTTCGTTACTAAGTTTCTGAAAGTTGAACAATGAATAGGATCACAGCAGAATCTTCTAAACTGTGATGTGGACAAGAGTCGAGGGTACGTGACGATCTTGTCACATTTTTTGTGCTGAAAGAACTAACAAGGTGATCGTGGAGGAGGAGCAACCATGGTGCTGCTTAGAGCCAAGGATAGTAAGTCTTTGCCTCACATGCTTTGGGCGTATTGTTAGAAAGGGCAAGTCCTTGGAGAAAGACCTCATGCGGCGAAAGGTGGAGTTTCAGAAAAAGAATGGAAGACTGTCAACAGGATGGCCTGACACAATGACTGTAGCCATGGCTTTGAGCATATGAGAGACTGTAAGCATAGTGCAAGATAAGGCAAGATTCAGAGGTGGTGGTCAAGTTGTAGTCAACTTGATGGCCCCAACAACATGGTTCTGTGGCCAGGAGGGTTGGTGGTGGATGATAGCCATGCCCCACCCAGTTATTCTGTTCTCAGGACAGATAAAGACTTGACTGTGGAATTATTCTTATTCTTCTGTTTCCTGCTATGCCCACAAACCCAGAGAATCATTCTGTCATCGAATCTTTGTACCAGGCACCTAGAAAGTACTTTGCGAATAAGCACTGCCAGATAAATGATCACTTAGAATAAAGGCAAATATGAAAATTATGTATTTTTTTTTTCTTCTTTTGAGCAGCTTAAGTAGAAGGATTTAAGAGGGCAGAAAGTTGGCGCTGGTGAATGAACTTGATCTTCTGTGAATTTCATTCCACCAGCCAGTCCTTGACCCTCATTAGCACATGGACTCTGGCTTAATTCAGAAGTGCACTTCTCTGCCCATATTTCCCTACATTTACATTAAGAAGGAAGTTTGCTGGCACTCTAGATATCTGCGTAGTCTGAAGGATGTTGTGCCACTTTCAGTGGTTAGAATCCCTCTATGGTTTGGGAAGAAGATGGACAGTCCCCTCTTGTTATGATGTACAGGCACAGAAACTAATAGATGGTCACTATGAGTTGGAATCGACTGCACAGCAGTAAGTCGTGTAGACCAAGCTCACTGCTGTCAAGTGGGTTAGCAGCCCAGTTTACAGGACATGACAGCACCAGAGTTTCTGGTATTAAAATATTTTGGACATGAAGCTTTATTTAAATTAGAACATTCAATTTGTAAACATGTGGTTAAAGTTTCAGAAAGAAGAAAGTGATATATTTATTGTTGAACCGTGAATTTCTCTTTTTTAGGGACAGTCACCTTCCTTGTGATTTATAATCCAAAACCATGCTGAAGGTTCAGGTATGAGTCAGTTTTGGCCCAAGGGCAATGAGGTTTTTGGGTTTTAAAATTTGGTGTGGACTAATGACTCTCTTTCTCTCTCTCTGAATGCAGCATGTGAGTTGCATTCATGTTATCCCAGATTCTCAAGAAAATCTTTAAATTTATTAGTCATTTGGCTTTCAGAGCTGAGCCATCTTCACAGATTTCTATGACTGGAATAAGGGTGCCTGGAGAATTCAGAGGAAAGGGAAAGTTTTAAAGCGTCTGGTTTTAAACTTTGCTAAGAGCTCTTCTGCTTTTCAAGCATATCTTTCCTGTCTTAGCTTTAAACTCTTTGCAGGGGAGGGCAGGTAAAACTCTGGCTCATGGCTAGTGAGGGGACAGTATAAGCCCCATTTTTTATATAAACCCCCATTAATACCAGAAGCAGAAGTGGGCCATAAAAATTCTTAGCTTAAGGCAAACACAAATGCCCCGGGTAAAGTCTTATCTGTCCTTGCAAAGTAAAGTATTAACTAGTGTCTACCTGACACAAAAAGAGTAAAGGCAGGCAAAGTAGCCAGCCCATCAAAAGCCGAATCACATGACTGATCCCCCAGCCCACCAACCACAATCTCAATCTCCCTGCCCCGACAGTAGCACCCAGGAAAGCCTTAAAAACAATTGTGCAGGGGGACTCGGGGCTTTTTCCCTCACCACCTTCCTACTGAGGAAGAAAGTCTCCACATGTGGATATTCTCTGCTTTTTTGTATTTACATACATGTGGATTATTCTTTCGAGGGGCATTTTGTGGGCAGAACAGCTAGCTCATTTATCTCTGTTGGTTAATTGCTTTTTATAATTCATGGCAACATTAGGTGCACAACCCACCAAAGTCTGGCTTTTATTAATATTTTACTTAGAAATCTTTCTAGTGAGTAGGTTTTATGAGTGCGTTGTGTTGTGTTGTGGGATGGGTAAGTGAGTGAGTGAGTGTGTGTGTGTGTGTGTGTGTGTGTGTGTGTGTGTAGCTATATCTAGCAGAAATTGATCCATCAGTAACAAGGAAGTATTTGTCAATTTGAGGTTTGGGATATCCATTTACCAGCCCAAACCCAAATAGTCTTCTTCAGACTTTTCTACATTTTCATCGACTTTTACATGTTCTCAAAATTTTGTCATCTTGGGAAGCTATTTAATTGAGTGACAACCCACCAACATATAAGGTATGCTGAAAATCTGTTTTCTCTGTTATACATGATTAAAGAGAAAGATGGGATCTCTGGTGACCAAGAGATTGTCCCTGAAGACAAAATTAGAGACAGACATTTTCATTGTCCTTCCTAAACTATATAATCCCAGTGTTATCATTCCTTGGAAAAGGGCAAACCAAATGATGACTATTCCATACTCTTTCCAAGTTAAAAAGAAAAATGGATCAGTGGTGACTAATTTTATAAAACACAATGAATGGGAGTGATACTATGAAATCCAATGCGAATAGAGGTATATGTGAAGCACAAAGTTTATATATAAACTAAATACAAGGTGTGTGAATTCTGTATAAAAAACAATATGAAAAGAAATTTTTCTTAAAAAAGCATTTACCCCCATTTTGTTTATTGACTTTTATTTCAGATTTTTAATCCTAGATGCAGATCTCTAGCATATCTATGGTGAAGAATTTAGAATCTGAAGTGTTTAAAACTGTACACGAAACACCACTGTTTATGGCAGAGTCTCCTGGGAGCTGGAGGGCTTGCTGGGAATTCTAGAAAGAAGATTGACTGTGTTCTAAACAACGCATGGGCAAAAAGACTTCTCAAGAGAAAGTAAGCCAAAATTTGCAATGGCAGCCACCCTGTCTTATTGATTGGGTTAAAAACTTTGGAAAATAGTTCAGAGAACAACCTCATGACTGTTCTGATAAGTAACGAACAAGAAGAAGATTAGGCCAGTCAAAACATGAAATGTCCCCAATGCTGAGACGAACTGCCTAGTATTTGTTTTGATATTTTTTAATTGTTTTGTCTCTCAACTTTAGTCCCAGCATGCCACTCACCAGAGATGAACTGGATAGCAGGTGTGGGTACTAAAATGTTTCATGAAAATGTCATAGTTCTCTCCAAAGGACAGGAAGTGTGACCTCAGCAGGCCACAGAATATCAGCAGGATTCCCCTTTCCGCTACATTCTTTTCCTCTTCTGTTTCTCATGGTCCTGTCCTATGAGACATAGAGGGGAAACTTGGTGTGGGCCACACACATGGCTGACACTCTGAGTGATACCCCATTGCTCTCGACAGAGGACCGAGAAGAGGGCCTGTGACATCCGGAGAGGATGGAAAGAGTTCTGAGAGGAAAGAGATGTACCATTCAACACATGGGTAAAAAAAAAAGTTAAGAGACAGCGAAACAAGTCTAACTAATTTAAAAATAATGTACAAAAATGAAAATGTGCAACATGCAGGGAAATAAGCAGTTAGAGATAAATTCATGCCATGAAGTTCTTTCATTAGAAACCGAGGATGGTCTAACAGCCACAGAGTCACCCACATACGACACTATATAAAGAGGAGAAGTTGAAGCCTAAAGCAAGGATGAGAGACAAACCATAAAAATCAAGGGAGAAAACAGAAGGGCTAAAAGCAAGAGAAGACTTCTTCAGAAGATCAACAAAACTAACAAAATACATGTTGTTGTTAACTCATAGCAACCCTATGAATGAAAGGCCTGGGCACTTTCATAGAGTTTCTGGAGGCAAGCCATTTCAGAAGTGGATGCCACTCCTGCTTCCAAGCTTGTTTTAATCGGGGGGCTTCACCAAACACTGTCCACCATGGGTAACCATTATCACATTTGACTCATCAGTGTCGCAGTGTTCAGCATCACAGCAACCACAAGTTACCTCTGTACAGCAATGCACAGACCAGTGCTGTACCATCTAGAAGAATGTTTGACAAAAAAAACCCCACAATTTAAACCAGGCCTGAGGGCCACAGATTAAAATCACCCACCTTGGGCTTGCTAGCAAAACACATAGCCAGACTGAAAAACAAACAAACAAGCAAAACCCAAACAAATGAAACTAGCACTGTCATTGAGTCAACCTTCCAGTGAGTTTTCCTGACCTTGACTCTAACCATAACCCTAACTCTAACCCTGATGCAGAAACAGGATGGATGGTGAAGAGCTTGAGATTGTTCAAAGCTTTAGTCTGCTTGGCTCCACAATCAACAGTCTTGAAACCAGCAGCCAGGAAATTAAAAGGTGCATTGCCAAGGGAAAGTCTGCTGTTAGGGACCTCTCTAAAGTACTGAAGAGCAATGGTGTCTCTCTGGAGACTAAGGTGCATCTGATACAGGCCATGGTCTTTGCAATCACTTGTTATGCATCAGAGAGTTGGACAATGACTAGGGAGGATAGAAGGAGAATTGATGCCTTTGAGCTTTGGTGTTGGATAAGAATATTGAGGGTACCATGGACTGCTAAGAAAACAAACAGATGCATCCTTGAGAGGGTTAAACTGGGCTGCTCCTTGGAGGCGAAGATTCTGAGGCTTCTTCTGACATACTTTGGTCATGTTGTAAGGTGAGACCGTCCTTGGAGAAGGACATCATGCTTGGTAGGGTGGAAGGCAGGCGCAGGAGGGGAAGGCCCTCTGTGAGGTGGATTGATTCAGTGACTGGGGTAGTCGGGATGGGTGTGTCGGAGACAGTGCGATTGGCACAGGACAGAGTAGAGTTTAGGACTGTTGTACATAAGGTCCCTATGAGTGGCAAGCAAGCTGGACACATAACAACAACAACAACAACAACCCTGACCCTGACTCTAACCATAACCCTGACCCTGATCTTGACCCTAGCTCTAATCTTTCTGGGAGGAGACTGTTTATCTGTGCTCCCTATGGAATGATGGGTGGATGCAGACACTCGTCTCTGGATGTCAGCCCAACACACTGTGGCACACAGCCAGACTCACCTGTGCCAGAAGAATGAAGACACTCTTTTTGTGTAAGCTTATCAACATCAGAAACGCAAGTTCATCAGGAAGTTCCCAAAGACATTAACAGATAACAAAGAAAGAGTAAGCACAACTCAGCGAACATGTTTGATAGTGTAGATAAAATACATCATTAATTTTCTTGAAATACATGCACATTAACTGCCTTAAAATTAAGGTTGTTCACACAAAGATAAGTTTAAAAACAAGTACAAAACCCCCAATGTCATCTAGTTAAACTCAATTCACAGCAACCCTATAAGTCAGAGAACTATCCCGTAGGGTTTCCAAGACTGTGGTTTTTATGGACAAAGATAACCATGCCATTCTTTCACAGAATGATTGGTGGGTTTGAATGGCTGACCTGAACTTATCAGCCAAGTTTTCCAACCACAATAACAACAGGGCTACTTAAAGATATATAAACCCATAGGGAGCTCTGGTGGCCCAGTGGCAAGAAGCTGCATTGCAATCCAAGAGGAACACGGTTCTTATCCACCAGGTGCTCTGCCTGGGAAGGAGGGACAATCTCCCCCTGTACCAGTCAGATCTGATTTGACGGTACACACACCCAAAAATAATAAAATAAATTTTAAAAAAGAAGTTAAAAGAAAAATATATAAAGCCACTAATACTGAGCTTGTTCTGACTCATAGCAACCTTCCAACAAATTTCTGAGGCTATAAATCTTTTGAGACTTTGCATCTTTCTCCCAAGAAGTAACTTGTTGCTTCCAACCACTGAGCTTCAAGTGTTCAGGCTGACAATCTGAATAATTGTTACTACCTAGCGTTGAGTTTATCTCCAATTTATGGCAACCTCATGCACGTGAAACACAAGCCTGCCTGACTCTCACCATCTCCATGAGTAGAGCTATAAATGAAAGAAATTGAATGATAACGGATTATCTTACAGAAAAGTAAGCACCAGATATACAGCTTTACATTTATGATATTTTGTCAATCAGTAAAAGTATAAATGATACCAATACTCTATAGTTTCTTTCTGAAAACAGAAGCAGAGGAAACATTTTCCAACTCCCTCTCCGAGGCAAGGAGAATCCTAACACTAAAAACATATGAAGAAGTCTCTACAAGAAATAAAGACTATGGATTAATATCCTTCATAAATATAGATGCACAAATCCTCAACAAAGTATTAGCAAATTGAATGTGACAATGTATAAAAATAATTATCCATCACACCAAGTGTGATTAATTCCAGGTATGCAAGTCTGGTTCAACACTGGGAAACAGATCAGTCTACTACACTTGAAAGCTAAATTAGGGGAAAAAACCACATTTGTGTATCAATTGATGCAGAAAAGGTGGAAAAGATAAAATCTGGTATACAACCTTGATAAGATTGTCAGCCAACTGAGAATAGAGTTTAATTTCCTCAACTTGATAAAAAGCATTTACCAAAAAATCTATAACTGGCATCATTCTTGATAGTGAGAGACTGAAAACTTTTCCCTAAGGCTAGGGGCAAGGGAAAAACATCCTCTCACTTCTTCTGTTCAAGATCTTACTAAACAGCCTAGTTACATAGTATTGGAATCAGAGAAGAAAAGAAATGAAAATAAACATGAAAGAGAAGAAAACAGCAAAGCCAACTTTATGCACAGGTGGTGTAGCGTGGTGACACATCGAGTTGTTGTTGATTGCCCTCAAGTTGAGCATGACTCTTAGAAAAGACCTGAAGCCTTTCTATAACTATTGTTGTTTCTCAAAGTTCATAGAGTTCCCAGAGGCATGTTGTTTAGGAAGTGGATGCCCCTCCTGCTTCTAAATATACTAAACTGTAATTCCTACTCCCACACTAAAATCAACGCTAAACAAAACCTTAATCCTTATCCTAAGTAAAACTTAGAGTAGTTCTTCACTTTAAACCAAACATTAACACTAAAACAACTCTTAGGCCTAACACTGGTCTAATGTATAAATCTAAACCCAAGCCAAACTCTTAACACGAGCCTGAACTTTAGACCTACAGTTAGCCCAACACCTAACCCCTAATCATAAACTTAACACTAACCAAGCCACTCTAACCCTCAGCCTTAAGCTAATCTCCACCAACAATCAGAGCCAAAGAGAAGGAAATAGATTACTACCAACGTTTGCAGTGAGACATCGCTCAAACATGCAATCAAGACGCATGAATAATAATGAGTGACTGGAAACCCTGGGTCTCTGTAAACTTTCATTAAAATAATTTTTTAAAAAAAGATGATCCTCCAAAAAAATTAAGAAAGTTCAAAAACAAAACAAGACAAAAATAATTCTTAGCTTTTTTCCAGGAGTAGTATCAAGAGTGACTGTAAATGCAGAGAGGTAATGTTTGATCCCTCCTAATTCTCATTCCTTGCTTTTTTTCTCTAAGTATGTAATGATTATAGGCTTTGGTGAGTGTAATGGTATTTTCTCACCCTGTGTGGCGTGTGAATGATAGCATCTTTCAAATATAGTGCTATTACTTAACAAATGTGTAACGTGTATCTTGTAGCACATCTCCTTGCCCCCTAACTGCCACCTTTAGACAAACCCTCCCCCGCCCCCCCACCACGTCCTTTTAGATTCCTGCTCCTCTATTCCTATGTGGAAATTCCGCAGCCACTAGCGTCCTCTGCTCCTCGTCTAGTACTGTGTGAGGAAGATGTTCTTAACCACACGTGCAATCCAGGCAGCTGTGGCCACTCCCAGAAGATCCCAGTTGGTAAAGTGTAGGGGAGGGACTGTGTGGAATTAGCACACAATGATAGAATCTCTGACGGGGTCCAGAATTTGCCCTTCTCGGAAGCTCTGGTGGTGTAGCCTGAAGCAAGTTGTGTGGCTAATTGAAAGGCTGCATGTCAGAGGTTCAAACCCGATGGCCTCTCTGAAGAAGACTGATAGTCTCCTCCCATTGTAATTCCCATGATGAGCTCTGGTGGCCTATTAGTAAGGAGCTGCTCTGCAATTCTGAAGGTTTGCAGTTCAAATCCACCAGCTGCTCCCTGGGAGAAGGACGGGCAATCTCCTCGATATGATTAATTGCCCCTGAAAATCTACTGAAGGGTCAGTTATGGGTCGGTCCGACTCTACGGTACCAACAGAAACATTATGACTTATAGCCTCGGAAATCCCATGGAGAATTGCTATGAGTCAGAAGCGACTTGACAACAGTGAATGTGAAAGTAATTATTTTTTTCAATTAAAAAGAGAATCCCTGATGGTGCCGTGGTTAAAGCTTTTGGATGCTATGTGAAAAGTCTGTGGTTTGAATCCACCAGGTGATCTGGGAGGGAAAGATGCCACAGTCAGTTTTTGTGGGAAGTGTAGCCTGGGGACCCTGGGAGACAGCTGTGTTCTGAGTCTGTGCCAACCCAGGGGCAATGGGTGCTGCATTTCTGGTGTCAGTCCCAGTCCCAGTGTGAGCAAAGCACAAATACTCCAGAAGACCATCAAAGCGTAGAGAAGGGTGTCTCAGCAGGAAGAGTCATTCTAGGCGGCTACCAGGGAGGAGGGGGAGTAGGAAGTTAATGAAAATATAATAAACACTTATTAAGATGGGTGACGAGAGAGACTACATGGAACAGATGGATGATCCGACACTGGGTATTGTCACTGACGTGACGGAACAAAAGTGCACGAATGATTGATGGAAAGCTTTGTAAGCTTTCACTCAAAACACAATAAAAACACACAAGCCGGGAAAGGCATCCTGGTGACGCAGTGGTTAGGTGATCGGCTGCCACGTGAAAGGGTGGTGTTCAAACCCACCAGCTGCCCCCCAGAGGGAAGATGCAGTGGTCTGCTTCCCAGAGAACACAGCTTTGGAAACTTGAGGGAGCAGTTCTGATTTTCAGGCTTGCTTCCAGTCAAAATCCACTTGACGACAATGAGCTGTTTGTTGTACTGACTGAAGGGCTGACAGTTCAAGCCCACAGCACAGCAGGAAAGTCAGTCCACACTGGCTCATGAAGTCACTGTGAGTCTGAATGGACTTGAGGACAAGGGTTCGGGGCTTTGCTGCGAGTGTGGTGGAAGGTGGGCCACCACCAACAACCCTGCAAACACTGGGCCTCCGGAGGCTCCTGTCAGAGGAAGACCAGGCTGCAATGTGACTCCAATCCATTGCATCCACAGCAAGGACTGCCTGGATTGAGTGGGTGAGGGACTGGCATTCTCAGCTCGTGTCTGACCGATGTGGACACCATGGCTGTCCATGTGTGAGAACTACCGGAGGAGAAACAGCCTGATACTCAACTCTTCCAAATGTCCACAAGGAAGACTGTCCATGAAGGCCCTCAGAGGTCAGTTCCCCTGCTGCTTCAGATGGGAGAGCACAAATCCTGACGTCCTTGGTTTGTGAGGCATTTCCAAACTGACCTTGAAGCAAGTATGTCAGCTACATGCTTAATCTTCCTTTCCTCACTGGGGTCCAGAGGATCAGACTGGGCCCCAAATTAATAGGATATTCTGATTCAAGAAGAGCCGGGACAAACAGTTTGATGAAGCTGCATAACAAAGATCCTTGAAGTTTTGTAAAAAGAACCCATCGCCTTAAACTACAGAAAGAGCTGGGCAATCTCAAAAGCAACAGACGCACACACAGGAAAGGGCTGGGCGGGCTTAGGACCGCAGTCCTGCTCAAAGCACAGTGGAAGCCTTGGCTCCATCTCCCTAAATTACCTGGTACGCGTTAGTAATTGCTATTTCAAAGGCAGCAGCTTGGCTGGAACAAAGTACCGACTCACTTGAGCAAGGTGAGCCTTTACCCTTTCCATACGGAGACTTTTATCTGGGAAATGCTAATGGCAACAGCCAGGCATCCAGGGTGCAGATCGAAGCTTGTGCTGAAGTTCAGCCCGAATCTTTATGTGGCCAATATCTGCTACGCCTGTAATTGCCACTAAAAGTTCAGGGTGGCATTTTGCTGAGGTCCCTAAAATAGTCTTCCTGTGCAGTGCAGTTTGACAGCAGAGGGGGCATCCGGAGCTGAGAGTCTCCAGCTGAAATCTTGTCCAAGTCATTTTGATAAGCTGTGCAAGTGTGCCCACCCTTCAGCAGTTGTTCTATCTAGCAGGGTCCTTTCAAAGGTCAGTGATCAATCACCCGAGATGTGAAGGCAGAGCTTTCTGCTTGCTTAACAAAACACAGCCCTAACAAAATATCTCCCGCTTAATTCCAGATCGGCCGATATGAGGTGCCTCCTTGTAGCAGTCAATCTCACTAATTGTATCTCCGAAAGTCACCTGTTGGGCACAGGGTCGAAGGACAAAGGCTGGGAGTTTAGCAGAGAGAAGGGAGGAAGGTTTCATGGGGTGTTGCAGAAACCACAGACTGAGTATCTAAACTTGACAAGGTAAGATATGCACAGCTCACGTGAGCCGTTGGTCTCAAGGGCGATGCAACAAAGACCTACATCTTTTGGGTTTTCTCTTTTCTTTCCACTGTTGCTTCCTCACAGCATG
Source organism: Elephantulus edwardii (assembly GCF_000299155.1). Classification (NCBI taxonomy): domain Eukaryota; kingdom Metazoa; phylum Chordata; class Mammalia; order Macroscelidea; family Macroscelididae; genus Elephantulus; species Elephantulus edwardii. The sequence continues at coordinate 3,262,076 of NW_006399943.1, read as the reverse complement.
GAGCGCAGCTGCAACCAGTCTTGGAACATTGTGGTAACGTCCAGTGCTCTCCACTGAACATAAGCAAAGACAAAAGTCAGTGGCCACTTGACGTCTGGTGTGTGAGAGAGGATTGCGCCACTTCCCCACGTCCAGCACTTTGGGTGAAAGCGCCTGCTCCTCGCAGTTCCCATCACGCCATGGGCACTGGAGATGGACAGCTTCCTGGACCTCCTAGCCAACGCCTTCAAGTCTGTTCGGACCCACACGACCCCGCAGGGCAGAGCAGACCTGCTCCGCCAGGTTCTGAAGTTGCAAAGCTTTACGGGAGCACAATGCCTGTCTCACTGCCTGAAGCAGCAGGTGGGTTCCCGCTGCCAATCACCATGCCTTAACCCCTGCCGCCCAGGACTTCTGAGAACAAGCCAGCGGAAAGAATGAGGTCTACGACCAGGCAGACCCCACCACAGGCTCCAGCTCCTAGGCCACCACCTACTTCTTAGGGTGAACTCGGGAAGGCTATTATCCAAGTGCCCCTCAGGATCCTCTGCACCCCACACCAGCACGGACAGTCCTACCTGGTAGAGGTGTGAAGAATCCCAGGTGAGTGAGCACCCGTCAGGGACGAAGCTCAGAGCTCGCTCTTGGGGGCAGCACATCACTGGCTCCTGCTGTCCTGGCATCATCAAGAGATGGGTGGACAGACAGACAGGCTGGACAGGAGACAGTTTCTGGGTGAGGGTACATGCAGGTGAAGCCAGATGTCTCAGGCTGGGTTCTTTAGAGAAACAGAACCAAAGATGCTTACATGGATTTACTTCAAGAAAATAATGCTTCGAGGCATCTGAGGAGGCTGAGTTCAAGACATCAGTCAACAAGCAGGGTCTCAGGCCGCTGGCTTTCGAGACTTCAGCTTCACAGACTAACATGTACAAAGAGTGTCACTTTCATGTGAGAGCAGGGTTACAGACAGCTGTCTTTGGATGCTGATGAGTCCAAAGTAGGGCAGATCAATGCCTCGTCTGCAGGTCATGAGCTAGATAACCAGATGTAGGCAGGACAAAACCAAAGCTCTCGACACTTCTGCCGGGGAGCTCTGCAGGTATATCCCACAGGGAGTTTCACTGTTAGCACAAAGGCAGAGCCTCTCTGCTTTCATAACTGAGGGCTTCAAGGGAGGAAGATAGGTACTCTTCTTCCGTGTGATTTGCTACCTCAGAAAGCAACGCTGAGTCAAGTATGAGTCAGTTATGGCTCCATGGCAACAAGTAAACCCTTTTTGCAAGGGTTGTCAGGTGCCATCGAGTCAACCGTGATTCATAGGGATTCTACGAACAAAAGACGTGAACTCTGCCCTCTCCTGTACCATCTCTGACATACGCCTGTCAGAGGGTGCAAATGGCCACACCTAGGAGATATCTCCTTCATCAGATGAAGCGGATCAGACCTTTACAGTCCACACTCCTCGGAGAGTCAGATAAATCTTATAATGTTACAGGTCAGCTTCTAATCCAGCCTCGTTAGCACCACAGCAAGAGGTTAGAATGTGTAACATAAAGGATGTTTACACGACACTGAGTTGACACTCACTGTCGACCGCCAAGCCGAAGCACACAAGGCGAGCTCCCGTGTCTTGGCGGGGACCCGCTGCCTCCAGTGGGGGAGACGGATCAGCTATCTCTGGTGGCCAGTCTGCTTATCTCCCACGTCTCCCCGAGGGAACAACGGTTTCTCGAAACATATGGGAAACTTTCACAACACTGCTCTAAAAATAATAAACAGCGGGGCTGGCATTCCAGGGGGAGCCTGGAAGGGAGGGGTGGCTTCCTTTCAGATTCACCGGCGCACAGGGCACCGTCTAAATCCTCCTCTCTAAGCTTTTTTTTTTTTTTAGTGGTGTTGCATGAGTGGATTTTGCCACTCGCTTCTTCTCACCAGCGGAAATTACAGTCAAGGGCGCTCTGCACGTTCCAGTTTGTATCTCGTAAAATTGCAAAGGCTGAAGGGAAGGGGCTGCGGTCCTGGGGCATTTGCTCTGTTCTTCTGAAATCAATCCCTAACCAGAATTTCCAATGTTGAGGCTTCATCCAGAAGGAAGGCAGAATGCAGCCTGTAAGTAGAAGGAGGGAAGTAAAGCCCCGGGCAGTGCCGGCCACGTGGCCCTGGCCTCACCACCTCTACTCGAAGCTCGCCTTATTACCTTCCTCTGCTGAGCAGGGATGGAGGTGGGGCACGTCCAGGGCTTTGACGAGTCTTGAGGTTACCGCTAACAACATAAATATTCTAGCAAGATCTCGCCTTGGCCGCCTTCTCGCTTTCGTTTCAGCTCGCTGCACGGCCAGGGAAAGCCCAGAGGTGCGTGCTGGCTTCTCGCTACTCTAGAAAACCAGCGATTGTTTGGAAGGCGGCCTCCCTCACCTGCTGTTTGATCATGAATAAATGAAACCTCGCAGCATCACAGAGAAGCAGCACAGAGGCTTCCATTCGGAAAATTGCAGGAGGCTTCCGGGGTCATTCGCCTGGAGGTGCGTACAGAGGAACGGACGGCCCAGTAACGAGGCCTTGAGGACTGTCCCTGGACCCCACGCTCCTCCGTACCCGGATTCTGGTTCCAGAGTTAAGTGCAGGTGAGTTAAGCTGACCATCTTTATGGACAGCAGGAGGTGCTTCTTGTAGGAAGCTAACTTATCTACAGACCAGTCAGCCACAGGCCCCAAAGAGGCCTCTGCATTATACATCAAAGACCCCGGACCCCAAGCATTCAAATGGGCCAGTTCTCCAGCTCGAGGGCACAACCGACCTCCAAGCTCCACGGAGAGGTTCCCAGACTGTTTCCAGGGAGAGTTCTCGGCACTCTGGATCATCCATTGCTGCAACAGAGGTTCAAGAGCAGCGGGATCTACCTTCCTTGTTACCAGTTTTCATTATTACAGACATTAGCCTGAAAATGTAATAAATAAATTAAATAAATAAATAAATAAATAAATAAATAAATAAATAAATAAATAACTATTTATTCCCCTGAACAACTCCATAAACATATTTCCATCCTAAGCTAACCAGTAACAAGTTTATTTTGGTCTGCATGAAAAATAACAAGTTATTCCATACGTTATACTAAGACTTCCAGACAATTATGTGACTTCCTTAAGGCCAAACCGCTATTTAGAGATGGAAACAGGACTGGGACTCAGGTCTCTTGAGAACACATCTGTTTCCTCCTCCTCCCTCTCCTCCTCCTCCTCCAGCAAGAGGAGAATTTTAGATCTACGAGGATGGAAGGAAACGTGAGCGATTCCACCCTTTCTGTTCCTCACCTTCCACATTACCCACTAGAGCAGAGAGCACAGGCGCCTACATGATAAAACGTGTCTTTTCTTCTCGAAGCCGACCAGCACTCCGATTGCGGCAGCTTTCTTTGTTTGCTGTGTGTTCACGTGTGATTATCCATATAAAGGAAGAGTGGAGAAACACACGCACCTGTATGCTTAGAAATGGGTGTTTTCTTTTCAAAATCGACTCGTTTTTGCTACGGAGGCTCCTTTGTTCTCCTTCATATTAGTTTCCCCTCACCCTACTCTCTGGGGCAAAACGAGCTGATGGAAGTGGAGAGCATTTCTGTGCTGCGGAGAGCGCAGGACTCGGTAATTTGATCATTTGGGGGCTACCATACCTCTTTCCCAGTAAACTTTAAGGAAAAAATGACAGTAGGAGCCAGAATTTGATTTTCTGAATCATGCCCTGAAGGTTTAACCTGGATGTATCTCTACTTTATTACACACCCCGAGGTGGATTCAAATGAGTTTATCTTCTCCTGGTTGAAGCCCTGATGTATGGGCAGAAATATACATGTGTCTCCTTCTCTGAGCCCTGCCTGCCGAAGCTCCGGCACCAGCAGCAGCAGCTGTCTGCTGAGGGTTCAAACGAATCATCGAACAGGACCGAGGGAAATGGGCGGGGCCTGCTGGCACCATGGCCAAGCACTTGTGCTCACCGTAGAGACCAGAGCCTTTGAAACCCTGGGGACCAGGCGACCTCATTCCTGCGGGGTCACTGTGGGTTAGAATGGACTCAAGGGTAGTAGGTTTGCTTGAGGATTGCAGAGAGAGTCCCGGTAGTGCAGCAGTTACAGTGCTCAGATGCTAACTAACCCAAAGGTTGCCTGTTTGAGTCCACTGGTCCTTCCATGAAAGGCAGACGTGGTGGTCTGCTTCGGTTAGCAACAAGTGCTTGTGTGAGCACCCGGACTGCGTACACTGCATTTTATGACTGATTTTGTAAGGAATAAAGGTGACTTGATCCAAAGCATTATGTAAAAAGCAGTGTTGGTAGTTGGTGGGAGCCAGAGAAAGAGAGGAAGACCCTCGACAAGACGGACTCGCCCAGCGGCTGCACCAGCGGCCTTGAACATGGAGGACGTCGTCAGCAGGACAGGGTAGGGTTCTGGTCTGCTGTTCCCAGGGTCGCTGTGAGTCACAGTAAACTCCATGGTGCTTCAGCCCAGTGACAACACAGGACAAGCTGATACCTGAGCAGCACCCAAGGCCAGGCGCCCATCAATCCGAGGACTGATTCGTTCCTAACCTGAGGGGAGGTGTCCAGAGTTGGAGACAATCTAGGTGCCCAGTGACCAATCAGAGGGATGTCCTGTGTTGGGGGCAGCTCCTTCCCTCTGCAGGGATTCCATGAAGATCAGGTTTTGGCTAGCTCTGTGACCAGCGGTGAGGACCCAGGGTAGGGAGTGAGGACAGGGACAGGAGGCATCTTGTCATCAGAAGGCAGGTGGGGATATGGAGATCCAGGTTCAGACAGAGGTGATAGGTGGGGCTGTGAGGAGCCCTATCTCAGGCAGGGGCAGCAGGTGGGGGTGTGGGGAGCCCTGTCTCTGTCAGGGTGGTGGGTAGGGTTGTAGGAAGCCCTGTCTCAGGCAGGGGCAGTGGGTAGAGGCCTAAGTTCTGGTCATAAGCACAGGCCACGGGCTCCTGGTGGGAACTCAGCAATGCAGGGACTGCGTTCTCTAGGAGCCACCCTGCAATGAAAGAAAACTCTCTGAAATGTCTCCTTAGTCAAACAAATATCAGCTCGCCTTGCTTTCTATTTGACTGTCAAATATCAAACACTACGATGTTTTGCAAATTCAAAACCTACGTATAATTCTGCTCACTGCCACAGAGTCCATTCAGACTGAGAGCAACCCTAGAGGACAGTGCTTTCCCAGACGTCTCCAAGGCTTGCAGTATTCACAGGAGCAGACTGCCCCAGCTTTCTTCCGTGGAGCGGCCAGTTAGCGGCCCAGGGCTTAACCACTGTGTCACCCACTCACCAACTGCCTTCAGGTCACATCTGACCCTTAGTGACTAGAGGACAGAGTGGAACTGCCTTGTAAGATTCCCTGGGAGCTCTGATGGCTTAGTGGTAAGGAGTTGTGTTGACAACCTCAAGTTACATGGTTCGAATCCACCCACTGTCCTGTAGGAGAAAGATGGAGTCTCCTCTCATGCATTTGACTGCCTCTGAAAACCTGCTAGAGGGTCAGCTATGAGGAGGTTTTGACTCGACAGCCGATGACGACAACAATAATGGGTTCCCAAGGCTGGCATCTTCAGGGGAAGCCAACTGCCTCACCCTCATTCCACAAAGCAGTTGGCGAGCTGGAAGCACTGAATGTTCAGACACTGTGTCACCTGGTCTCCTGACCTCAACCTAATCATGAAGAAGAAACAAAAACCAGACAATTCTAGGTTTATGGCTATTCCACAGAACATACCCCTGGTCTTCCTCAAAGTTGTTCAGGTCGTAGAAGCAAGGAGAGCCTGGGGCCTTCATAGCCCCAAGTGGCCGAAGCAAAGGTGAGTAGCCACAGTGTGGGGTCGCAGAACAGAGGAAAGTCAGTAACTAAAAGTGGAGTAAAGTCTGGATGAAGTATGGACTTTGGTTAACGATGTTGTTGTTTGGGTAGTAGATCACGTGGGAGGAGAATGCCCATCTTTCTCCCTCAGTGGATTAGAACTACTTGCCTTTGGGACTGCAGCACATCCTCTTATCACCAGGCCACCAGAGTTCTCTCTGCTCAGTATAATGTATCAGTATTGGTCCATTGATAGTGACTTGTCTCGGAGGAAGTGCGTTGAGGTGCTTCTTAGAGGAAAGGATAGTGACACTTGGAGCTTGTTGTCTGGAAGGACCAGACCTTAGAAAAAGATGTCATTCCGGGCAAGAGAATCAGCCTAAGAGTGGACACTGTGACTCAGGAATGGGCTCAAGCGTGTAGGAGCTCATCTGGACAGGGCAGGAGAGGGCCAGGTCCAGATCTGTGGTTCACACGATTGCTGAGTTGTAACTGACTCCAAACCTAACAAAGAGCTCCAGCTGGGCAAGTTACTATTTGGGCTGTTAGTATAAAGGTTGATGGTTCAAATCTACCCATAGTCTGCTCAGAGAAAACCCTGGTATTTGTTTCTGTTGCAATTTCTGCCTAGAAATCCCGTGGCAAACGTGTGCTCTGTCACAAAGGGCTGCTACGCATTGTTATTGATCCCAAAGCACCCAGAACCGTGCAAGTTACTAATCACAGGGGTAACTGGGTGTGTGACACATGGGAATTCCACGCTGTCTCAAGAAGTCCTAAGGGCTCAGAAGTGATTAAAGATCTCAACTGCAGACTGAAAAGTCAGTAGTTCAAAGCCACCAGGCACCCCTAAGGAGAAAGCTGGGCCACTCTGTTTCTGTGCAGATTTGTCGCCAGGTAAACACTGTGGGGCAGTTCGACAGAGCCCCGCGGAGCCCCGCGGAGCCCTGCGGAGCCCTGCGGAGCCCTGAGGTGCCTGGCGAGACCTGCAGAGACCTGACAAGACCTACAGAGCCCTGGGGAGCCCTGGGGAGCCCTGCGGAGCCCTGCGGAGCCCTGAGGAGCCCTACAGAGTCCTAGAGAGCCCTGCGGAGTCCTGCGGAGCCCTGCAGGGTCTGTGAGCTGGAATACACGTGATGGCAGCCAGTTAATATTTTTGTTTTGTTTGCACTAGGTTCCGTTTTACTTTTTATTTCCATGAATCTAAAACTATTCTAAGAAATAGTCTGCAAAAAGCACAATAACTTGGTCAAGAAAAAAATGTGAATAGTTTGGACAACATATTAGGTTTCTTAGTAGAAAAGTAGTGGAATGAAATGTCAGCCTTTTCCTTCATGGCCACACCCATGCTGAGGGATGAGGGAAGCCAGTGGGGTGAGACTGATGTTTGCTGGGGCTCCAGGCCACCCAGGTGCTGGGGGAGAAGGCAGGAGGACTGTATTCGCACTGTTGATTTCTGGATCAATCGGGCTGGAATCATTATGTCTTTGACGGAGAAGATGAAGAAGGATGCTTTTAAACAGGAAGTAAAAACGTGCCTTCTCCCTTTCAAATGGAGTCTTGCCTTTGCTGTAATGCATTTGTCTTCCAACCACAGCAGGTGAGACTGGAAAATGACATTAGGTCGCCTGGCAATGGCTCGAGTACCCATCATGTTAAGAGCAATTGCATGGTGTGTGGAATTGTACACGGTTCTGTTAGTCTTGTCTCACGGAGTCCCTTGGAGTGTAGCTTCATGCCAAGAGATGACGGTGTCAAACAATAACGTGGATCACCACAGGCTCGTAAGCCAGGTGAGGGACAGCTGTTGGAGGCTGTGCACGGGTGGACTGAGTGTGCATTTTAGCAGGCACCCATCGTCGCTGCCGCTGCTGGCTGTGACTGCTGTGGGCTTTCAGCGAGACAGCTGCTGCCATCTTTGAACTCACACCAACATAGAAACAGCAGCCCAGCACGCCATCTTTCAGCCCAGAGACTTCTTGTGGTGTGTCCCACTCCACACACTGAGAAATGAGTTGGCAGAGTTAATATTATCTGACGTGCTGCACAGTGAGTTTGCAGTGCGGGGCACTGGGGAGAATGCTAATGTCCAGTGATCTATGGTGGGTGGTCCGACCTGGGAAAAGCTTTGGAATGTTAACTTGTATTTCCCCCAGAGAGGGTTTATTAATACATGTTCCTGTCTATGGCATCAGTGGTATAAATCAGATTATATTTAGCTCTCTTTATATTGTGCAACTGTCTCTGATCATATCTGTGTACAGTTTCTAACTCTGCTGAGAAACTTCTTGAAAAAATGGTACCAAAAAAAAAAGAAGTGTCAGTGCCATTGCTTGTACCCCAGGAAAACGGCAAGGGAGACAGAAACCCCCTAGACCATCCTGTGGCTTCATCCCCCGTCGAGTGGAGAGCAGACTGCCCGCCTGTGAGCATGAAGGCCCCAACTAAGCAGCTGACATGTGGAAGCCCCTCGCTGGAGCCATTGTCAGCCTAGCTCACGGAAGGTCTCTCTGGAGTTTTGCTGGTCATGATTTTACCAGCCAGATGTCCTTTCCGTGATTGGACTTTACTGACGACGTGGCCAAAGCAGGTGAGCCCGTGTCTTGCCCTCCTGGCTTCAAAGGAGCTCAGTGGTTGGCTTCGGTAGGTTTGTGTCTTCTTCTGACAGCAGATTCTCTTCACCAGCACAGTGATTTGACTCCTTCGGTTCTTCCGTCTCCTGTTTCCATTGACTTTATCTCAGGGTGGTTGAGTCAATGTGGCTGAATTCCTGTAAATTCACTTCCAGCTCTTACTGTGCCCCTCCTCCTTGGACTGGGCTGATCAGAGGAGAGCTCATGCCATTTCGTGTGGATCTTGTTGACATTCAACATTTCCAGAAGAGGGCTTTGCGATGTGACAGAGAGGTCCAGATTTGCAAGTACAAAACAAAGTTTTAGGTCCAACGGTGCAGAACGCTAAATCCCATCGGACAGAGCCGTCCTTCCCAATCAGCCACAGCACACGGGGCGGATGCAGCTCTGCTCTCTTCCCGCTCTGCTTGCATGTGTCCTCCTGGTGTCAAAGAAATTAGAGGGGAGAGCATGGCCCTTCTCCAGGACCATCTGCCTTCCTCAGCCTGACCTAGCAGTGGGGGAGCATTCCCCTCTGCCTGGGGACCCCAAGAAAGTCCTGGAATGCGTAGCTCCATTCATGCACACAAGCAATGCTGAGGGACGGAGAGGAACACAGAGCACACCTTGTACCGGGCTTTCCATCCTGGGCCTGTAACTCCCACCCACAGTGGCAAGGAAACCAGTGTGTTGGTGAGAGGCTTCTTAGCAAAATGGCTCTCCTCCTTCTTGATCCACCGAGATGTGCTTCGAGAAAGTACACAGGCGGGGATCGGGGAGACACAACACTACTAGTCAGTAACATTGTGAGAGAGAAGCATAAACAGAAAGAAATGTTGGCAACTGCTCGTGCCGAGGGAGAGAAGACTCTCCAGAGCAAGGTGGGAGAAGGTCCGTGTCTGGTCCGCGTGTCTCCAGGGGCCCATTCTGCTGCTCTTAGACCCTTGGGTTTCATGAGACAGGCTAACCCTTCCTCATCAATCCCCCCTTTCATGTTCTTCGCTGCTGTTTGGCTCCCAAGAGCCCTCACTTCTTGGTCTCTTTGAAAGCAGCCACCACCAAAGCATTTGGCTCATGAAAGGCAGAGGAAGCCTCTGAAAGCAGGTTAACCGACTATTGCCACAGACGGCAGAGGCTCCAGCAGCGAGTTTAAAGGGAGACTCCCCGGCAGCCGCTTCCCAGCGACCTGGGCCATTGAGTTTGAGGGGACAGCATAAACCCCATTTTTTATAAACCTCCATTAATACCAGAAGCAGAAGCAGGCCATAAAAATTCTTACCTTAGGGCAAACACAAATGCCCCGGGTAAAAAGACTTATCTGTCCTTGCAAAGTAAAGAATTAACTAGTGTCTCCGTGACACAAAAAGAGTAAAGGTGGGCAAAGTAGCCAGCCCATCAAAAGCCGACCCACATGACTGATCTCCTGACCCACCAACCACGATCTCAATCTCCCTGCCCTGACAGCGGCACCCAGGAAAGCCAGAAAAGCAATTATGGGGGGGGGGTGCTTTTTCCCTCGCCACCTTCCTACTGAGGGAGAAAGTCTCCACTTGTGGATACTCTGGAATAAAGTGCTTATTTGCATTTACAAACGTGTGGATTGATTTTCTTGAGGGGCATTTCATGGGCAGAACAAGCTCTGCCCAGCGATCTCTCATTGTCTTCACCGCTAGATGCCACTAGCTGGTTCTGAGTCCTAGTGACTCTCCACACCCTTCGCCGCCCTCACCACCTGCTGTGTTTGAACTCACTGCTGCAGTTCTGAAGCCCATCCATCTCCTTGAGACCCTTCCTCTCTCTGATTAGCAGTCTGCTTTACCAAGCTTGCTGTCCTTCTCCAAAGACTGGTCTCCCCTGATTGCCCTCTGTACAGAAGATGCACACCAGCCTTGCTTCTGAGGGGCACCAGGCTGGCTATGGCTCAGGGTGCAGGGTATCTGGGATGCCAGACAGCTGTGACCATGGTGGAGGGGCAGTTTGGCTACTTGTTCTCCATGTTTGCCAGGCACAGCAGCAACCCCACCGCCAGCATGGCCTCCAGACACAGCACCAACTCCACCACCAGCATGACTGCTGTGCACAGTGCCAGCTCCACCACCAGCATGACCCCCGTGCACAGCACCAACCCCACCACCAGCGTGACCACCATGCACAATACCACCAGCATGCCCTCCAACACCACCCAGGCTGTGGAGCCCCTTCCCTTTTCCACAGACACTTGCTCATCCAATCCTTGCTTACTGAGTGCAGGCCTGGACCTGCTCCTTCACCCATGCAGCAACAACCATGGCCATGACGCTAGCCAACTCCTCCTAGGTCCTGTTAGTGCTTGTTGTTATACAGTAGGACTGGGAGCCACTTCCTAAACAATGTACCTCTGGAAACTCTGTGAACGTTGATAAATGACTATAGTTACAGAAAGGCTTCAGGCCTTTTGTTGATTAGGGTTGCAATGAGTCATGCTCAACTCAACGGCAATCAACAACACAACAACTGATAATGAAAGATTTGAACCCGGCTAGTTGATGTAATGGAGAAAGGACTGGAAATTTGCTCCCATAAATATTGCAATCATGGAAAAATTGCTCAAATATTGCATTTGGGGAGCTCCGGTGGCCTGGTGGCAAGAAACTGCACTGCAATCTAGAAAGTTCGTGGTTTGAGACCAGGAGCTGCAGTGTGTGAGAAGGATAGGCAATCTCCCCTGTGCAATTAACTGCCTCTGAAAATCTCCCAGGGGCTCAGCTATGGGTTCGTTCTGACTCCATGGTACACAACAACAACAGCAAATATTGCAATCTAGAAATCCCCCTGGAACAGCTCCACTCTGTCCTGCAAAGTTGCTGCAAATAAAAAAAGATTCAACCCTAAACCACGAAAAGGAGATTGGGAGGACTGTTCAAACAAGACGCCTTTCTTACCTGGGCATTGTCAGACTGCCCGAGGCAGCAGTTACCATGAATATTCACATTTTACAGATGAGAAAACTGAGAACTAGAGACAAGCAGGAACTGCCTGAGGACCTGGCAGAAAACATCAAGCAAAGCAAACGAGCAGCTACTAGGCAGGGGGGTTGGTTTTAAAAATAGCCAATGAAAAGACCAGGTCAGCAATCAGGTCTTCATCCTGGATTTGCTGTTGCTCAGCTGTGCCTCCTTTCCTGGGCCAGGTCCCACTGCAGGTGAGAAGTGCTGGGATCCCAACCAGGGTATAATCACCAAGCTTCCAGACACGGGTGGGCTTGGTGGGACCCAGGGTCAGCCAGCTGTGTCCTCTACTGAGCTGAGAAGATTACATTGCTGCCCTCAGCAGCCTGGAATGGATATTAGCACTAGAGCTTTCATAAGTTTAGTTTTTAACAAAATAAAGGTAAATAAGTACAATTCTGAATTAAAGACCACAAAGGGTGGAGTGTCAGCAAAGGAAGGAAGACCCTCATCAAAGTGGATTGACACAGTGATTGTATCTCCTTATGCTTGTTCTTCATGAGGACAGGCCGATGAAGACCAAGGAAACAAAATACTGTCTTGAGTCTCAAGTTCTCATCCTCAAGGGGCCAATTAACATCGTTGACCTGGACTTGAAAGAACCCATCCTTTGTTAATTATTCGCTCCTTCAATTATCAGATGTTTATTGAGTTTCTGTAGTATATACACAGTGTCTGGACAGGGCAAATGGCTCATGCTGGTGCCCAATGACTGAAGGTTGGGGGTTTCTAGCCTACTTAGGGTTGTCTAGAAAGAACAATATGATTATCGACGTTTGAAAATACAGCAGCTGAAAATGCTGGTAGGGATTCTGAGGCACAGAGTGTTACCTGCTGGCTGCAAAACCAGAGGTTGTTAGTTTGGATCTACCAGCAACACCTTAAGAGAAAGATGGCGTCTCCTCCTGCAAAGACTTTGACTTCAGCCTTTCTTTTCTTTTTTTTAATTTCAAAATAATTTTTATTGGTGTTCATATAATCATTTATGTACATCGTGTTTTCAAGCCTGGTGGAAAGTCATCTGAGTTAGAACCGACTTACTGCCAGTGAGTTTGGTTTGATTTGGAAAATGTTATGAAGCTCAGCTCTACTCGGTTACATACTGAGTCACCATGACTGATGATCAACTTTACAGAGATTGGGTGATATTTCAGAGAATGCAGAGGCGACTCTAAGATGCATCAAAACCCTGTTCTCTACAGGACCACATTCCAGTGGTGGAGAAAAGGCAAGCAAACAAACATTTGCTCAAACAAACCAAAGGGAATAGTCTAAGTGTGCTGTGAGAGGTGTAGAGGGATGCTTTCTGGACCCAGAGGGATAGATACCGTTTCACCATGAAAGTCAAATTGATTTGGGCTCTAGAGGTCCAGACAGGCAAGGCATAGATGAATGAAGAAACAGCAAAGAAAAAAAGGTCATTTGGGGTGAAATTATGAATGTTTCCATTTTTGAGGGCTTGAAGGACGTGTGAAGGGAGTGGTTTGAATTAGGTCTTTGATTAAAGGCTCTTGTTTTTCTTGGGAGTGGTTGAGTATGTCCAGATTCATAGCAACCCCTTGTAAGAGCACAGAACGGACCCACAATGCTTTCTAGGTGGTCACCTTTATGATAACAGACTGCTGAGTATGTGGGCGGATTCCTACAGCCAACCTTTTGACTGACAACCAAACTTAACTGCTGTGCCATCGGGACGCTTTGACGACCAGGCCAACTCAAACTCACTGACTGTGAGCCTGCTCCGAGCGTAGTGCCCATGCAGGACAGAGCAGAACGATTCCTTATAGTTTCCAAAGCTGTAGATTCACGTGTTGGTTCTTGTAATTGGAAATGCCAAGGAGATTCCTCCAGGCAGGCTTGAACTCAGTTCCTGGGCCGTGTCAGGGATCAGAGTCTCTACCTCCCGACTCTGGCTCTTTCTCGTTGTTTGTTTTATATCTTCAAATAGAAGCAAAGATGCACCCTGGAGTTTCAGGCTTACACAACAGTTACCACCGACAGCACTGGGTGGAGGGAGAGATGTGACCCTTTTACAACGTCTTGTGATTTTGCACATTTTGTCAAGAGGGGTCAGTCCCTGGAGAAGGACAGCATGCTTGAAAAAGCCGAGGGTCAGCACAAAGGACTTCAACAAGAAAAACCGACACAACGGGCTCAAACACAGGCTGGCACGGGACAGGGCGAAGCCATGTTTTGTTGTCCGTGAGGTTGCTGTGAGCAGGAGCTGACTCCATGACATCTGCTAATAGTACTCTCACTCTGAATTCTAAAAATCCGTTATCAAAGGACCCTTATTGGATCCTTTGACGATCATGTTTATCCTGGGCCAATCACTGTGTCTAGGGAAAGAGGCTTTTCTGATTGGCTGGTGTGCAGCACGTGGTGATCCCAGTGATACAGAGTGCAGGGCCTCATGGGAACCATATGAAGCAACAAGAACTACTTTCTTGACGGGCTTCTTGAAACATCAGGATCTCCTGCTGGGATTCCACAAAGCACCATGCCCATTTCTGCAGTGTCCTTTCTTTCCATTCTATTCCTAATTGCTGCTCCAATCTGCCCAATTTTCTATCACAATTTGTTGTTTCTCTGAAGTGACACCGCATGCTGCTCTGTGAGAGGCGCAGGATCAGAGGAAGTACCACCTGCTCACGGTGACTTTCCATCAGGTTTCTGAGGCTGTGGATATTGATGGGAGGAGGCCATCTTTATCCTGCAGAGCAGGTGCTGGATTTGAACCACTTACCTTCTAGCTAAGCTATCTGGAGGACAGCCATCTGGCCAACAGACTGGAAGAGATCTGTATTTGTTCCCATTCCAAAGAAAGGTGACCTGACAGATTGTGTAAATTATCAAACAGTATCGTAGATATCACATGCAAGCAAGATTCTGCTGAAGAGTATCCAAAACCTACTGGAACAGCACATCAGTGGAGAACTGCCTGTAGTCTAGGCTGGGTACAGAAAAGGTCGTGGTGCTAGGGATATTATAGCTAATGTTAGATGGATCTTGGCTGAAAGCAGAGAGTACCATAGGAATGTCTTTCTGTGTTTCATTGATTATGTAAAGGCATTTGACTGTGTGGATCACAACCACCTGTGGTTGACTCTGAGAAGAATGGGAATTTCAGAACACTTGATCATGCTAATGCGAAATCTATACTTGGACCAGGAAGCAGTCGTCAGAACAGAGCAAGAAAACACTGCCTGGTTCAAAATTGGGAAGAGTGCACACCAGGGATGTGTTCTATCTTCACACCATTTCAATCTATATGTAGAATAGACTATCCAGGTGGTTGGACTCTTTGAGGAGAAATGTGGCATCAGGATTGGAGGAAGACTCATCAACAATCTGCATTATGCAGATGACACAACCTCTCGTGCTGAAACTGAGGAGGACCTGAAGCGCTTGCTGCAGAAGGTCAAGGACTGCAACCTTCAATATGAATTGAAGCTCAACATCAAGAAAACAAAGATTCTCACCACTGGACCAATTGGCAGCATCCTGAAAGATGATGAAAAGCTTAAGATTGTTAAAAGCTTCGGTTTGCTTGACGCCACAATCAACACTCTTGGTATCAGCAACCAGGAAATGAAAAGACCAATTGCATTGGGAAAGTCTGCTGTCAGAGACCTCTCCAAAGTACTGAACAGCAATGATATCAGTCTGGAGCCTAAGGTGTGCCTGTTTCAGGCCATAGTCTTTGCAACTACTAGCATCAGAAAGCTGGACAATGACTAGGGAGGATAGAAGAAGAATTGATGCCTTTGAGCGGTGGTGCTGGAGAAGAGTATTGATTATACCATGGTATGCTAGGAAAACAAACAAATTAGTCCTAGAGAGGGTGAGACCAGGCTACTCCTTGGAGGCAAGGATTCTAAAGCTTTGTCTGACATACTTTGGACATGTTGCAAGAAGAGATCAGTCCTTGCAGAGGGACTTCATGCTTGGGAGGGTGGAGGGACAGCACAGAAGAGGAAGATCCTTGATAAGATGGATTGACTCAGTGACTGGGGTAATGGAAGTAGGTCTGTCAGAGACAATAAGATTGGCACAGGATAGAGCAGGGTGAAGAGTTGTACATAGAGTTGCTATGAGTCACAGGCGACTCGACAGTACATAACAACAACAAACTTCTAGCTGGGAGCTCGTTGTTGTTGTTTTAGGTGCTGCCGAGTTAAGTACAACTCATAGCAGCCCAGTGAACAGCAGGTGTGAACCCCGTCCTGTCCTGTGCCATCCTCACAATCAATGACACCCTCAACCCATCGCTGCAGCTACTGTGTCGGTCAGTCTGTCTGGTCTTCATCTCCTTCACCACCCCTACATTTCCTAGCTTGATTCCTTCTCCAAGGAGTTGTTACATGCTGTCGAGTCAGAACCAAGCCACTGCTGACCCTCCAGTGGGTTTTCAGAGGCAGGATATGGTGCAAGAGGAGACTGCCCATCCTTGTCTCATGGAGCAGCCGGCAGATTTGAACCATTAGCTTTGGGATGGCAGTACAGCTTCTTACCGTTAGGCTACCTAGGAAGCTAGAGGGCACGTTGTGAACTTGGCAGCTACACACAGGATCTGGAACATCTGAGCAAGAAACTGGGGGCAGAGTTTCTGGGCCTTTCTGCTTAGTTCAGTGGATATGGAAACCTTAAATGCAGCTCTAGCCACATGCTGTGAGCTCCTGGAGAATAGGCCTGGCCCTACCACATACCTGGGGAAACTTCCAGAATTCTGTTATGAGTGCTCCTAGCCATCCGTGGATGAGGCCTGTCCACTCTCTGACTCAGTCTCATAGAAGTGGGGTGTTAGGGGTCCTTCTTTTTATAACTAATAGAGTGGATGTCGTTGTTGTGTACCGTAGTCAGAACTGACCCACAGCTGACACTCCGGTGGGTTTTCAGAGGCAGTAATCACAGGGGAGGAGATTGCCCATCTTTTCTCCCTGGAGCAGTTGGTGGCCTTGAACTGCATACCTTTAGGACTGCAGCGCAGCTTCTTGCCACTAGGTCACCAGAGCTCCACAAATGACGTGAAAACCTCCATTTTCCATATAGTACAAATGCTGCTTTCTTTGAAAGGACTTATCGAAGTTTGTTTTTGGGCTTTTTCTTTCTTTTCTCTCCACAACCCCCTGGTGAAATATGATTTTTTACATTCCTTTAATTATTCATATCTCAGCAACAAATCTATTATTAATGAACTTTTTCTTTTAGGGCAGTTTTAGATTTTTCAGAAAAATTGCTAAAATCTTACAGAGAGATCCCACATGCCCTCCCACTTCCCCTCATTAAGCAGGGTCCCGTGTAAGGAGCCTGGTTGGTGCAGTGGTGAAGTTAATGAGAGGGGTCAGCAGTTCAAACCCGGTTGGGGATCTGCAGGGGAAAAGGCCTGGCGATCAGCTCTTGGAAAGACCCCAGGCCAGGAACCCGCAGGGTGGCTCTGCTCTTATATTTGGAGTTCCTGCACAGTCCACGTGGTTGGCACACTCAACCACTCACTGGAAAGCTGACTGTTCAAGTCCAGGCAGCTTTGAATATAAAGGTCTAATTTTCATCTACCTTTGAAAAACCCACCGTTGAAAACCCTCTGTGGCATCATTCTCCTCCAGCACCCGGACAATGCACTGTCATTAGCTAAAGTCAGACTCGGGTGCTCTGGTGGTGTAAGGGATGAGGCGTTGCTCTGCTCACCAGAAGATAAGAGGTTCAAATCCAAAAGCTGCTCCACAAGAGAAAACTGGGAAATCTCTTCGTGTGTGATTCACAGCCTCTGAAAATCCGCTAGGGAGTCAGCTGTGGGTTGGTTCCATCTTGATGGCACACAGAAGAGCCTCAGTCATGTTTTGCTCCCATAGCCTTGGTTTTCAGTTAATGTCAATTTTCTGGCCCAGTATTCCATGCAGATCACAGTACTTAAAGTCATCTTGTCCCCCGCACCCCCAACCCAGCCTTGACAGTGCCTGTGATGTCCCCTGAGGGCCTTGAGGGGGGCTGTGCTTCCAAAACATTGCTCTGGTTCGTCGTCTCATGGTGATGCTGGGGTTCTGAGTTGGAGGGTGAAGATCAGACTGTAAAGTGGTCCTCACTGTGTTGTATCAGTGGGACTTAGCCGTGGCCAGGGCGACCTGGCTGCATAGCGTGGGTCATTTGGCCTGTTGATGTTCTCTGGTCTGTGGGAGGCTGCAGCCGTGCAGCCCCGTGTAAGGAGAGCTCTGCTCTGTCCCCTTGGGGGACGAAGGGTTTTCTCTCTGTGGAATTTGGCCTTTCCTCTCCCGTGGATGGCACAGGACAGGGCTGAGATATGCTGTTCATGGGATCACTCTGAGCGGTCCTTGACTCAGCAGCATCTAACAACAATAGTCTTTTTATTACACAACCTTGTCAAACACAAAATCTGGGTGTGAGGGACACTCACTGCTGTGAGGGTGTCATTGCTTCCAGGCATCTAGGCTCATCGAGCAAGAAAGCATCACTCTGTGTACCAACCCAGTGCATACACGTATCCAGAAATGGTTCTATACATAATCATCTTTATGAAGCTAAACCTTGGTTCACATGGTGTCTCCAGCTCTGAGCCAGCTCTGTGGCGACCATACTGGGCTCAGGTTTTGCTGATCTGCCTTCTTCTCCACCACCAGGCCTCTGTTGGAGGAAATAGTACCTGGTCCTCTTCCATGCCCATGATTGTGTGGATAAGGCCTTTCCTAAGAATAGGACTTCACTGGCTGATTTCCAGAAGTAGGTCATCTGTCCACCGTAACCTGGAAGCTCTGCTGAGATCTGGTGAGTTTCACAACTTCACACAAGACAGGCAGCGTCTGTGTGTGAGGCACACTTGCTGGAGTTGAACCCGAGTCTTTGGCACAGAAGGTGAGAAGTCTTCTCCTGACCCGAATCACCAATCTTCTCCACAAACATCACACTCAAGAATAGCTTCACATGAACTGTGTAAGGTTTATGTTGGAAGCAAGGCTCCCAAGCATGTACCATACGCTTGTCACTTAGTGACTGTCTCCTTCTCCAACATCTCCCATTTATGTTAACGGTGAACAATTTAGTCTCCAACTACTCAGCATTAAAGAGGTACTTCTGGCAGTAACAAAAAAGCCAAGGTCCTGCAGAAGATTAGCATCGGCTGTGATGGTTAACTCCGTGGTCACTTGACTGGGTCCTTATGCTCAGTGGGAAAGCAGCCATGTAATGATATAATTTGACAGTTACGTAATGATGTAATTTGACAGTTATGTAAATTTGGCAGTCATAAAATTGTATCATTGGACAGTTACAGAATGATGTAATTTTACTGTTATGTAATGATGCCGTTTAGTAGGTATGCAATGATGTAGTTTTTCAGTTGTATAAGGGCACATTTCTGTACGGACGCATTTATATGAGAGAGCTCTTGTGGCCTGCTGGAAGGAGCCACGCTGCAATTTCGGAGGCATGTGGTTTAAATCCACCAGCTGCTCCGTAGAAGGATCCGCAATCTTCCGCTTGATTTACTGTCTCTGAAAACCGGAGGGTCAGCTATAGGTCGCTTCCGACTCGAAGGTACACACTAACAATAGCAACAGTGTAAGGGTGCCATTTGGCAGTTAAGTCAGGATACAATTCAGCAGTTATTTAGTGATGTAATTAATCAATGATTCAACGTGGTATTTACGTAATGACGTGTTTGGCCGTTACGGCACAATGTCATTTGACTTTTTTGCAATGATGCAATCATCCTCCACTTTGTGGTAAGATGTGGTCGTCTTTGACGTAACTCTGGTTTTCATAGCAGCCTGATCTTTGGATCTTAACCACCTGGGCAGTTAAAGAGTGCAGATGATCTTCACACACGTGTTATGTCTAACACAACAGTGCTATTTGGATGTGTTTACAAAGTATTTGTGTATGCACAGCTCCAACACCTTGATCTCACAGGGTAATCCCCTACCCACCAGTGTGAGGCCCTCTCCCTGCCAGCCCTGGAGTTTCTGGTGTCATCTGTTTTCCTTCCTTCGCCTGGGCTTTGAGGTGTGTGTGTGTCTCTTGCCCTCCTCCCTCTCTGCTGTCTGCTTTCTCTCAGAGCTGCACATGAATAAGTCATGGCTTCTCCTTCTCTGAGCAGTTCCCACCCAGGACCCTCGACTCATTCCTGGATTAGGGAGGCTGGGGCGTCAGACTGTTTTATGTGGAGTCATTTTCAACACCCAGGCTGCTATTTCCTCCCCTGGGAATCAGAATACATAAGCCAGCATGCCAAGTGCATTCTCTCAATGAACTCAGGGTGGAGGAGAAGTAAAACCTCAGCTACCCTGAAAATGAGAGCGTGAGGAAGCAAGCCAGGTTCCCTCTGCCCGTGGGCGCGGCTGCATCTCATCTCTCTGCCGTCAGCTGTTCCTGCAGCCAGCAGCCGCTCACACAGGCGCCGACAGCGGGTGGTGAGGAGGGCTGGTGCCACATGGGCAGCTTCGGAAGCTTAAATTCACTTCCTCACACATCCACGTAGACAAGTGGCCTCTCCTCTCGTGGGGGACTATGTGCCAATTAACTTAGTTCTGGGGGTCATTCTCAGATTCTACCCATGTTCCTTTCTGGTCTCCAGAGAATCAAATTCATAGCACATTTACCCAATCAGTCCCCGTTTCCCCAGAACGCCGGTGCAGTCATCCTCCCGGGAGTATGTAGGGTGGGACAGGCGTGCCTCGGTGTATTGGGCTTCAATTTACTACACGATGAAGACACTGCATTGTGAGTGTGTTTTGTTCTTACAAATGGAAGGTTTGTGAGAACCTTGCACTGAGCAAGCCTGTAGGGGCCGTTTCCCCCTCAGCCTGTGGTCTCTCTGTCTCTCTGCCCATTTTGAACATTCAGTTAAGAAGTTAAAGGTACAATGAGAAAGGAGACAGGGGTCCGAGATGATGGAGGAGGCACAAAATGAGAGACTCCTGACCCCAGATGCTGATGAACCAGCTTTATGCTGATTCTCCATCATGAGGCCATTGGTTGACCTTGAGAGGAGGGTCTGTGCCACTCCCAGACTTTGACCCTGAGAGGTTAGCATAGGGGAAAACCCAGAGTTCAAAGAGTGACAGCGATCACGTGCCCAATGAGTGAAGGGAAGTTATGACAGTGAGGCCTCACAGCCCAAGGACAGGGTCAGTTTAAGCCTCCTGGTCTTGGCCTCCCCTTTCCTTGGAATTCCCAGTCTCTGGTTCTTTGTTGTGCTACAGGCCCCAACCCCCCCCCCCGCCTCCACCCCCACACAGAGAGTCACAGCTGGACAGCTCTTAACAATAGAAACTGATTTTCTGATGATTAGGGAGGCTGGAAGTCTGAATTCCAAATGGTAGCTGGTGGGGCCCGCAGTTCCTCGGTTCTGGAGAAGGTCTTCATCTAATTTCTCATGTTCTTCTCTGCATTCCTGGGCATCTACACTCAGCATCTGTCCTTCCTCAGTCTTATACCCTTGCCTCTGTGTCCACACTGCTCTTCTCGTCACTCGGAAGGGATGAGATCTAGAACTCACCCGCGTGCATGATGAGCCTTGGGTTTGAGTCTGTTAGCTGGTCCCTGGGAGGAAGTGGGTAATCTCCTCCTCTGGGGGCTCAGAGCCTCCCACACACTAGAAATGCTTCCTATGAGTCAGAACTGACTGGTCAGCAGTGAATTTGGCTTTTAGTCTACATTTAGTCTTCATTGCCATGGATGGCCTCAGTAGCATAGCAAAGAAAACCCTAATTGCTAAAGGGATATGGGGTCAATATATTTTGGGGGCCACAATTCTCTGGGAGGCCAATGCTATCTTATCTGACCTCTGCTGTGCTGAAAGTCTCCTTGGTCTGCTCTGTAGACAGTTCGGATTTGAAAAGAGTGTGCACACGTGTCCCCCACCCTCATCCCATTTTCCTGGAGCAAATCTCACATCCCATCCTGTTAAAATCCTATTGGTCTGTTGCTTTATCACCTTTCTGTGTGAAACTACAATATTGACTGTCCTTGTGGTACACACAGCCACCTGACCCCCGGGTGAGGGTCCCAGCTGCTTCTGTTTGGTCTGTACATGGAGCCTGGGATGTGGTAGCACCATGGACAAGGGCTACCACACCACCCCCACTTCCCATTGTCTTCAGAGTCAGAGCCCACTCTTAGCCAGCCCCTCCAGGGAGTTTCCGGAGGCTGTAAATCCCAAGGGAGTAGATCCCCCGTCGTTCTCCTCATCACCAGCAGGAGCAGGGCAGCAGGTTCTGCGACTTTGAGGAGAGTGGCCCTCCTTTGCTGGTCGAGGCTCAGAGCGGAGCGTGAGTTCCACATCTCAGCAGCTTGGTAAGATTCTTAACAAGATGAAATAGCAAAATGTGCCCATGTCAGGCGCAACTGTGCAGACAAACCCTGCTGGCCACACAGTCCTGTGGTGGGACCAGGCTGTTCCTCACTCTCCTGAATTCTTTCATGTGGTCACTAAGACAAAGCTTTTAAATTTTTTATGAGGCAAAAAAGTGAAATTAAAGCCTTGAGGAGTACCCTTCTGATAAACAAACGTCTGGCCCCGCCAGCCCCATGCTCGGGACATTTGTGCCGACCCCTGCCCCCCCACCAGCTGACCTGGAGGCAGTCTTGGGTCCAATTAGGGCTGGAGCTGCTTCTGGGGAGGATTTCTGAGCAGTAGGCTTGTTTTGAGAGGCAGGTGTCAGGCTGGTTTCTCTGGATGGTCACGTTGGGTTGTATTAGCTTGAATTTGCCCTCATGAAAAATTAAACCAGAGCCTCCTTAACCTCAGCAAAGCTCTTTATCAGCAGGCTTGACGAAGAGCCTGGGTTCGAGGACTGAGGGTGAGGTAGACGCTGCAGGAGACGTGGTAGATCCAGACAGCGAGAGACGCTGTGTCCTTAATGTGGCTGGCTGTGTGGTGACTGACGTGGCAGGGTGGCCACCTGGTCGTGACACCTGTCCACGGGTGGCTGGAGCCTTTAGACTCAGTCAAGTCGACGCTCTCCAAGTTCTTTGCCATTTGATTCTATTCTTATTTCTAACTGTGGTCTGTGATGGGTCCTTCCTCACAATGCATGCTCGATTCAGCCTCTGGGTCACCTCCCTGGATAGCAGCTTCCAGAACAGCAAAGCTCACTCAGGTATTGTGCTCAAAGGGCAATGAAATAAATAACTCCCAGGGGAGCCAGGCTGGGGCTCCCCACATGGTTTCCCTGGGTACGGTGGGACCAGGATGAGGAGTGGCCAGACAGCTGTTGGTAGGGGTCTGAGTGACCACCACCCTGATGGTTGGCACCTTGGAGCTAAAGACCAGAGCCAACCCAGTCTCCAGAGTGTTCTACTTAGGCGGCTCCCCCTCCCCCATGATCTCACTGGCCAGTCAGCTCTCATTGTATCTTTGTCCATCAAAGTAGTGGCCAGTTTTGACATTCCAGTTCAGATGCCCTCTGCTCCATGAGGCTCCGTAAATCTGTCAGACCCCCAGGCACGTTCTCTGGCTTTTTACCACCACCCCCCCTGCATTAATTGAGCATCTACCTTGTTCTACCAAAACTCCTTGGGGGCAGGCCCTCCTGGGTCCCTTCCCAAGCTCAGAACATAGGAGAGTGGGCATGGAATTACCGCAGACCCTGGGATGCATGGCAGGAAACACCAGCTCACTCCACACACTCGGCTTTGCCTTGTTGCCCTTCACCGGTAATGGCTGGGTTTGATTTTTGTGGGGATTTTTTTCACTTAAACAAATTGAAGGTTTCTGGCAACCCTGCGGCGATGAAGTCCGTGGTTATCACTTTTCCAACAGTGCGTACTCACCTTGTGTGTCTGTGTTACATTTTGGTCATTTCAATATTTCAGCCTTCTCATATTCTTGTTCTGTTGTTAAATGCAGTGCATTTGGCTTTGTTCCTAGTGACCTGTGCACAACAGAAACAAACCCTGCCGACCCTACACCGTCCTCACGATCCCTCCTGCTATTTCACACGTGCGAGCGGCAAGGGGTTGCACGCCGACCCGAAGGCACATGGTTCTAATTCAGCAGATGCCCTGCGGGAGAAGGATGGGCAATCTCCTCCCATGTGATAAGCCAGCTCTGAAAACCCACTTGAGGGCAGCCATGGGTCAGTTCTGACTAGATCAGACTCAACAGCAACAACACTGCAGAGTTAATAGACGGCACGGTTGTATCAATATGACTGTTCCAGGTGGTGGGAAACCCAAATGTCCACGTGACTCATGTGTGGCCTGAAATGTGACCTCTGTGTGTCTGTGTTCTGCCTGAATGTGGAGGATGGAGAGGTGAGTGAGAGACACGAGCACCACACGTGTCTAATCTATTATTCCCATGGGTTCTAGAAGGTAAAAGTGCAGGCTACACAATGCACCCTATAAACTGAGGGAAAGGAATCTCAGAGTTAACAAGGTCCCAGGAAACAGAGCACCCAAGTCAGACACAAACCTGCTCACACACTCCAAAATCATGCCATGTGCAGTGAAAACTCATCCCTCCTTCATTCATTCGTTCACTAACCATCTCTTAAATGCTTATCACGTCTTGCGTTAGAGTTATTTGTAATGTGTGAGTCATTGGTTCCCTGGCCTGTGAATCTGACACAATGACTGTTTCCTTTTCCAGAATCAGCTCAGTGCTGTTGCTGAGACATTCGACAAAAGACAGAAGAGCCTTATTTAGTGAGCTTGGGAACTGTGCTCCTTAAAACACATCCGGCTTCATCTGTGGCCTATGGGGCAGGATCACCTCCCATTTGCCCCTTCCGTCCACCGTAATTGCCTCTAGAAGGAGCCGTGGTGGTGCAGCACATCACAGATCAGGCTGCTAACTGAAAGGTCAGGGAGCTAAATCTCGCTGCAGCTGCTTGGGACAAAGGTGGGCACTGTCTTCCTGTAAAATGTCCACCAATGTTCACAGGAACATTATTCACTATCACAAGAACACGGAGACAGCCCAAATGTCCAAACGCATTCCAGTGGGTTGAGAATCGGTGGTACATTCACGGGAGGGCTGGAGAGCATTGCACTAATTACTCATTCCCTTGAAGACAAATACTGTATAAGATCATTATTGTAGAACGTGTGTGAGGGCGGAGGGTGGGTGGGAGCAGAGGGGTGAGGATGGCTGAGGGCTGAGGGGGTTGGTAATCATAGCATCGCGTCGCACAGTTTGATGGTGGGAGGGGTGGGTAAAGGGAATGAGAAAGATCCCGGGTGAAAAACCAATGTATACAAACTTTGTAGGTAAACCAGTATAAAACAAAAATTTTATTTACTTAAAAAAAAATTAGAGCCTCAGGAACCCAACAGAAATGACTACTGTGGATAGTCAGAACGTTTTCATATTTCAGGAATCCCTGTGGTCCACTGGTGACACTATCTGAAAATCAGTGGCTAGGTCGCGCTCAGCCACTGTACAGAAGGCAAGCCTGGAAAACGGCTCCTGCCAAGATCAGCTTCCAGTACACGCATGCGGTGCGGACAGATGGACACTTGTAGCTGAGGTCTGAGCCTCAGAGAACCCAGCTTCCTCTTGGAGCCCCCCCTCCCCCCACTGCCCAGGGCCCTATTTATGCTTATGGGAATACATGGGCTTTCCACCACCACTGTCCCGGCCACCCCACGACATTGTGAGGATAAAGTGTTTGAACATAAGAAGCTGATGGGATAATGCTGGATCCAATAGGTTCGATCTTCAAACATCAAGATGTGTTGTCACTAAAATAGCTTAGGTGGTTACAACTCCCTCCCTTTCTTTCCGCAGAATGATTGGGATCCCCAGGGCTTTGAAAAGAGGAGACACGTCAGATACATTGACACATTGCTGGAAGCTTTGATGTGGAGGGAGGAGAGGATGGAGGGAGAGGGAGAATCAACTCCTTCCTGCAGGTGTGGGAACAGGGCACAACCGACCAGGCAGATGTGGGTGGGGGGCTGTGCCTTCTTCTCCCGTGAGACCGGTGGGCAGGGGCGGGGCAGGACCGACCAGGCAAGTGTGGGTGGGGGGCTGTGCCTTCTTCTCGTGTGAGACCGGTGGGCAGGGGCTCTCTGCTCAGGTGTGCTCATGGAAGGTCTGTGTTGATGCTCGTAAAACCACAAATTGCTTTTCAGGTCTTTGTGTTCATAAATAGAGAGATTGTACAGGAACAAATGAGACTTCTATTTTGAGTTTCTTGCTGTAGTTGTTTTATAAGCTTGACATATTTACTCAAAAAAGGAATATAATAACGTGCATCTAAAAGGCTTTTTATCATCTGATGGTTTTCTACCTAAAACTGGGTTCCTGCTAATTTAGTCACCGTTGGTGAACGTTTTCCTCTAACTTTATTTGGACTTACAGTGGCAGTGACAGCAGACGGTGGCTGTGCCGAGGAGTGGGCTGGGGAGACACAGCTGCTCCCTCAGGAGGAAGGAGGAACGACGTGGTGGTTAGAGATTGGGGCTGCGCTCAGTCCTGCCTGTCACCGAGCCCAGTGCGGGGTCCTTTCAGAACTGCGGTCACGCTGGGCTCTGGACCAGTCCTCGCTGAGATTCAGGTAAGGAGGGCAGGCTCCAGGGGGCGGGGCCTCACCGGGTTGGGATGGGCCCCGCCTGTAGGGGAGGAGCCACACTTGTGCAGGGAGCCCATCTATTGGGGGAGCAACATCTGTGGGAGGAGCCATACCTGAGAGGGAAGAAGGCACAACTCAAGGAGAGAAGTCATGTCTATGAGAGGAGAAGCCACACTTAAGTGGAAGGAGCACACATGGGGGAGGGGGTACCTGTGGGGGAAAGAGGCACCTGAAAGGGAAGGAAGCACACCTGTGGGGGAAGGAGGCACCTGAGGGGGAAGGAGGCACCTGAGGGGGAAGGAGGCACCTGAGGGGGAAGGAGGCACCTGAGGGGGAAGGAGGCACCTGAGGGGGAAGGAGACACCTGAGGGGGAGCCACACATTACAGGGAGGAGCTGCATCTGTTTGAAAAGGAGCCACTGGAGGTGGGGAATAAATGAAGTGAGGGAAGTCATAACTGAGGGGGCAGGGCACACCTGTGGGGGGGAAGCCACGCCTGTGGAGGAGGGACTATGGGAGGAGGAGGGGCCTCACCTGAGGTGGGAGGAGACATACCTGAGGGGAGGAGCCTCGCCGAGGTGGGCGGGGCGTGCAGCCTGGCTGTGGTGGGGGCTCTGGGTCGGCAGCTCAGAGGACTGAGGAATCTGGAGCCGAGAACCAGGTCCGAGCCAGCTCACGCCGAATGCATAAGCGTCAGAGGTCAGCAGCGTTGCGGGGCCTCCCTGGCGCAGACCACTGGCCTTCTCACGGTCAACGGGTGGACTCAAACCTCCAGCCTCTCCATGCGCAGCTGAGCGCTCTCGGAGAGGCTGAGTCAAGGCCTAAGCAGTGGTGCTCTGCCGAGGAGGCGTTTTTTGTGCTGAATTGTGGACTCCTGCTGCGGAGGAGTGTGTGTGTGTGTGTGTGTGTGTGTGTGTGTGTGTGATGGGTACGCAGAGGCTGTGGTCCCTGAAGCGGCTGCAAATGGAAAGAGGCCAGCAGAGGCCTCCATGTGGCATGAGCCCCTCCTCAGTGCACTCCTGCCGTGAGGGGGCCGAGCCCCAGCTGTCCAGGGCCCCAACAGCTCGCTCAGCGGTCTAGAAACCACACACTTCCAAGTGCAACGAGAAAGAAAGAAAGAAGCTTTTCAGGGGGAGCGTCTGGTCCCTAGCACCAGTGTCAGAAGCACATACATAATTTAAAAACGACATCTTTTCAATGAGAGTGAGTTTTCCAAGCAAGAGTCTGCTTTTGGCGAATGCTAAATGCAGGTGATCATTAAAATCTCGCTCGTGTTGACACTTCCTTCAGCTCAGAAATGAAGTTAAATTTTCTTAGGAGCAAATGAGATCTCTTGGGAAACACATTTCAAAAAAGATTTAAGTTTTCCCTCCCCCAGCAAAGAAACAAAGAAATAAAGAAAGAAAGTGGGTGTGGGGGGTGAGAGATAGAAAAATAGGTTTCAATTTTACTATGAGTTTTGGAATCAAAGTCATGGCCAGTATCCCACAGAGATGGAAATTATTGGAAGCTGGAGGAGCAAGACCGAGAATGTGTGTTTCTGTGAAATATATTGACATTATCATTCCACTAATGCATCTAATATTTGGCCCAAATTGACTGCAGCACCGAAAGCATTGGGCAGTGTTCTCTAAAATATCAGATATATATTCTGATGTGATCTCATTATTACAGAATTAATTCAGATCCGTGTAGGATGTTTTGAAATGCCTTCCAGAAATAACAAAACTGACAGGCTGATAAATCATATTTCAGTGCCACCTTAGCAGCGAGTCAGAAGGAATCATTTTGATTTTCCTGGATGCTCAAACTCCTTCCCATCCAGAGATCCCGTCTGTGCAAATACCTCCTCACGCAGTCAGACGTGAGGCGTGGCAGGGCATGTGGGTCTCTGGTTAGAGTAACTGATTCCTCATTAAACTCTCATGCACACAATTCCTCTTCCCTTCAAGTCAAATGCCAGCCTGACACCCGCCTTTTCAAAACTTCTCTTCTTAAAATGTCTATGAAACAGAAAGAGTTTAAATCTATATTCAACTTAGAACCTTAAGAAAATAAAAAAAGAGATCTTGAAAAGTGGAAGAATATCCCTTGCTCATGGATAGGAAGACTCAATGTTGTGAAAATGGCAATACTACCAAAAGCAATT
>NW_006399943.1:3221550-3231962 GCF_000299155.1 Elephantulus edwardii | reverse complement strand
AAATAAAATAAAAGCTGGTAAGGCGGTCAGGTGACAGGACTCTGATATGCTGCTGGTGGGTATGTAAATGCTCTCAAAAGTAGCTTAGTGCTTCCTTAGAAAATTCAGAATAGGAGTATCATTTGATCTAGCAATCTCACTACTCAGTATACAGCCCCAAGAAATAACTACAATACAGACACACACCCAAGTTTGTTGTAGGGCTACCTACAATATTATGTACCATTGAGTCAGAACTGACCCATAGCTGACCCTCCAGAAGGTTTCCAGAGGCAGTACATTGCATGCGAGAAGATTACCCGTTTCTCCTGCAGAACAATTGGTGGATTTGAACCACGTACCTTTGGGTTGGCAATGAATTCCTCACCACTAAGCCTTGCGAGAGTTGAAAGCAAACAACCCAAATGTCCACCAACAGACAAATAGCTAAAGAAACTGTGGTGCACACATGAAGCACCCTGCATCGCTAAGAAATGATCCACAGTTAGCGAAATACTGCCCAACATGGATGGGACTAGAACAGAGAATGTTGAGCGACATAAGTTAGAGACAAAGGCAGGTTGAAGACTGCTAGTATAAAAAGCTAAGGAGAGGTTTACACACAGATACAGTCAATCTTCGAGGGTTACCAGGCATGAGAAAGGAGGGAGAGGGGAGCAAAAAGAAACAGTCAAGGTGGGTGAAGAGAACAATATATAGGTGTTTGGTGGTGGTGGTTGTTGCTAGGTGCCGTCTAGTCGAATATGACTCATTGCAGCCCTGTGAACAGAAGATGTGAACCCTGTTCTGTCCTGCACCATCCTCACACTTCCTGACAAGACCCCAGTGTGGCAGTCACCGTGTCAATCCACTTGGTTAAGGTAATAACTTTTAATTAAAAAATGTCTGAGTGAGTGAAAAATGTACTATGATTTGTAAACTTTTACTCAAATAAGTTAAATAAAATGACTTCATGAAATTAGGAAAAAGAAAATCTTTAAAACATTGTACATAGAAAATTTGTAAATATTTTATTACAGCTCACAGTGCCCCCTTGTGTCAGAGGTGAACTGCCCACAGAGTTTTCAAAGCTGTCATCTCCATGGAAGTAGTTTCTGGGGTCTTCAGTGGGGCCTCTGGATGAGCCCCAACTGCCAACATTTTGGGTTAACAGCCAAACACTTAACTATCAGGCCGCCAGAGTTCCTTATATAAGCATGCCATTTATAAATATTTATGAATTTATATTTATGTATGAATATTTATATTAGATAAGTAAGTATTTATGATGATGTAAATGTGACTGGTCGAGAGCTTTGGGGGCTGGTACGTGTACCTCTCGGCTGTGTCTAGGATCCAGGTGAGGGCAAGAAGCTTGTCACGATTTCCCCCCAGGAGCTATATCTCTGTGGCACCTGACGACCGTGCACATTTCCACCCATACAGGTGTTATGATCAACACAGTGGCGTGTCCAGATGGCAGAATCCGTATTTTTTCCCTTTTCATCCAGGTGTTTTGCAAGGGGGCGGGGGGAAAAAAGCCTAGCTTTTCCTAAGCAACTTCTCTGTTCCCCAGATATCTCATATAAATTCCTGTTGTTTCCTCAGGTGCCCGGCCTTGGATTACAGCTGATGAGGCTCTGGAGAGGAATCTCCTGGGCTTGAATTCTGGATCTGCCCTTTCCTAACTGCGGTGTCTGGAAGAAGTCACTGAAAAGCAATCTCTGTGCATTCATTTCCTCCTCTGCTCTGTGAGGGGCGCTGGCGGGATCTGGCTCCCCGAGCAGTGTGGTCAGGGTGCCTTCTCCACATCCGTCCCAGAGGATGTGCCTGGCCCATCACAGCACTGGGAAGGCAGGGCGGTCGGTTACAGTTGTTCTTGTATCTTTGCAGCGGAGGACGCTCACGTGCCGGGTGCATTTACACATTTGAAGATTCTACGCTCTACAGGCTGATGGTAGAAGGACATGGCAAGAAATTTTTCTTGACTCTTTTTTCCTATTTGATCATGTGTTCAGCTATTTAAATACCTCCCACGGCTTCTTGTTGTTGTTGCTAAGTGCTGTGGAGTCATTTCTGACCTGTGGCAGCTTACATCCACCAGAGCCGAGCCCCGTCCAGACGTGTGCTTTTCCCCCAAATCACTGCTGTGGGTGAGCCCACGGCCGCAGCCCTGCCGTCACACCATCTCCTTTCAGGCCTCCTTCCTTTCTGTTGGTCTGTGAAGCATATCTTCCTCCAGGGATCAGCCCCTCCTGACAGCAAGTCTGAAGGACGTGAGAAGCAGTCCCATCATCCTCTCTTCTAAGAACCTGCTCGCTGTACTTCCTGCAGGTCGGGTTTCTTAATATTTCGGCAGTCTTTGATATATTCCCTACTCTTCCGGCAGTCCATGGTATATTTAATATTCTTCTATTATGTCTTAATCATTGGGATTTGATATAAAGTTTCACATTGGTGTAGGAGATTATATTAGCAATAAAATATGCTTCCATTCTTTCTTAAATTAAGTAGATGGATATCAAATAGAGTCTTATTCAAGTAAGAGAGGCCTTGCAGAAGAGTGGCTTTAAAGGGAAGGCTTGGATTTAAAGGCTAGCTTTCCATTTTTACAGCTGGATGGATTTCTAGTAACAGATTCTAAAGAAGGTCTGAAATTGTTCTATAACGTAAAAATAACCTGCTGCTGTCCAGTCGATTCCAACTTAGAGCGATCCTCCATTGTCTTTCCAAAGCTTCAAATCTTTCAAGGAGGAGACTGACCATCTTTCTCCCACGGAGTGGTTGCTGGAGTTGGACCATTGGCCTCTTGGTTAATATAAAAACATATTTTGCACTACTCTATGCCGGCAGAGCCCCCTCCTGCTCCTTTAAGTTATGACACAACTCTGCTAAGAACTGCTACATTTGCAAGTGCGGGAAATGCATGGATTGATTCACCCATTGACCTCTCCTTTGCGGACTGCTTACTGTGCGGACTGCTTACTGTGCGCAGGGCTCTCTCCTGGCAGCTGTGGACCACGCTGTGCTCAAGAAGGTTGTTCCTAATGGGCGGAGCCTGTTTCCAGGCAGAGCTGAAGGTCTCAGGGAACAAGGTAAGTGGAACAGGTACTGGTTTGGGGAGTGAGGCATTCTGTGGGATGTGAGAACCGGGAGGGTGCAATGTGTTGGAGTTTGGTGGTTGTGACAGTCGTGAGTGGGAGCCTTGAGGCTCTACTGCTGCTAGCTAGAGTTCCACAAGGGGGTGGCTTTAACAAACAGAAACTTACTTTCTCACAGTTTAGGAGGTTAGAGAGAAAGGTCAGACAGTTTGTTTCCATACAGAATTACAGCCCTGGGATCTGTTCTGTCGGGCTGCTCTGAGTCAGAACTGATTCAAGGACAGAGTTCAGTTGGCTAAATTCAGAGTGGACACTGTAGGGCAAGGCTTTCTCTCTGCAGCCTCTGCTCCTTGGTTTCTTGTAGACTCTCATGTCTTAGTATTTCCTTAGACCATCTACTTTTCTACTTCCTCATTTAGGATCTGTTCTATCTCAGAAGAGACTGGCTGAATATACAGTAATCTTCCATCATTAAGGTAGCAGAGATAATCTATTCTCTAATGGGATTATAATACATAATTTTATATACATATGCATAAATAGATACATATTTTGGGGAGACATTAACCCACCCATAGTGCTCTACTCAGTGGCCTCTTAAACTAGCTTTGCCACATACAATGCGCGTGCATGCGCGCGCGCGCACACACACACACACACACACTCACATTGTGCTGAGAGTTTTATATCAGCTCTCAGCCTAAAAATGTCATCTTCTGAATCCTTGAAATCAAAGATGAGTGAGACGTCAGGTTCTTCATCCAAGGACACAGTTCTTCCCCGGTGAACCTGGAGAATCAAGGATACAAGCTTTCTCCTTCCAAAGTACAAAGGAGGGACCGGTACAAGACGGACACATCCATCACTAATGAGAAAATATGGAGAAGAAGCAGGGATAATAGGCACCAGCATGTCTACAACACAACAGAACAAATTGCATTCTTTCTCCAGACTTGAAAATAATGGCTTGTTTTCAGGAACTTCTGGGCATGGGCTCTGCTATCCAGGCTCTGGGCACAGGGGAGACTTCCTGGGTTTTGGGGAGAGACCCTAGGCTTCCTGGGTTCTGGGGGGAGACCCTAGGCTTCCCGGGTTCTGGGGGGAGACCCTAGGCTTCCTGGGTTCTTGGGGAGACCCTAGGCTTCCTGCGTTCTGGGGGGAGGTCCTCAGATCTGGGCCTCAGCTCCTCTTCCATGTTCCTTGGGATGACACTGTGGGCGGCCATGCTCCTGTGCTGAGTGGCAACCCCTCGCCTTCCGTTTAGGTCCCATTCTTCTGCCCTTGGGATGTAGCAGCTGCGCCCCTTCAAATTTGAGTAGTAATTCATGCCCTTGGTACACCTTGGCAGCTTCACAATACAGAACCAAGTTGATCAAGATTGAATTCTAAAACCTAGCTGGCTGTGACCCTCACCCTTCCAGGAGACTGTGGCCCACCTTTGATCTTGCACCCAACTCCTTGCAACAGGTCTGACATCTGAGCTGTAGTCCTTTTCTTGGACAACAATTGTAGTTCCTCTGGCCTCTTACCTGCCTGTAGAATTCTAAGGGCAGATTCTTGATTTCTGTCTCTGACTTTTAATCTAAGCTGATGGTTTTTCTGCTGCAGTACTTGGTTAAATCAATCTGTCGCAGGCTTAGTATCTGTAAAAAAGATTGTATAACCAAAATGTCAGTGAACATTCTAAGACTCATGTCCTTAGTTTGTACCGCTGAATTTTCCAAAACTTTATGTTTTGTTTGCATTTTGTGCAGTTTCTTTTCAAGTCCATCTATTTTTCCTTCTTTGAGGGAAAAACCAACATGGTCCTTTGAGATCTTGCTCAGAAATCTCCTGAGCCATACATCTGAGTTTATGGTCTGTAAGCTCTACCTTCCGCCAAACTTTGGAACACAATGCAGACAGAATCTTTGCCACTGCTTTAAAAAGATGTCTTCCTTTAATTTTCCAATCATGTTGGTCACTTCCTTCTAAAGACTCCCTGGAAGCACCTGCCTTCCTAGCAGCTCTCTGTTAGCAGGACCATCTGCATTCTCTGACCACAGACTCTCTGTAGCTTGCTCTCCTCCTTCTTAGCCATTGCCACCACTGCCTCTGGCATTTAGAAAGCTCTCCACAGCCTCTTTAGGATAGCTGCAGCTTTTACTATTAGACTGGCTGCAACTCCTCCAGCCTGTACCGTCACTGAATTCCAGGGCTGTGGCTGTCGGTGTGATCAGCACCCTACTTTGATGGTACCAGTGCTGCTATCACAGAAGACCGAGTGCGTGGCTTTGACAAACAGTTCAGGTGGCTAGAAGTCTGAGTGTGTTTCTCTTTTTGCCCTGGTTGTGAGGTTTTGTGCTCTGTGTGTGTGTGTGTGTGTGTGTGTGTGTGTGTGTGTGTGTGTGTTGTATGCATGTGTGTGTGTGGAGAAAACAGAGAGGTTGAACATTATACATGAACTACAGTATTACATTATCTCTCTCCAACTATCTCTGTCCAGGCGGTCCCGTTTCTCTCAGCCTGCCAGGACGGACACTGGATTCTGGGTTCATGCCCTGAGAACATTTGAGTTCCGAGGACACACTGAGCTCTTCTTAGCCCTGTAACTTGCCTGAAAGGTAGGTGGGTGATTGCTCCCCAGGTCTAATGTGTATGTTTCTGGTCTGACTGGTTGGGCAGGGGAATGTTCTTTGACCTCCACATAGCTGTATAGACACCAGTGCACATCTCCAGAGTCTGGCTGGAACTCTCTGCCAAGCAGAGCTGTACAGCAGGGCACCTACTGCCACAAAGCAAGCTCTGCTATCCTTCAGCTTATTAGTCCAACTGTTAACAAGCTATGATGCTTGCAGCTAAGTATTGTATTTCTGGCATGAACTCTTGGTTGATAAGGGTTTCGCATATACTAACACTCGATTTGATTAACAGATGCTTATTCATTTGTAAGTGAGATCGAGACCAGTTGTCTTTCCTTGTCTATCGTCACCCTGTTTTGGCTTCTGCATCATGCTAACTTTGTAAAATTAATTGAGACCATGTTAATGTATTTTACATTCTCTTGAACAAAGAGTTCATCTGTTTCTCGAAGGTTAATGGCACTCAATCATAGTCCCATCTGTGCCTGGGGGTCTTTCGAGGGCTCAGGAATGGAGAAGTGTTATGAGTATATGACAGGGAGGATATCCCTGGGGTTAGATCCTTTTCCCTTTTCTCCCCAGTGAATTGACACAGTGAGTTCAGCAATGGGCTCCTGTGTAACAGAGATAAGGAGGATTGCACATGTCAGATGCTCATATGGTCGCTATGAGTCATATTCAACTTGAAGGCTCCTAACAACAGCAGCAATGGTTTGCAGACAAGTCCATGTGTGTCTGTTCGTGCAGAGACAACATGCTCCTGCCTCCACAATTCAACAGCCAGTTGCCTAGCACCCAGTCTGCAGACACAGTGATGGATGAAACACAGCATCGGCCCTGGAGGAGCCCACACTGTACAGGGAAATAAACTTCCAAGGACCAGACGCTGTGAAATGAGAGCAGGAATGTGAGACACGCTCGAGCTACGGGGCCCAAACTCGGGCTCACAGTCGTGGGGCTTGGGCCCGGAGCATGATTCCAGAAAGAGAAGAAGACGGAAATGAGAAAGGCTGCTGCTTATTTGTCGGTCCAATTTCTATTTCTAGTGTATCTAGGACTGAGCGTGTGTGTCTGTGGCTCCCATTGGGTCTCTTGGTGCCTCCCAAATTCGAGTTGTCTAATCACGTTTGGTTAGCAAGGCAAAGCCCGCTGAGGGTGGTACTGGGGCCTTTCCAGACTGAGGATCAGAGCTGCGGAAGAACTGCCTGACACAGGCGGGGAGCCACCCAAACCAGAGCCTACTATCCTTATTCTGGATGCTAATGTCTTCCCCCCAGACAGGTGATGGGGATCCCAAGCTTGTTCTGTGGACAAGGGAGCTCAGGTGGTGCAGTCCCGAAGGAATTGCTGTGCTCACCACCCACAGGCGCCCCTCTCTCTGAATCCACCAGCGGCTCCTCGGGAGAGAGATGGGCCGTCTCCTGTGTGATTTGCAGCCTCTGGAAACCCACGGAGGGTCGGCCATGAGTGGGCTCCGATTCTAAGGCGTTGAGTTGTGTTGAAGTAAGTGTGGATATTGTATAGTGTAATTATCCTTTTTCCCCTTACTAGTTTATTTACAAAATTCCAATATAAATTTCAACAAATTCTTTCTATTTTCCCTCACCACCCCACCCATCAAATTGTACAACCCAATGATTATCCCTCCTTCCCCTTGCATGGTAATTATCCTGGTTCTAAAGTAGTGTGATCACTTTCCATGGTGCACTCAAATGTAACCATCTTCTGGAAAACAATCTAAGGTGTCATGATCAAGGCTGACATTGAGAAAAATGGGAATGCTGGGACACTTAGAGCTTCATATACTATATAGCTCGTGCAAAACCTGTACCTAGATCAAGAGGCTACTGTCCTAACAGGGAAAGGGAACACTACCACAGGCAGGGAGTGCTATTAAGCATGCATCAAGGTGGAGTCCTCTCTCCACACCTCTTCAATCTGAATTTGGAGCAAATAATCTGAGGAGCTAGATTTTCTGAAGAAGAATGTGGCATCAGGATTAGAGGGAGACTCACCAGCAACCTGTATTATGCAGATGACACAACCTTGCTTTCTGAAAGTAAGAAGGACTTGAAATGGTTGCTGCAGATCAAAGACTACAGCCTTCACTATGGATTATATCTCAACCTCACGAAAACAATAATTCTCACCACTGAGCTGATAAGCAACATCATGAAAGATAATGAAAAGATTGACATTGTTGATTATTTCATTTTGATTGGACCCACAATCAACATCCTTGGTACTAACGGTCAGGAAAGCAAAATCTGCGTTGGGAAAGTCTGCTGCCAGGGACCTCTCCAAAGTACTCTGCAGCAATGATGTCACTTTGAAGACTAAGGTGTGTCTGCTTTAGGTCATAGTTTGTTCAGTCACGTGCTATGCACATGCTGTGTGTCTGATAGCTGGACAATGACTATGGATGACAGAAGAATTGCTACCTTTGAGCTGTGGTGTTGGAGAAGAGTACTGAATCTCCCATGGACTGCCAAAGGAACAAACTGATACGGCTTAGAGAAAGTGCAACCAGATCACTCCTTGGAGGCAAGGAAGGTGAACATTCATCTCATATACTTTAGAAATGTTGTCGGGAAAGACCATTTACTTAGAAAAAGACAGCACCCTTGGAAAGGTGGTGGGAGTGTAAAATGGTGCAACCATTGTGGAAGGCGGTATGGCGCTTTCTCAAAAAGTTCAAATGGAGATACCATTTGACCCAGCAATTCCACTACTGGGAATATATCCCAAAGAGACCATAACTGACATCCAAGCAGATATATGCACACCCATGTTTATCGCGGCTCTGTTCACAATAGCAAGGAGTTGGAAACAACCCAGGTGCCCATCAACAAACAAATGGATAGAGAAGCTGTGGTATATTCACACAATGGAATACTATGCTGCATTGAAAAACAAGGAACTCATGCAATATTATTCAAAATGGGTGAGCCTGGAGGACATTATGCTGAGGGAAATATCTCAGTGGCAAAAGGACAAATATTGCATGGTGCCACTGTTGTAAAATGGGATTGATATCAGGGTTGGGGTAAGACAGAAAAACTGGCTAAATTGTGTATACTGCACTGAAACAGATGAGGGAGTGAATAATTTAAAAGTGATGTACGATAGGGTATTATGGTTATCACAAGAGTCCACAATTAAGGTTGCATAGTGGAATATACGTGGGGTGGTGCGGGGGGATTGTGTACCAGGGAAGGAGTGTTTCTTTTACTTTTGAAAGAGAGGAGCGAACTTGGTGGGGGGTGGAAGCTGGAGGGGAACAGAAGTGCAGCAATGAATGAATGGAAATCCAAAATCTCTGTAAATGCTCATTAAAATCATTTAAAAAAATAAAAAAAAGAAAATAAAAGAAAGGCGAAGGACTCGTGAAAATGAGGAAGACTTTCAATTAAACTGACAAAGTAAATTCAGTAACAGGCTCGTACATGTCAGAGAAGATGAGGGTGGCAGAAGAAGGACGGGTTTCGGATCTACTGTGCATGGGGTCCCTGTGAGTCTCAGGCGACGTAACGGCACCAGACTAAAGCAACCCTTATCCTTAAAGAACCCTGGAACCAGCCGTGGCTCTAAGGAGGAAAAGACCTGCTGATCTCCTCCCATGAAGATTTTAGTCTGTGAAACGCTACGAAGGGCCACTTTGAGTTGGAATTGACTGAGCAGTGACAAACAGTAAGTGTTGTAATGGGGGAGGGAGCTTTTACCAAGGACCTGACACTAACATCCTTGTGATCAAACATTTCAGTAGCACAAATCTCCTCAGCCCCTCCAGGGAGTCATCAGTCAGCTGCTGCTGAGTCATGGATTATTCCAGAAATGCAGCCGCTGAAAACTACTCAACTCAAATTCAACCCATGGCTGTCAACTTGGAACCAATGGAGAACCAATGCTACAGTTCCCTCTCCCCGTCCATCTCCCCACTCACAGCCGTGGGGCTCTTTGTGGACTAGGAAATGTAAATGTACTTTGCATTTCCAACATCACACACTCACCTTATCTGTATGTTCTGGTTTCAAGAATAAATATTGAAAGAGAAAAAACAAAGCTAACGCAACAGCAGATTATCAGAAACTCTAAATCACATGAGAAGAGAGTTTCATTTTTCTCCTGAAGAGTAACTGGTGGACTTGAACTGCCCACCTTTAGGTTGGCAGTGTAAGGCCTTGTCTTCTAGATCCCCAGAGTTCCCTATTTATTATGCAGTATCTTTGAAGTTAGGGAAAGGAGATGCTTGGAATCAGGGTCTCTATGAGGCTACAGTTGGGATATTGTGAACCTGTGGTCATCTCAGAGGTCCACTG
Source organism: Elephantulus edwardii (assembly GCF_000299155.1). Taxonomy (NCBI): domain Eukaryota; kingdom Metazoa; phylum Chordata; class Mammalia; order Macroscelidea; family Macroscelididae; genus Elephantulus; species Elephantulus edwardii. Next base: position 3,221,942 of record NW_006399943.1, on the reverse strand, counting down.
GTCAAGCATCTGTCCCCACACTTACTAACTCACTGACTGTGGGCCAATCACAGCACCCAGCTGTGTGGTACAAGGTCTCAGAGCTGGTAGGGAGTCCAGTGGGGACAGCTGAGAGACAAACTATTAGTTGGGTATTAGGGATGAATGATCTCTCTTCCCAAAAGATATGTGAATATTCTAACTCCTATACTTTTGTTTGGAAATAGAATATTTTAAAATTTTGTCAGTAATGAGACTGTACCTGAGTAGGGTGGGTCCTACTCCCTTCTAAGTCAACTCAACTCAACTCAACTCACATAAACAGTCTTCCCAGTATCCTGGAAAAGCTACAACCAGGAGAAGATAACATAGATGAATGGGACCTTCTAAGACTCAAATCCCTATGCACATCC
>NW_006399943.1:3208622-3220197 GCF_000299155.1 Elephantulus edwardii | reverse complement strand
AAGCCCAAAATCTCTGTAAATGTTTATGAAAATTAATAAAATATCATTATAGAAAAAAAAAAGAAATAAGAAAGTAAAAAAAAAATCAACTCAACTCAACTCAAGTCAAGTCAAGTCAAGTCAAGTCAAGTCAACTCAACTCAACTCAATTCAATTCAACTGATTGCTTTTAGGTTGGAACTAACTCATAGCTGACCTGCTACTGGGTTTCCAAGCTATAAATCACACGTGGGAAGAGATCCCCCATCTTTCTTCTGAGGATTTGAACTTTCTGGTGAATTTGAACTCTCAAAAGGAATAGGCTTTGGGTTAGCTGGGCAACTTCATAGAAACAAGGCCACAGTTATCCCTTGTAGGTGCCCTTGAGTTGCGTATGACCCGTAACGATCCTCTGAACAACAGATCTGAACACTCCTATTCTGTGACATCCTCACACTTCCTGACACACTAGAAACTATTGCGGCAGTCACTGTGTCAACCCATCTGGTGGTTGGATTTGGATTTCCCTTCTAAGTAGTGTCCTATAAAAGAGAATAGACAATTAAAGGGAATTGCACATGGGTAGTGCCGGAGGGGTTGAGGAGGACCACGCGAGGGAGAGGATGTGTCTATGAACAGCAGAGGAACAATGTAGAATGATGCTGGGATAGAGGCATGGAGAAGCTCTTTGAACCCCGAGAAGTCTGTATCCTGACGGGGACTTCCGTCTCTAGATCTGGGATACGCTCAGCTCCTGTTCTCTCACTCCCTATTTTGTGGCATTTTAGTTCTACCGCCCAGGGAGAAGAAGCCACTGCGTGTTGTTGCTGTGTGCTGCTGAGTCAGAAGGACTCGGCCGACCCTGCCGCAGGTTTCCACAGGCTGTAAATCACACAGGAGGAGGCGGGCCATCTTCAGCCTGTGGGGCAGCAGTGATCCGAACCGCATGCCTCTGGGTTTGCAACACAGCTCCTCTCCACTGCTCAGGTGATTGGCATTCAGTGATTCAGGTCAAGTCATTACAAGGTCACCGTATTTTTTCAACCAAATCAACAGCTTCTTCATTTAAAATATTTTGAAACCGTATAAACCATAGTTGAATGCTGCAGGAGCTGACTTCCCCCTGTTGCTGTTGTTGTTGTTAAGTGCTGTCAAGTCACAAGTGACTCATAGCGACCCTATGAAGGAGAGTCCTCGATGCTTGGGTGCCTTTCATCCTCTCTCCAGGTTCATAGGGTTTCTGGAGGCAAGCTATTATGGAAGTGGATACCACTCCTCCTTCCAAGCTTGTTTTAATCGGGGAGCTCCACCCCACTCTCTGTCCACATTGGGTAGCCAACCATTAACACATTTGACCCATCAGTGTGACAGTGTTCAGCCTCACAGCAACCACAAGTGACCGCGGTACGGCAACTCTTACACCAGGGCTATATGACCTAGAGGAATGTCTGAACAAAAACAGTGAAAGACTGGCCTGAGGGCCGCGGATTAAAAGTCACCCACCTTCGGCTTGGTAGCATCGCCTTCTGTCCACTAGGCCAGCTGATCTCTCTCTCTCTTTCTCTGTTGATACTATTGTTGTTAAGTGCCATCGAGTCGCAGGCGACTCATAGCGACCCTATGAAGGAGAGTCCTCAACACTTGGGTGCCTTTCATCCTCTCTCCAGGTTCATAGGGTTTCCGGAGGCAAGCTATTACGGAAGTGGATGCCACTCCTCCTTCCACGCTTGTCCCCTAGTTATCCTGTGACCATAAACACTGTGACCTTGACCATAGAATCATTGCTGGATGACTTTAGGGTTCAAACAACAGATAGACCCTGAAGGTCATAAAAGGCAACCTTTGGAATATACAGGCCTAAGGATGAGTTCACAGTGGGAGGTAAGGAGTAAGACCTTGTGTACCATACGTGCACACACAGTGTGACAGGAGACAGACAGTAGTGCCAAGCTCAAGGTGGCAGCCAGCTGTTACATGACATGTCCAAAGGGGTGCAGTAAGCTGCCGTCTTTTTGTGCAGCACCCTGCCCACTGCCCACTCAGGTGGAAATCCCACATATGAGAGATGTGATTGAATGCAACAGACACAGGGCACTTGTTTCCATGGGCCCTGACAAACCAACCTGAACTGGTCAAACCCAGATATAGCAAAACATTTGCCTGTCTAATTTTGCTCTAATGTATTGATCTCAAGGATGTTAATTATAGTGTCCAACCATTGTCTTCAATTACTGAAGGAAGGTTCACATTAGCCAGAAGGAAGGATCCTCAGTGTTTGTCATCGATAGAGGAGTGAACACGATGTGCTTCAGTTGGATCTTTGAGGTATTTATTATTATTATTGAGTGTGCTTTGTTAATTTTAAAAAGGGAACCAAAACACCATAAACCACTGCAACACAGAATGTGGTCTAATCTTTATGTCTTCTAAATCTTATTTAATAAAAGAGGAGAAGGCGTTAAGAAACAGCAGATGTACATCTTAATGCATACGAGCTTTGTATGCAAACCAATGTAAAATAAAAAGAGAAGATGAAAAGAAAATAGAAAACCAAAATAAGAACAAAAGAAAAGACTGTTTAATTTAATTAACAATATTTCATCAAATGTACCTCAATGAAACAAAGACCAATGAACTACAAATGAATTTTAAAAATAAAAGGAAAGAGTGTCACCTTGTTTGAGCAGAGCTCTATCAGGCAAGGTAGAACCAGTGCTGCCAGACTCTGTGAGATAAGGAAGTTTCTTCTCATAGATCACCCCCACCACACATGTGTACATACAGACACAGAAAGAGAACAGAGATCACCCCAACATGTACATGCACACACACCCCCAAAGAAAGAAAGAGGAAAACACTCCAAATACAGAATTGTGCCTTCTAGATCCTGAGAAAATAGACTTTTGTCCTTGAAAACTACCCACCTTATGCTATTTTGTTAAGGCATCCCCTTTAGGATTCTAATAAGGTCCCTGGGAAGAGCCAGTCATGTGCTTTTGACTACTAACTGAAAGATTGATAGTTCAAATCCATCCAGAAGCCTCAGAAGAAGCAGCTGATGATCCACTTCCCTGAGGTCACACCATTGTCCACCCTGCGGAGCACAGTTCTACAGGGGCACGCGTGGGGGGTCGTGAGTCACCACCAACTGGGCACCAAGGAGTGGGTCCCTCTGGGTGTGTGTGTGTGTGTGTGTGTGTGTGTGTGTGTGTGTGTTAGGAAATTAATACGACTTCTTGTCTGTTTCCTCAGCTAGATGTAAACCCAAGAAGGCCGAGACCCTGCTGGTCCCTCCACGCTGCCTCTTTGATGCCAGAACACCACCTGGCAGCTGGTGGATGCTCCTTGGATATTCATGGATGGGCGGAATCTCCCTGAGAAGCTACCAGCCCATGTCTGATTCATCTTATCTTTGTATCCCCCAGAAGGCCTCCGGCAGCCCTTGCACACAGCGGGCGCTCAGTAAATATTTATGTTGGGAGTGGATGCAGGGACGAGCAGGCTTGTCCGTGGGGTGGAGGCTCTTCACAATGCTGGGTAAAAGTGCAGGTCTGGCCGTGTTCTGGGTGAGAGCCTATTTTAGTGTTCCCAAATTCAATTACGTTCTATTCACTTCTTGATTTTTTTTTCATATCTGCATACCAGTAGCTCAAATGGTTATGAAATTTATTTTGTAAAATAACTCAATTTTTAATATTTAAATCAATTTATTTAGTAAGGCTACTTTTATCATTATTGTAAATGGGAGAACGATATCATTTGTTATAAATTGGAGGTAACCTTTGAAATGAAATATAATAAAATAAAACACTATTAATAGAATCTAGCAGCTTAGGGAAGGTGCACACTTGAGGCCGGCTCTCTCTTTGTTCTAAAAGGAGACCAGACCATGGGTCTGGACTGGAGTTTTGAAAGATGCTGCCACTTGAGGCCATTGGATAGAGGGGGCTGGGATATTTTTGTCTTATTTCTTAACCATGCATGTAAATCTATAATTATCTACAAATTAGAGCTGTAATTAAATAGGAGAGGAGATGCAAATATTGATTAGATGTCAGAAAGTGGTATCCACTCTGCCTTGGCACCAGGAGTGCTCAGAAAGCAGTGTACAAAAAGGTAGAGACAGCCTGGATTCCCATCGGTGGAAACATGAGCGAAGAACACATGGTCTGTGCACAGACTAGAACAGCACTCCGTTATAAAGAGCAGTGGTCCTGATGCGTGCACAGCAAGGATGGGCCTGGAAACACTTCACGTTGCTCAAGATGAATCAGTCACGAAAGAATGAGTGCTTTATGCCGTCACTTACATCGACATATTTGCTTATTTGAATATACAGCTATTATTTACATTTTCTTACCAACCACTAAAGACAAAGGTGAAGAAGTCAAGGGCTCCTACTAACTTCTGTGCAGTGTTCTTCACAGAGAGGACAGCACAGGAGCCACACTGCTGGCTGAGGGTGACATCTCCCGGGCAGGTCCAATCCCTCAGCCTCTCTGGGGACGAATGATGGCTACTCTCCTCCTGCACTCTCTACAGCCTCCCACATCCAAGCAAAGATAAGCCATGAGTCGGCTCAACGCAATGCCGAAGAGAGAGACTGACTTCTGCAGTGTGAAGTCCATGGAGCATGTGATCAGGATGCATCAGTGATCACTGATGGTTGAAAGGCAAGAGTCGGAAACAAGGAAGGATGTGTAATTGGAAAATAGGACAGAAAAAAGCCAAAAGGTGACGAGAACACACACATCCATCAGCAGATGTGGGACAACTCGAAATGAAGCTGCAGAAATCCATTCTTAGACAGGAAAGGGAAGGTGTACGAACCTCGAAAACTTGGAAGCTGTCAAAATATGCGGAAACCAAAGTGCTTTCATGGTTCCACGTGCAGGAGGAGGAGGCGGAGCAGACAGGGGAGGACTTCCGGCAAGGGGACACTGAGTTTGTGCTACTGGTGGTGGAATGATTTGGGAACACCTAACCTGATTGGTTTCATGAGCGGTGTGTGGTGAGCAGGGACACGGAGTTGTGCCTGCAGAAATTGTTGAGTTAGCACAAGCTGAGGTATGTAATCTCATCACTATTTGAAAAAGGAAAAAGAGACCCAGAAAAGGGGATACATTTCTCACAGTGGGATTCCTTGGTGTTTCATGCCTTTTCGGGCATCGAAAGACTCTTATGAAAAAGAAAGTGTCCATGGCCACACTCGGGGAGACAGAGGAAGGTTTGACGCTCATCACTGCATGGGAGTAGTGTACCCCGCCCCCCCCCCGACGTCCCCTCAGAGCCTCACACTCCAAGGTTCTACACCCCGCCCTTGTCACAGCCTTCCCATCAAGTTAGGGCTCAGGCACTTGAAGCCGCCACTTTCTCTGGTGCCTCTCTTTAGGAAAAGTGGTTGGCCATGCCTTGGCTTGAACATGTGCTTTGCTTGACGTGCAGAGTTCTTGCCTATGTAAACGAGAGGATGTGGTGCAGCTTCTATCGGCTGGAACATCTCCGTTAGTTTTCCATCCATTCCTGAGCCCTTTTATTTCTGCCAGTGCTTTCAGTGCACTGGGCCTTCTCCCTTCGGTACGGCCAGTTCATGGTTGTGTGCTGCTGCTTTTGGTAGGGAGTTCTGGAGGCTTAGTGGTAAGAGGCGTTGCACTTCCAACCCAAAGACATGTGGTTTGAATCCACCTGCTGCTTTGCAGGAGGAAGACAGGCAAGTTCTTCCTGTGCAATTTACTGTCTCTGAAAACCAGTTGGAGGGTCAGTTATGAGTTGATTGTGACTTGATGGTGCACAACAACAACAATCTTGTTGACAGAATGACCATGTACTTCAATACTGCAGCCTGTAAAGATTTCAGCCTTGGAAGCCCTAGCGGGCAATTCTGGCTATGAGTCCGTCAGCTTGCTGGGGGTGGATTTGTTTGTATTATTTGGCCCTTCTACAACAGGGTCCGGTGTTCGAGATGGTGACGTGGGCTCAGGATAGGGCAAGATTTGAAGCGGTTGTTCATAAGGTTGCTGAGTCATGGTAGACTCGATGGCACATGACAACAACACAGCAACAACGCCACAGGCAAATTTCAGGGGCCCGAAGCCACCTTTGCTGTGTAGAACTCCACACCAGCTTCTTAACCACTTCAGTTTGTTCAAAGGAAGCCAGCACCCTGGTTGGCCAGGTCAATGGGGCAGTGTCTACAGGTACAGAAGACAGGATGCAGCGGGACCAGCTGTAGCGGAGCGTTTGTCGCAGGACGTGGGCACCTGCAGTCGAGGAATGGCAGGTGTCAGCTTGACTGTAGCACAGACACTGTACTGCCTGTGACACGCGGACCAAACACAGGGTGCCCACTACAACTGCTGCCCAGCGGCATCCAGAGTCCTCCCCACACCCACTCTCAATGCCCTCCCTCTGCAGTCTGGGACCAGCAGGCATCTCTCACTTACATCTGCTCACCTGCCTCGCCTCGCTCCCAAAGTCTTTCCCGTTGTGGTTACTGTCAAGTCAACTCTAACTCGCGTTGATGCCATGTGTGCAGCGTAGAATTCCACGATGTTTGCAAGGCTATGCCCTATTAGGAGATTGCCAGCTCTTTCTTCCTAGGTGCCTCTGAGTTGGTTTGAACTGCCAAACTTCCAGCTGCTAGTCAAGTGCTTAATGGCGTTCATCAATCACTCAGGACTCCTGAATATGGGCGATGGATATTTTAGCTCCCCACAGGAGATCAGGAAGGGGTTGGAGTGGGTCTGAGTAAGCCAGTCGAGAGCATTTGCTTCAGCATTGAGCCAAGAGGAAAAGCCAGGCTGCACAGATGACACGCACCTTTAAGAGCCAAGACCCACCTGCTCAGTGAGGTACCTACAAGCAGGGCCCCTTCTTCAGTGCCTGCTTTGTGCTAGTGTGGGCCTGGCTCTTGGAGCGAGGACACACCAGGGTCCCCACCAGAGCGATGAAGTGTGGTGTCCTCCCGGCCGGCAATGACCCTCTGAGGCTCACCACTCTCAGCTCTTGTTCAGCCTCACCTTGGTGCAGATACTTGCTCTGAGACACACCCGCATCCCCAAGGATGTGAAAGAGACCTACTTTATCCCAAACAGACGCCTATCAGCTCCCTCATTTTGTGAGCTGATTAGTTATGAGCTGATTAGAAAAGAACTTTGATCATTTTAATTGCATAGTTTGCATAAATTAGAAGCAGGCAATGAACGACCCAGCCTGGCCTGAGAGCAGAGCTTGCTGCTAGTTGGGAGTTTTCTGCCTGTTCTGCCCTGGCGTGGTCTCTGCATGTCTTTGAATCTCAGAAATGAACCTGACGTCATGAAAACACCAGAAGCCTGGGAGCTTTGGTGAAGAAACTGAGGCCTGAAGGACAGTGGAAGGGCAGTCTCCTCTGCACATTTAGAGTCTCCCCAGGGTGACTCTGGGTTTCCTTCTTCTCCACCAAAACCAACCCTGCTGTCATCGGGCAGATTCCAGCCTGCAGTGATCCAGCAGGCCAGGCCCGGGCCAGCTGCTGGCATTTCAGCCTGAACCATTGATCACATTAACCACTGTCACCAGCGCTCCTTTGTAGACATGTATGTATTCATTTGTCCAAGACCCCGGGCACCAAGCTGGCTCTGCCACAGTGACCCTCTGCTGGCTTCCTGAGGCCGTCAGTCTTTACAAGAGACTAACCTTGGTTCTCCCACAGAGCAGTCGGTGGATTTGAACTATTGGCCTTTTCATTAGTAGCCTGACATGGTAAACACTGTGCCACTCACTCAAAACCCACTGACAGGGAGTCAGTTCCAGCTCACAGAGATCCTGCTTTAGGTTTCTGAGGCTGCAAATCTTAACGAGGGGAGGGCTTCGCCTCTTTCTCTCATGGAGAGGATTTGACCTGTTAACCTTTCCATTAAGAGTGTAACACATTTCTCACTAAGTCATCACTAAGTCATCAAGGTTTCTCTCTCTCCCTCTCTACACACCACACACACACACACACACACACACACACACACACACACACACTTTACTTTCTCTCACTGAATCAATTCCAGCTCCTATTCATGACCCTGAAGGGCAGGCTTGATGGCCCCATCCGTGCCCAAGGCCACAGTTCTTGGCAGAAGTCCATTGCCTCATCTTTGCTCTGAGAAATAGCTGCTGGGTCCAGCCCACTGACATTTGATTAGCAGCTTAATGCCTTAAACACAGCACCACAAGCATGGACCACCTGACCAGAGCTCCCCCTTGACCTGCAGCAGCCATCATCATCGCTTGTCTGACTCCCACTGGCTCCTGACACCCCCAAGGGTATCATGGATTCCCAACAGAAGGGACCCCTGAGGCTCCAGACCCCGAGCCGCCTCTCTGTGTACTTACCTTTCTTCTCAGGCCAGAAAGCCCTGACTCCTCTTTAAATGATGTAATTAATCATAAAAACTCATGTGTAATTTCCCCCTTATGTTTGAAATACATAGAGGCAAGCAGAAAAATTAAATAGATGGGTCAAGTCAAAGGAAGACGGATTAGGGGTTTTGAAAGAGAGAGAAATGTGGTTTTTTTCCTCTCTTAATTGGAAATGCCACAGTCCCATGGTGGGCTATTAACATGCCATTCATATACTAGGAGAATATTATTGTAGTGGAAATTAATCCATCAGGTTTCTATGTAGTGACCACAACTGTCAGCTTAATAGCCACCAAAAGGCTGATGATGTGGAACAGGACTAAACAGCAAAGTAAATAGTGAGTTACAGTGGGATCCTCAGATGCCTGAGTAGATTAACCTGCTTATTGATTAGCTGGCTTGTAAGTTAATGACTTATCCGCATTAATTATGTGTGCGTCTTCAGAGCCGTCCTCGTTGGATTTACCAGTGACAGAGTGAGCTCGATAAAGACCAGAAGACGATGCAGTGTGTACGCCGTGGCCCGGCATGTCTCCCTGCAGCCCCCTCGTCTGTTTTCCTGTCTCCCCCACACCCTAGACCGCCAGCCCATGTCCAATTCTATCGCTTCTGACAACTGACCCTTTCTGGAATTAACAACTAACCTGTCTCCTCGTTCCCTGGAAAGCCCTCTGCATGCACACAACCTGGCACCTTGAAAATGAGACAAGCTCTGTCTCCTAAGCTGTGTAACTAAGCCAATACTTAGTGATTCTACCAGGATGTGTATGCTCTTGTCTTCTCCTGGAAGAGCTGGGTTGTTGGGTAAAGGATCTGTGGCTCAAAACCCACCAGACACCCCACTGCCAAAAGGAGATAGCCAGTTTCTGTGGAGTTTACGGCTTTGGGAACTTTCTGAGTCGATTTTACCCCATTCTGTAGGATCATTATGGGTGATCCACTGTGGGCTGGTGGACAGGGGAGTTGAGCTGCCAACCCAAAGGCAAGCAGTTAGAATCCGCCAGCTGCTTGGAGGGAGGAAGATGGACGGTCCCCTGCCACGGCATGTGCTGCCTCCGGAAACCCAGCTCAGAGTCAGTGCTGGCTCGAGGGCAATGCGTTTTCTGAGCTCTCCAGTTACTACGAGCCGGAAGCGGATGGATGGCTCTGAGTCTGGCTTTTCCTCAGTACTTAGCCAGCTTGCGGGGGGCTCCTTCTGGAGAGGACCAGTGTGGGAATGCCCTCTGCTTCCCTGCTGCTCAGACGAGGTCATTGGCTGAGCACCCAGAGGCCGGAAGCCTGGGTGTGGAGCAGTGTTTGTTGTTCAATGTGCCTGTCAGTCAGATTCAGGCTCACGGTGACCCCACGCACCACAGACGGGAAAGCAGCGTGCTGCAGCCTCGACCCCCGGCCCTGGCGGTTATCAGCCCCAGACCCACAGCCTTTCCACGTTGGCTTTGGGAGTAGATTGCCAGGCCTTCTTCCCAGTCCTCCGTAGTCTGTAAGCTCCCACCAGCGGGTGGCATGTGCTCATGAAGCGACTGGATGAGAGTGAACCCCGTTGTTGTTGGGGGGCACCCAGTTCGTCCTGGCTCCCAGTGGCCCCAGCAGAGCGGAAGGAAACATCACTCCAGGCTGCACCTTCCTCACGGGGTCGCTGTTTGAGCCCGTTGCTGCAGCCATCCTGTCCATCCGCCTCACTGAGGGCCACCCTCTTTTTTACTGACGTCTCTGCTTTACCTAATGGCAGTGACATTGGAATTGCTGGGTGCCATTACGTGGGACCTGAGCCATAGCCGATCCTTTGGCTGGTTTTCAGAGGCTGTGAATTCCATGGGAGGGGATTACCCGTCTTTCTCCGGAGGTGCTGATGCATGTCTTTGAATTGGCAGTGGAATCCCTGCACACTAGACTTCACAGCCCCCTGCACGGTGGTAAGAGCATCTTCTTATCACAGAACTTCGCCGCTCACTGACGGAGCTGCCTCAGAGGAACTCAGATGATTGTTATTTGCTCCCCCAATTTGGCTGAACTGGGCGGTGGGGCAGGAAGGCCCTGGGTCCTGCTGGTAGAGCTCGTATTGTTTTGAGTGTTTACTTGACTGCTGGGCATTGATGGACGGATCATTGTGGCCCAGTGTTAGTATTAACACTGGACACTTGTGGCCTCCCTCTCAATATCCCCACCCTGTAAGACTCAGCACTTCTTTTCCAAAATCTGAAGAGGCAATGAAATCACAATGGAGTTTCTGGTAGCCGCAAAGTCTGTGTTGCTGGGGTGGTCTGATGGGAAAGTGGATGCGGGTGTCCAGGCAGCCCGGGGGAAGCTTGCACACTCCTTCGGATGCTTATGACCCATGAAGTCCCAGCTGAAGTTCAGGGCTCAGAGCAGTGGTGCACTGGGTGAAACATTGCATAGCTAAGCACCTCTCTCTGTTGCCTGGGGCGCTGTTACTCTGTTTATGAGCTCCGTTTATCTTTTATCTGGCCCCTGTGTGCCAGGAGCAAGAGCCAGAAAAGACAGCATCATTTGTTAGCTTAAAACTCAGAAGGCGTCACCACCGAGAAGGCAGAATGGGCTCCTGACATCTCTGAATATGTGAGAATTCCCAGTTTGACTTGAAATTGAGCTAGTACACTCTCCTCCTCTTTCCCCTCTTTGTCTATGAATATGGAAGCCTCAGAAAGGGCGAGCCAGGAAATTAATAATTCAACTGTTCTTATGCAAGGCAAACGCTCTGAAGAGGCAATAAGGGAGTGGATTACGACACAGGCCAGACACTTAATGAAAGTTCAGCGAAGGGAAGGAGAAGGAAGGAACAGCGTGCACAGGAACCCACTTCCCCACAATCGAGACAGCCCACGTTTCTGCTTGTTTGACCCAAAAGCCAAGAAGGGGCTCAACTTGTTTAGCCTCTACTGAAGGCGAATTATCTTCCGCTAACGAGGCAAAGGAGAGCGAGCGGTGTGCAGAGCGCTCAGCCCCGAGCCTTCCGGACATGAGTGCTGTGAGCGGGAGATGGGCAGACAGCCCTGGTGGCTTAGTGGGGAGGAATTGTGCTATCAACCCAGAGGCCCAGGGCTCGAATCCACCGGCCACTCCGCATAAGGAGGATCAATCCGCTCCACGCGATTTTCTGCCTCTGACAACCTGCTGCAGGGTGACCTATGGTTGATCCTCAGTACACACCACCACCACCATGACCCGACCACCACCACCACCACCA
>NW_006399943.1:3199027-3207738 GCF_000299155.1 Elephantulus edwardii | reverse complement strand
GCCACCAACCGCCACCACCACCACTGTCACCACCATCACCACATGCTGCTTTGTTGTGTGCGGTATGGTCTATTGTACTCATAGCAATCCCCTGTGAGTTCTTAGGCTGAGGTCTTTGTGGAATCAGACCACTAAGACTTACTGCCTCCCACATAGCAGCTGGTGGGTTCAAACCCCAGTCTCTCATTAGCAGCTGGAGGTGAACCTTTTTGTCACAGGGCTCCTCCTAGTCTTACACCCATGGTTATAATCTTATCTGAGATTGGTGGACTTTGTTATGTCAGTGTGACAGTATAACTGTGAGAGGTTTTAAGCCAATCTCTTTGGAGATATGCAAGAACAGGTTAAGCAGGCATAACCGAGGGAGAAAGGGGTAGAAGCTAAGTCACATAGACCTCACCAAAGAATGACAGCTTAAACAAGGGCCTCTCCACCCACGAATGGACGGATAGAAAACTTTTCCCTACAACCAGTGTCCTGAATTCAGATTTCCAAACTTTCAAATGTGAGAAAATAAATTTCTGTTTGTTAAAACAACCCCCCTGTGGTAGTTCTATTAGCAGAACACTGAAGAAGTGAGGCAGTGACACGAATGGGGATGTTGGTTGTGGGTGCCGACTGCAGGGCCTTCCCCTGGAATTCCGGCCAGTGGAGCGGGATGGATGCTAGTCTGAAGATGTTGTGTGCCTCTGTCCTGGGCAGTCCACCTGGCACCCCTGAAAAGGTCCAACACTATGTGCCCCCCCCCCAAGAGCCTTGGTGGCACCACAGTCAAGTGGTTCACTGATACTCACAAGGTTAATGGTTCAAAGACACCCAGTGAGTCTTCAGGACAAAGACCTGGATATTTGATTCTGTAAAGATCATAGCCAGAAAATCCTACAGGGCACATATACCCTGTCACACAGTGTCACCATGCTGTGGCACTCAAATCCAGGGCACCTATCAATAGCAGCTAGAGGGTCTTGTTTGGGGAATGATTTGAGCACCATGATTCAAACTGGAGCCCCTCTGCTGTGGGTTTAAGGATCCCCGGTGCTGCTGGGTCCACAGGGCTTGGCTACAGGCACGAAGGTGGAAATCCAAATCTATCAGTCCTGCTTCAGGAAACAGATGAGGTGGGTTTCCATTAAGATCTGCAGCCTTGAGAATGCTGTGGGCAGTTTCTGCTCTGTCCACAGGGCTGAGAGTTGGAATCACCTTGTTGGCATCAGGTTTGGTTTGGGGGCGGTGAGCTCACGGCATGTCGTGTCAGGAGAGCTCTGTATGAGCTGACATCTGTCACTCTTCCAACCACACAGCACTTTCATTTGGAATCAAAGTGTCTTCATATCCGCAGCCGCCGGCAGGGATGGAGTGCCCAGTCAGCAACGTCAGTGCGGCTTACTTCTTCCAAACTCGTCTGTATGAACAGCTGTGCACGTCCTTCACCAGCCACAAAAACACGAGAGCTGATCACACGATGAGCAAGCAACCACACGGAGGGTCACACGCACCTTCTTTCCTGTATAATCTGCCCTGCGTGGCAGGTGTGATAAAAGAACTTTCAGATACATAGCTGAGTTTGTAAGAAGGAAAAGAAAATTCCTAAGGGTCAGAAAACCGAGAGACGTGAAGGCACGGACACACGCTCAATGACGCCGGGCTGCAAATGAAGCCAAAGAGGGTGAGGGTCTCAGGATCAGGTGCCAGCTTGGCATGGGCATCACCTGGGAGATTTTCACGGCACTGACGCGCTCAGGACCTGTTAACCACGTATCCATGGGGACGGGGCTCAGCCGTTAGTGAGGCTGAGAAGCTCCCCAGGGGATACTACTCTATGGCGGGTTGATGTGAAAGCTTGGGCTTTAATTCCCATATTAAAGTCAGAAGCAAACGGAGAATGCTGATTATCACCAATTGATCCCAGGCTACCCTGGAGGCCCAGACAAAGCTGGAGAAACAAGAAGAAACACAGACTAAAGGGATTGGAAAGAGAGAACCAATAATATTACTAATTGCCGATGGTGTGATTGTCTACATATTGAACCAGGAGAATCAACGGGAAAATGATAGGAACTCACAAACAAATTAAATGAAGTAGGCAGACACAAGAATAATTAACAAAAATTTGTTGTATTCTTAAGCAGTAGGAGAAAAACCAGAGACAGTGTTCTGTCATGTTTTAGAGTGGCATTTACAACACCAAAAAAAATTTAGCACCTTTCAAGAGCCAGGTGCTCTGCTAAGATCTCAGTCCCCACCTGAGGGGGTACTCGTGATCCCAAGTCAGGACCAAGAGCCATTGCCAAGCGGGACTCCTTTCTCTAAGCGGGAAGAGAGGTTAGGTTGCTGCAGGTATGTGGATATTACTGAGCCTTACTTTTGTGAAAGAAAAATTTCAAAGCCTTTTCAAGAATTTAAAGGCGTCATGTGAATCAAGTGGAGGTGATGATGGCAAAGACTCTGGTAAGTTAAGGCTGCTCGCTTGTTGATGGCCTTCGAGTAGAGCACCCTATGAACAAAAGGCTGAAGCCCCTGTACAAGTATCGGTACTTACCAAAGATCATAGAGTTTCCTGAGGCACGTTGTTTAGAAGTGGATGCCACTCCTGCTTCCTTGCTTCATAGAGAGGGCAGATTCACCTAAGAGTCCAGCCCACGTGGAGTTGTCTGTAAGCTGAAGGGCTCTAGCTGGGGACTGCCTGCATGTAATGCAAGGTGAGTTAGCTGCTTCATGGGAGAGAGGTGGGCAGTCTCTTCCCGTTAGGATTTACTGCCCTGGAAATCCACTGGGGTGGGAGGGGGGATCCCCATGGGTGGGATCCAACTTGACAGCAGTGGGCCGGGGTCTGTGTTCTAACAGTTTCCATCAGGTCAGTTCTGACTCAGGGTGACCCCACCTGTGGGGAAGTAGAATGATGGTCCACGAGGATCTCAGTGTAAGTAGATTGCCAGACCTCTCATAGGTGGTATCTCTGAGTGAACTTGAACTTCCAACTTTTTAGTTAACGGACAAGTATGCTAATCATTTGCACCACCAAGGACACCAATGTGGGGTACATCATATGTCAGATGCAGAACAATAATTGGACTAAGGGAGGTAGGGAAGGTGGAAGGGAGAGGCTGCTGTTTAGACAGGACCCTCTGGGAAGGCCTTCCGGAAGATTCCTGGTCAGGTGATGTTTAAGCAGATAGAAGGGAGAAAGAGTGCTAGGAAGACAGATGGGGCTGCCTCTCCAGGTGGGGGATGAAGGCACGCACACCTGAGGAAGTGCGTGTTTGACGCATTCAAGGATGAGGAACTGTGAGCTCAGTGTGGGCTGTGTGCACGTGTGGAAGAGAGAGAACATATGCAGATGCGGGTGTCTAAGGGAAAGCCATGCATATACTTACATGATTATGTGAGAGAAACATGTGTGCGTGACATGTGGGTATGAGTCTATGTGAGAGTGAAAGAACGTGTGTGTGTGTGAATACAACTGTGAGAAAAAAGGGTTGTGTGAGAGTGTGTATGTGTCTGAGAAATGACACGTGTGCATGTGTGTGTGTGAGTGAGGTATTCTACGTATGTATGACAGAGTGTGTGACAGAGAGGTTCTGTGTGGATGTGTGTGCGATGACAAAGTGTGGATGTGTACACATGAGAGAGTGTGTGTGTGTGATGACAGTCTGTGTGTACATGCACATGTGAAGTGAATGTGTGTGTGTGTGTGTCTGTGTGTGTGATGACAGTCTGTGTGTTTCGTGACTCAGTGTTTGAGAGAGTCTCCCAGGCAGGAACAGAGCACCAGCAAGCAGGGCAAACACAAGCTTCCTTGTCCTTCCTTATTAATTTGTAGAGAAAAGCTTCTATCTTCCTCCCTATCAGGGATTGTCAATTTGAAAAGAAGCTTTGATTCTGTGGGAATGTGCTAAGAGATTGGGGGAGAGACCCATGTCTTCCAGACCTAGACGCAGAATCTTTGATGTGGTGAAAACATGAAATTGTTTACCACCAGGGAGTGAGGGAACACAGTAAGCTGGTGTGTGTCTTGCTTGCTGTGTGAGCTGACGCCGGGAAGGATGGCATTTGAACATGCGACCTCCCACAGATCCTTCAGGACTGTGGTCCTCAGCATGGTCCTGGATCCCCAGCATCATGTGGACATGACAAGAATTAGAAATGTGAACTCGAGGGTGTCACCAGACCACTGAGCGGGAGCCTCTGAGCCTGTAGCACTGAGGTCTGTGCTTAGCAGGTCCTGTAGGGGCCGCTGCTGAGCACTGTCCTCGTGTGCGGGGCGTTAGTTGAGACTCCCAGGAACGGCCTGTGGCGGCATTGCTATTGGTTGTCAGGTGCCATCAAGCCAGCTATGGCTCGTGACCCCTCAAACAACAGCTTGGAACCTTGCCCTAGCCTGCGTGGTCCTCATCTTCACGGGCTCAAGCCCGCTGCTACGTCATTGTCTCAGTCCAGCCTGTTGAAAAGTTTCCTCTTTCTCTGGCCCTCCACCTTTCCCAGCCTGATGTCTTTGTCTAAGGGCTGATGCCTCCTGACAACACGCCCAAAATGTGTGGGATGGAGTTTCACCGTCTCTGCCTTGAAGGAGCGTGTTGTTTGCTCGTTTTCCGAGAAAGCTTCGTTTACTCCTTCGGCAGTCCAGAGTAGAGTCACGAGTCTTTGCCAACAACTCAATTTCCAAAGGCATCAACTTAGTCTTTCTTATTAATTGTCCAACTTTCACATGCATATGAAGCAACTAAAAATGCCGTGGCTTGAATCAGGACACCAGTTGACATATTTCCACAAACAGACGCTGCCCTGGACACGCTTACCAGATTGTGCCAAGAAATCTGAAGGACAATCACATGGCCAACTGACTGGAAGAAATCCATATTTATTCCCATTCCAAAAAAAAGTATGGAAATTATTGAACAATATCATTAGTATCACACACAAGATCCTGATTAAAATTATCCAAAAACGACTGAAGCTGCACATTAACAGAGAACTGCCAGATGTGCAACCTGGGTTTAGAAGAGGCTGTGGCACTAG
The DNA here is from genome assembly GCF_000299155.1 of Elephantulus edwardii. Lineage (NCBI taxonomy): Eukaryota > Metazoa > Chordata > Mammalia > Macroscelidea > Macroscelididae > Elephantulus > Elephantulus edwardii. The sequence goes on along the minus strand of NW_006399943.1, from coordinate 3,202,722 downwards.
GAACATTAAGACTGCTGTTAGATGGATCTTGGCTGAAAGCAGAGAGTACCTGAGGAGTGCGTAACTGTGTTTCATTGACTCTGCGAAGGCACTTGACTGTGTGGATCACAACAAACTGTGCCTGACTCTGAGAAGAATGGGGATCCCACAACACTTGATTGTGCTTATGCAAAACCTATACTTGGACCAGGAGGCAGTCACTAGAAAAGAGTAAGGAAACACCGCATAGATCAAAATCAGGAAAGATATATGTCAGGGATGTATCCTATCTCATACCTTTTCAATCTATATGCAGAACAGATCATTTGGGAAGCTTGGCTTTATGAAGAGGAAAGTAACATCAGGATTGGAAGAAGACAAATTAACAACCTGCATCATGCAGTTGACACCACCTTGCTTGCTGAAACTGAGAAGGACCTGGGACATTGCTGCAGAAGGTCGAAGACTGCAGCCTTCAATACAGATTAAAGCTCAACATAAAGAAAGGAAAGATTCTCACCACTGAACTGGTTGGCAGTATCATGAAAGATGGTGAAGAGACTGAGATTGCTAACAACTTCAGTTTGCTTGGACCCACAATCAACACTCTGGGTTACCAGCGGCTAGGAAATCAAAAGAAGAATTGCATCAGGAAAATCTGCTGTCAGGGATCTCTCCAGAGTACTGAGGGGCAACAGTGTCAGTCTAGAGACTAAGGTGTGCCTGATCCAGGCCATAGTCTTCACAATTACGTGCTATGCTATATGAAAGTTGGACAAAGACTAAGGATGATAGAGAATCGATGCCTTTGAGTTGTGCTGTTGGATAAGAGTCTTTTAAAATATGGTTAATTATCATAGTAAATCACCATGTCACCAGAGCCAATAGATGGGTTTGAACCACTAACCTTTCTGCTAGCAACTGAACCACTAACCTGCCTATATAGTAGCTCTAACTCATTGCTCTCATGTCAGAACTGACTCTTCAGACCCTCCAGTGGCTTTTCAGAAGCTGTAGGTCCTGCAGGAGGAGATTCTCCTCTTTCCCGTATGGAGCTGCTGGTGGATTCGAACCAACAGAGAAGCACTGTCTGTAGATTATCAGCACAGCTTCCTGAGCACTACATCGCCACAGAAGGGGGTTGCAGGGATTTTTCAGCGTTAGCAGATGAAGGAAGCTCTGTGCTGGGGCTGAGAGAGACAGAAGAACCGGCCAAGGAGAGGTAATGGGAGAAGAGGAGGGAGACAGAATTTTCCCCAGATAAATGCGCAGGTCCGGTGGAGTCCGCATCAAAACCTCATAGGCCAGCAGAGCTTGACAGCTGATTCTCGCGCATCCCCTAACAGAACAACGGGTGTGCATGAGTAAGACAATTGTGAGAAAGAAATATAGAGGATTAATCCTGGTAGGAAGCGTGAGAACTGCGGGAGATGGTGCCACAGAGAAGAAGCGCTGAGATCAGTAGCAAGGGAGGGGTGCCTTCATAACGGGTGTGAAGACAATCGGCTAGACATATGGAAAAATATATTTAGATCCTACATCACACCATATACAAAAATAAAGTCCAGATGGAGTAAAGACCTCAATGTGAAAAACAAAACTTTTAAAAGGCAGACGCGGGCTAGTCACTTTATCTCAATGGGATGGTAAAGAGTTTCTTAGAAATTTGACAACATCACAATTTAAAATATGGGAATGATGAAAGGCAATTTCACAAACTGAAAATACAAAAAGTATTTATGTTGCGGAAGAAATCTTGGAGTTAGTTTCAGCCCCTAGGACCATCGGGACCCCAGAATGTGACCACTAGGGAAGGAACCTCATGTTTCCCCTGTGGAGGGTGTGGTGGGTTTGAACTGCCTGCATTTTGTGGTGAAACAAAGTGGATAAACGCTCCTTTGAGCCAAGTGGCTTCTCTCTTCTTATGAGAACCCCGTAATTCCTGATACCTGTTAGGTAACCAAGAATGGCCTCCCATCTCAAGCATCAATTTAAACCACATATTGTTCTTGCAAACAAAGAGCCTGAACCACTAACTTCTTCCCTACATGTCTCCCTACTGTCCTCTCAGCCCCACATGTGACTCTATAAATGACCAGCTGCAGTGGGAAGCCTCACTCAGATTTGGGGCAGCTGATGGCAGATGTAGCCTGTCCACCCTTATCTCCAGCCTGACCCTTCAGAATGGCCAGCACTCAGCAAGGCAGAGTGAGAGGACGTAGAGTGGAGCTTCAGCACAGAGCCTGGGAGGAACTGGGAGGAACTGGGAGGCCTAGTGTGTCTTCATCACAGAGGGGAGACGAGGCAGAATCATAAATACTCATCTCAAAGAAGGAACCCTAAAACTCCCAGGAATTCAGACTGACCTCCTTCCTCCTCCTCCATTAATATTGGACCCACATCTGGCATTATTCCCACTGAAGGGCCAGATGTTGTGCATACGTCAGGTTCCCTGTCATCCGTGTCTGCCTCTGATTAAGGGAGGTGGCAGGAGCACCACCACACGTGCACGAGGGGTGTGTGCCTGTGTGTTTATGTGTGTGGGGTGTATGTGTGTGTGAAAAAGCAGAGTGCACAAAGGACAATGTGGATCAATGAATAAATTCAAGTGCATGACACACAGCATCAACTGTCCAAGACACTGACCCTCACCTCCCTTCTCCCTCAATGCCATCCTTTACCGCTGTTTGTTGTTGGGTGCGGTCATGTTGACTAAGAAACACGGCAACTCTGTGGACAACAGATCTGAACCATGCCTTTGCTGGCACCATCCTCATGATTGGGTCCTCTGTTAGGTGCTGCGTTAATAACCCATCTAATTTAGGGTCTTTTACTCTCTGCTGACCCTCTACCTTTCCAAGGACTGAGCCCACTTGGCAGCCTCTGGGCAGGTTGTCATCCACTATTAGCACTTCACAATCAATCCCGACTCCATACTTTGCAAAGTGTTCGGAGATGCAGAGATCAAGGCATCCAGCTGCTGTCTGAAGGGTCAGGCGTTTGAATCCACTAATTGCTCCATGGGAGAAAATTGTGGCAGTCTGCTTCTAGAAAGATTTACAGCTGTGGAAATACTAAGGGGAAGTTCTGTTCTGTTCTCCACAGTAATTACAGGATTACTATGGGTCGAATTGGACTTGACTACACACTCTGTACCGAAAGCTGTTTCCCTTTGCACATTGATGTGATGGACAAGGCTGTGGCAGCTATCCTGTCATAATGAGGCAATGAGTGTAACAGAGGTTAATATGCAAGGAGAGATAAAAGAGCAGTGATTTAAGACGCAGCTGTGTATTTGAAAACTTCAATAAGCCAGTGAACAAACGCCAGCAAACATCTACTCTTCACGACTTAGTATTTGGAAAAAGCACAGAGCTGCTTTCCCCACTGCTCTCCGTATTCTGTTAAGTGTGGAGTCAATTCTGGCACACAGACCCTTTAATAACAGAATGAAGCGCTGTCTGGTGTCTTCGCCGTCCCCACGGTCTCTGTTGGGCTTGGACCATCGTTGTAGGAACTGTGTCTATCCATGTTGTTGAGGGTCTTCCTCTTCTCACTGACCCTCTGCTTTCCTGAGCATGGTGTCCTTCTGCAGGGACTAGTCCCTCCTGACGACACGCTTGGAGTAATGAGATGGAGTGTCCCATCCTCATTTCTTTTTTCTAATTGCAATTTTAATGAAAGTTCACAGAGATTTGGATTTCCACTCACTCATT
>NW_006399943.1:3169357-3198157 GCF_000299155.1 Elephantulus edwardii | reverse complement strand
TGAGGTCCTCCTCAGTTTCAGCAAGCAAGGTTGTGTCATCTGCATAACGGAGATTGTTGATAGATCTTCCACCAATCCTGATGCCACAATTCTCCTAATCATATATTCCTTTCAAACAGTTCTCTCCCTCATCTGTTTCAATGCAATGTACATTATTTATCCTTCTTTTCTTAGATTCCCCCCAACCCCAATGCCAGCCCTATTTTATAACAGTGGCCCTATGCAATATTTGTCCCTTTGTGACTGAGCTATTTCACTCAGCATAATGTCCTCCAGGGTCATCTATTTTGTATAATATTTCATGAGTTCCTTGTTTTTCAACGCAGCATAGTATTCTATGTGTGAATACACTACAGTTTCTCTATCTATTCATTTGTTGATGGCACTTGGGTTGTTTCCAACTTTTTGCTATTGTGAACAAAGCCACAGCGAACTTGGGTGTGCATATATCTGCTTGGGTGGTGGTTAGGGTTTCTTTAGGGTATATTCTCTGTAGTGGAATTGCTGGGTCAAATTTCTAGCTCACAGCTGAGTGTGTTCCCAGCAGACAGCAGGAAGTAGGTGAGGCTCCTGGCATCTTATGTTTGAGTTCTGGACTAAGAAGCACATTCCTGTAGAGCCAGTTCTGACTGGTATGGCCTCATTGGTCCTGTGCCCGGCAGAGATGGGTGAGGGGAGGCGGCAGAGGAAAGCCAGTACCATCATCCTCTGCGCACTCCTGTACAGGCATGACCATGGCCCGCTGACACCCCGGGAAGGCCACGATACCACTATAATTGCCGTAATTGATGGCTTGTCCTCTGATGCCACCTTGGTGCTGCTGCACCCGTTAATAACCTGCCTTGGAAAATATTACAGCTTTTATTATGTTGTCGCAAACACGGGTGGCCTTGGCGATGTTCAGAACCTGGATTTCACGCAGGCTTGCATGTGCATGAGGGTCAGTCCCCCCGCCACAATGGACCCACTTCCCCAGAAAGTTCCCCCGACACCATGGCTCCCCACTCCCCAGGGTCCCCCAATTCCTCCCTGCCATGCCTTCCAGCGTCCCTAACCCCGTGTCCTCTAGCGTTGAACGACTCCCACATCCTCTCCCCCTAGCACCCCACATGCAAACTCCCACTCTCATTTATATGCAGCCATAAAGCACTGTTTGAGTCTGAGAGATGCTTCTGGCCCCCGTGGAAGTCCAGAGAGCCCCGAGTCCTGTTTATGAACCTCTCCATTCTGCAGAGGTCTGCAAGTTGTGCTAAAGGGTCAGGTACCCTGCCGGCAGAGGGGAGGACAAGGTCAGCGCTGGTCTTCGCTGAGTGCTGCCAGAGGGGATAGGCTCCCATTACGTCCTCACTCAGATACATACAAAATGACACCAGAAACAGGTACCTGGAGGGAGAAGTGGCTTGAGGTCATGTAACAGGGGATGAGACCTCCAGTGCCAACATGCTCAGTGTTAACTAAAAGCTTCGAGGTCACACACAGGCACCTGGGAAGAAAGGGCTGGGACTAATTGACTTCTGTAAAATCAGTCATTGAAAGCTCATTGTGCAGCTCTTACTTAAGCACAGGAGGAGACGGTGCAGAGTCAGGCAGCGCAAGGTGGGCCGGGCACGCTGTTCAGAACGTGTTGTTCACCTGGCAACAATGAGACAGCGGCAGGCTATCAGCAATCCTTGGTATGCAAGCTTGTGTCTCCACCCCAAAATCGTAGCTGTGTTCTTTGGGGTTCACGCAGACAACAGATGTGCCAAACCCTGCACCCCAGCCCCACACAGCTCAGTGCCTCATCTGACACCTAAGCACAAGAGTGCCTGCATTGACCTTCTGCCCCAAGAGGCTCCCGCTCCTGCAGAACTGTACCCTTCCCCCGGAATCCAGTCGTGGTGGGTCTTCTGTTCTTGTTAGATGCCGTCCCGTTGACTACACCTTGTCGTGACCCAATGAACAACAGTCGGAACCTCGCCCTCTCCGGCACCACCCTTGTAGGCACTGTGTTGACCCAGCTTGTTGAGGGTCTGTCCTCTGTCCTCCAACCTCTGCAAATCCTGGCCCATCCTGACTGTATGTCCAGAGTGTGTGATATGAAGTTTCACCATCTTGTCCCTAAGGAGCATTCTGGTTGTGGTTCCTCTCAGGCCCATCTCTTTATTCTTCTGGGAGTCAAGGGAGAGTCAGTACTCTTCTCCAACTGACCACAGTTCATGGGCATCGATTCTATACTGGTCTTCCTTGTTCACTGTCCAACTTTTAGATGCTATTGGAAATCTCCTGGTTTGCGTCAGGTGCTGACACCTGGATGAGCCTGGCATGGGGTTGGATTAAACAGCTGAGATGGACGCCGAGTGTGGGCTGCTGTGTGCCTCCTTCAACCTTAGCAGCGTACTCATACAACCTGTAAAATTTCCCAAATTACCATGACCGAGGTCCCACCGTTAGGAAGCACGGTCACACAGCAGTCAAGTGTCTTACCTCATTCCTACTCACAAAGTTAGTGGTTCAAGTCCTTCCAGCGTCTCTTCAAGGCAAACATCTTAAGGTTGGATCTTGTCAGTATTGCAGTCTAGAGAACCCTCAGGGACACGCCTGCTCTTTCGCATGCTGTCACTCTGAACTGCAACTCAATTTGAGGACATTTAGCAATAATAGTGGAAAGTCTCACCATTAGGGATTCTGACTGCTTGCTGCAGGTATGACTTGGGCATGGTGTTTTGGTGAGTTTCCTGGATGTTTCTAACAGGCAGAGACATTTGAGAGGCTTAGAGAGCCCTGGTGGTGCAGTTGTTAAAGCATACAGCTGTTAAGCAGAAGGAGGTGATTAACACCCCCCCCCCCCCCCCCCGCTGGCCACTCTATAGGAGAAGATAGTCCATCCCAAACCCTGCACGGTCCTCAGAGCCCTGCAAGTCCTCTTACCACACACATGGCCCCAGTCCCCACTCCAGGAAGCTTCGGGGGCACAGTGGGTAAGTGGATGGCTTCTAACGGCAAGTTCAGTGGTTCAAGTCCACGAGCTGCTCTGTGGGAGAAGTACGGTCTTTCAGATCACGTCCTTGGAAGCCCTGCGGAGGTCCACCCTGCACAGCTGAATCCCTTGGGCAGAACTGGCCCCACAGCAAGGAGTCTGCTTGGGTTACTTCAGCCCTTTTCCTCTCAGACGCAGCCTGGAATCAAATTCAAATTGTTCAGAGTAGAGGCTCCACCTGAGAGAAGTCTCTCGTCCTCATCACACAGGCGCCTCCAACCTTCCTTGAGCCATTGCCCTCAGCTATAGCTTCTGAGTTTCCTCCATCTCCAAGCATCAAGGTCATGAGTACCCATTACAAGTGTGAGGCTGATCGATTTTCATGTATATAGCTCTAAGCTATCCCCCAAGACTGAAATATGACAAGTTACACATGTAAAATCAATTTCATGAGCATGGATATATTTCTAGTGTTTCTTTGTTCCTTCACTGATGCACAAAACATTTTTGTGTGTGTGAATAACTACACACACTGGCCTCAGTGGCCTGGTGCTGCTGTAACAACCATACTCTCAGTGGGCGACTCTAAGGATCAGAGTCCCTCATGCTGTCAAACTCCCTCCAACCCTTATGTGTGACTTTCGGTCTCTATTTGGACCGTTTCATTAACTCAGAAGTGAGTAGAGCTGAGATCGCCCCTTCTATGCCATGACCTCAGCAGACTGAGGTGGTGTTGTACTTTAAATTACATTATGGAGTGATTATGTTAGTGGAAAGGCAGTTCCATTCCATTGTGTATCCTTACATCAATTCCATTCCATTTTCTTCCATCCCATCCCATGAATTCTATTGCCTTGGATCCCGTTGTACTGAAGTCCCTTGCTCTCATCGTACTGGGTCACATCACGGGAGGTAATCTTCTCCACTCAAGACTAACTCATCTAACCCCTTCTAACTACTCCATGACAGCAACTAGCCAAACCGCAGGGAAGCACAGCCTAGCCAAGCTGACACATGAAATTAACCATCACATTAACCATCATTATTTTTCAAATGAGAGGATGAACTCTCTCCACAGCACCGCTTAGATGTCTTCATGCCTGGCCACTGCCATGTGCTGTCAAGTCTATTCCGACTGATTACGGCCCCATGAGACAGGAGAACTACCACAGATAGCTGTGATTTTTACAGAAACAAGTGGTCGAGTCTTTCTCTCGGTGAGTTAAACCCACCAGCCTTTCCATTAGGAATGCTTTACCACTGCACTACCAGGGCTCCTTACCTAAGCCGGCACACTGATGTTCTTCACGTCAAAGTCCCAGCAGGCAAAACAAATGCCCCTCAAGAACGAGAACTCCTGACCGCTGACGCTATGGCTGAGAGAGCAGCTTTGCTGCCTGCTTGAAGAGTTGCCCAGACGCCACAGAACCAGCTTCAGCACCCACACCACTGAGACATCGTTCTCAATCTTTCAGCAGCTCCACACGCAGTCACCCTTCCCTCTCCTGACTGGCCGGATGCAGCCTTTGAGGATAAAAACAAGATAAAAGGCGGATGGATGGAAGTTTGGTGAGGAGACTCCTGTGGCCGCGCGCCACAATCCATTTCCCTAATTGCACTGAGGACCGTCTGCTCCACACACGAGCATGGTTCTGAGGGCTGTATCGGCAGAAGCTGAGGAGCTTAATGAATTATGTAGCGTGCCTTTTCCTTTACCCAGATTAGAGTCTATTGATGAGTCTCTTAAACAGAAGATATTATTTTTACAATCTGAGGGGAAACATAACTGGCAAGAGAGTCCTTTTCTTTGGAGCTGGCAAGACAGTCCTTTTCTTCAGGGCTGATATTTCCACTCATTTCTCTCTGTGAAGATGTTGAATATCAGTGTGGACACAGACGATGAGCTGGCTCTCAGGGCGTGACCCTTCAATCCATGCACCCTGCTCCAAGTCCACTTGTCCCTCTGTGTGAGCTGTGGGTTTGGGATGGCTCTGAAGCGGAGACAAAGATAAGGCACAGAGGGACTTTCTGGTCCCTCCCCCGTTTGGGTTGTAGAAACTGATGTCACAGGAGGACTGGGAGGTAGGCATGGTCTGGGAGAGTGGACAGGAGGTGATCTCCTGTCCTGTGGGCATGAGCTGATGATCAAAATGGTGAGAGGAGATCAACACATGGAGGGCCTCCTGTTCCTTGAGAAACCACGCCAGCCACGACGTCCTCGCACGTCAGGCAGAGCTGTGCTCTGTGGACGTCCCGCGGCCGCCTTCCCAGTAAGATCCCCAGGATTTTCTTCCAAGGCACCTTCAAGGGGCCTCGAGCTGCCAGCCTTTCATCAAGCTGTCTAGCAGTTTCCCACGTCTCCCAAGGATTCTGCAAAATTCATCCTATGATGTGACAAAAGGGAGTGAGCTCAAATCTCATCCTTGACCCAATCTACAAGCCACAGAAATATTTTTGTGATAAAAATAATCCCTAAGGTCATTTTTTTTGAAACCCTAAGTTTTTTATTCAAACTTTGATGGTGCAACCAGCATGCTAAGATTGTGGTTAAGGGGGAAAGCTTGTCTGACCTCATTGTCAGGGGTCTTGAGGTCATGAGGTGCCTACCCATCAGGCTCTGCTCTATGGTGGGTTCTAGAAGAATCCACAATCTCATCGGTGCTTTTTTGTGGGGAGATTTTCTAACAGTGAGCTGGCTCGTTCCTTTAGCCTGCTTGGTCTTTGGCTGGTTTGGCAATATTTCTTCTCCTGCTTCTCTCAAAATTCTAAAAAAAGCCGACCAGAAATCACACTGGCTGTCAGCTGGCCCAAGGTCTTCTTTCTCTCATTTAATTTGTTCATTCACCCATCCATTCATTCTTCATCTTTACCCTGTGGAGTCAGTTAAGGACTTCCAAAAGGGCTCGGCCTGTTGCTGGGTAGACGACACGGGTGACACCGTGAGAAACCGCATACTCCAGGGAAGCAAGCCACGCACATGCCCTGGTCTCCCAGTGCACAGAAAATGCTGTAGTCTTGTGAGGCGCTCTGGTGGTAGTGTGCTAACTGACAGGTCAGCGGTTTGAATCTGCCAGGTGCTTCCCGGGGAAAGATGAACCATCTCCTTCCATGAAGATTTGCATCCTCAGAAACCAAGCAAGGGTCCCATGAGTCAGAACCCCGTAAAGCGATGGGCTTTGGTGCAGAGACCCTGTGATGTGTACAGGGACGTTCTGAAAGTGAAATCCTGCAGCACCTGTGCTCCGCACACATGGAGTGGCCGCGACTCAGGGGCCTCAGTGACACGCACAACATGGGGTGGGGGAAGGATTGCAGGGAAATTGGCCCCCAGAGTTCCCTCTCTGCACTTACTCATATCCACACTACTTGCTCAAGCCCACACCACCCCAGAGTGCTGGGAACAGTCTGGGGGGCCTGGAGAACAGGGAGCGTGGGCGGGGAGCTGGAACACTAGCACTAGACAGGAATCCAGACTAGTGCATATTCCAAAGAAAGGCCAGTCACCAGAAGGAAAAATTGTCTAGCAAGATTATGAATGTCACAACAAAGTAAAATTTATTGAAGACACTTTTAAAAAGGGTTGGAACAGTACGTCAACAGGTAGCAAGCAGAGATTCAAGACAGGTTCAGAAGCGGATGTGGAGTGAGGGATGGCTTTGCTGATTTCTGATGGGCCTTGACTGAAAGCAGAAAACATTGGAGACATTTACCTGTGTTTTAGTGACTAATCAAAGGCATCCAAATGCAGGGACCATAAAATATTATAGATAACATTGTGAAGAGTGGCAATTTCACCTAATTGGGCTCTTGCAGAATTTGTACATAGATCAGATAGAACAAGGGAATATTGCATGACTTAAAATCAGTTGAGTTTGTATTCTTTCTCCATACTTACTCAATCTGTGTGCTGAGCAAATAATTCAAGAGGCTAGAATATATGAAGAAGAATGTGGGATCAGCGTGTATTTTCTATCTCAGGAGTCTTAATAACATCCTTTCTCCATCTTTTTGGGAAGTTTTAGTTTGGGTTGGGTTCTTTTATTAACTTAATTAAGATTATTACCATATGTTTGCTAACTTTATGTTCTCAAAAAAATAAGAGACAACATCAGTCTCATGTTTCCTTATTGTCTGATTTATATGCATAGTTTTCTATTCTTATTTTTTAATATTTCTTTGAATTTTCACATTTCTTTGCATTTATTCCATTTTCTCTAATTCCTTAGGGTAAAGTTTAGCTCATTCTTTTTCCTGGTCTTCTTTAAACCTTTTGTGACATCACGACAAGCAGAACATTTCCATAAGCAGAATTAATGGTGTGGTTGAGTTCTAAATATTCAATTCTCATCGTGATTTTATATCCCCCCCCTTACTTTTCTACTAGTTTATTTACAAAATTTGAATACATTGCTTTTTGGGTTTTTTTCTCGAGTGTGTTTATTTTTATTATTATTATTAATTTTAATGAAAATTTACAGAGACTTTGGATTTCCATTCATTCATTGTTGCATTTTTCTCCCTGCCCACCCCTCTGCCCAGTACACTCTTCTCTTTGAAAAGTAAAGGAAAAATTCTTTTATTGTTTTAATTGTTTTTAAGAACAAATTATTTAAATTTTCTTCATTCCATCCCCATCATATTGTACAATCCATGATTAGTCCCCCCCTCCCCGTGCACATCCTCAACCCGCTGCTTCCACCCTCTCCCACTCCTCTTGGATCCTTATACTCCTTCTACAATAATAGTTTTGTACAATATTTATCCTTATAGGACTGAGGTAGTTCACTCAGCATAATGCTCTCCAGTCTCTCCCAAGTTGAGTCATGCTGTTTTCTGATTCGTGCATCTAATCTCCAGATGTGGGATTTCCTGGGCTTCTTTGCTTCCTGGTTCATTGTCACCCACAGGTGGGGACAGCATAGTGCTGATTCCCTGATCAGGGTGTTTACATAGCATGTCTACCTCTGTGAGTGCCCTGTGACCTTAAGCAGAATTCACAATTTCCACTTAATGACTGTAGTGTTCTCAACAAAGTTATTGCACCAAGTACCTTGTTTTGTTTTCCTTTTCTTTCTCCTCAGTGACCAAAAAAAATATCCCCTGGTGTCTTCTTAAACAATAGATCAGCTAAACTGGCAAAAGAGAAGTATTGTCATCTCCCTTTAGTATCAGGCTCTTTCTACATTTCAATTTGTTTTTCAACTTTTCTTTTTATTGTGATTTTAGTGAAAGTTCAGAGAAGCATGGCTTTGATTCATTCCCTTTGTAATGCAGGTCTTGCTTCAGATCGTTAATTGTCATGCATCTAATGTCCAATCAGCCCTTCCCTTTACAGAATCTTCCCCTTCAACTATTCTTCTAAGAACTATGTACATGGGATCAAAATTAAAACAGCAACTCAGCAGATTAGATGGGAACATTGGGGCCTGTGAATTTATGTTAACAAGGAAGAACAAGTCAGAAAAGGAGTATGAGAATGATTGCACATGTCAAAGCTTGTAACCAATTACATTGTACATGAGCACATATCAAAGCATGTATAACTAATTACATTGTACATGTATCACATGTCAAAGCATGTAACCAGTTACATTGTGCATGTATCACATGTACACTGCTGCATGAAGAAATTCTTGCCTTGATGTATATGTGCTTTGTATAGTCTCAACAATTTAAAAACACAAATGTGTTTCTTTTCCTACAGTGAGAAATAAGTGGGTTCTCAGGCAACGCAGGAAGAGAATTCCCTGAGAGAGTACCTAATACCATCAGGCCGCACTGACGCCTCGGCACCAGGCTTCAACCCCACCTCCAGCTCACTGCACATCATGAGAATCGCTCAGAGTTGGGGACCCACCAACTGGTCTACCAGAGAAATCTTAGGCGATCTGCTTTCCTAAAGAGCACAGCCTTGGAAACCCCGTGGGACACATCTACTCTGCCTTGTAAAGAGAGTCATTACGATTCCGAATCCATTCAAGTGTAATAGGGTTGCTGTGACTGGTGTCCCTCGAGCTGACAGCCAGCTTGTGTGACAGGCCAGGACACTTGGGATGCCTTCATACTTTGGGTCTATACATTTCTGATCTTACAGGGCTCTCTCCTACGCTCCGCTGTGGTGACCTGTAAACTCGAGCAGCATTCAACTTCTGGAACCTAGGAGATTCCCTTCCAGAGGTGAGCGTATCTCTTCTGGGTCCACTTCCCCAAGGAGCCCACACCTGTGATGGATCAGTCACACCTCCAGGACAGGAGGAGTCCAAGTCCCTCAGAGGCGCCAGCTCCCTCTCCCACCTGGGCACTCTTTCTCTCTTCCTCCATCGCCATCTGGCCTTTCCATCTTTTCCTGGAAAAAAGAAAATCCTGATGTATTAATAGGATTTTCTAAACCATAGGGAGCTCTGGCTGCGCAGGCCTGGAAGTTGCACTAACTCAAAAGCCACGCCGCTCTGGTGGTTCGCAGGCATGCGGGCTCCTTGGGAGAAGGGTGGGCAACCTTCCAGCCTTGTGATTTCAGCCTCGGAAACCCAATAGCAGGCCAGTCGTGCATGATTGGGACCCAGCACCAATGAGTGCCCTAGCGGTGTCCTTGGGTGATATGAATGTTGGTGTACTCTCTTGCCTGCTAACAGGAAGATTGGAAGTTCAAGTCCACCCAGAAGTGTTTTGGAAGATCATCTCATCGCCTTCCAAAAGCCAGTATTGAAGACTGGTGTACCTGGGATGGGCATGAGCCAGAGTGGGCGTGACTACAATAGGATTTGAGGGTTTTAGGGGAGAAGTGTGTGTGAGTGCGTACTTTGCATAATCAGTCTGTTGCTGTTCAAGATTAGAAAAAATATTTAGCTGTATTTTCTTTCAAAAGTTTATTTCTTTGCCTTTCACATTTAAAGCTTGATTTCACTTTGAATTGCCGTTTGGTAAGGGTCACGTGAGACTTTTTATTCTCAATGTGAACAACGAATTGTCTTACTATCATTTATTTAAAGCATGCCTTTTCCCCACTGATCCTCAAAGATAACCCTTTCAAGAATTTTTTTTTCTACACTTGTGGATCTGAAATAAATTTTTCATCCACACGTGTGTCCGGGCTCTCTGGACGCTGTCTCTGGAGTTTCTGGCTGGCTCTGTCATTTTGCAGTGGTCAGCACATTGTCCAGCTGCTGCTGGTGTTGGGGGTGGATGCTGACATCAGCCCCACAGAGTACAATTGTCCTGTTGAGTTTGCTTGGCTGCCACCACTGCAGGACAGATCTCTGCTCTTTCTTTCTTGGAGGCTCTAGGAAGGTTTGAACCACTGACCTTTTCAATAGTGGTTAACTATTTCACCACTAAACTTGCTCATCTTTAGAATGACTCTCTAGCAAGTAAAGTAAGTTACATTGCACTCTGGCCACTTTGTTAACTATCCATGTTCTTTATTATTTCAAATGATAAATATTCTAGAGATTTTGTGGTGAGGCTTTCTAACTTGACCCTGGTATTCCTCACTGTTTCTGTAAACTTTCTTTAATGCCTTTCAAAAATTATGAGCATAGATCCATGGTGATTAATTTTATAAGGCTTAATGTAGTTGAATAATTTCATGAAACACAAAGTGAATGAACAAATTAAAAAATATATTTAGATCATTTTTCTGATGGAAGCCTTGCACACCTTTTGTTGCATTTCTTTTTGCACTCCAGATACGTTGTATTTTTTATTCCATGCTAAGTTATACATTTAAAATGGCATTTCTAATAATGCGTTGCTGGTGAAGAGAAGTGCTTTATCATATCTTGAGCTTCATACCCAGCAACTTTGCTAATGTCTTCTGGTAATCTAAGAGTGCATCGATGCATTTATTGATTATTCCAGGTGGAATATTTGTAGATGAGACATAGACACAATAATTTTATCTAGGTGTAATGACAATTTTCTTTCTTCTTTTCCAATCATTTTCCTTCCTTAAGGTATTCTAATTATTCTTCTTGCCATATCCAATTGTGTAACACTTTTAGGACGAAAAGAAAACCCAACATAGTGGGAGAGATTAACTCTCTGAGAAAGTAGCAGTTCCTAGCATCTTTCATCTATTCCTCTAGAGAGAAAGGAGGCGGGAGGGAGGAAGAGTGAGAGAGAGAGAGAGAGAGAGAGAGAGAGCGCTGTGTGCTGCGGGACAGTGGGAGGTCTATTTCACCATCAGAGGCTGTGATTTTCCCACCCACTTTATGCATTACGGTCCACTGGATTAAGAGAACATAAAGCAGAGGGATGTATGTTCCAGTACCAGCTTGTTGAGTGGGAGCCATACTTCCCAAGTCAAGATGGCTGCAAGGGGCCCTGATGGCACACTGGTTGCATTCTTGGCGGCCGACTGTAAGATGACAATTTTGTTTGAAAGCACTATGCTCCACAGGACAAAGATCTGACATATATTTACAGCATAAAAATCACCACTTGGTGAAGTTTCTAGGGTAAGTCTATGCCCCGTCCTGTAGAGTCACAGGAAGTCAGAATGACAGCTATGGACATTATTACAGGAAGAGGCCCTGGCTGCACAAAGGTTAAACACTCAGCAGTTAACCAGAAGGCTGATGGTTGGAACCTGCCCAGCAGCTCCATAGAACAATGTGTAGCCCGGTGAGATTCCAGCCTAGAACACCTTCTGAGGTAGTTCTCCTGTCACGTGGGGTGGCTATCAGTGAGAATCAACTCCACAACACCCTGGAACAAAGGTGGGCCCAGTGTTTACCCTCCCCTGACACACAGCATTTACCCTCCCCCGACACACAGGTGGGAGTTTTCTGGTGCAGGTGATGTGCTGGGAAACTCATTTTATGGGCAAACCGCGTGGGTCAGGCGTGTGGGCTCCACGACGGGGACGGAGGGCTGGTCTGTGAAGGACCGTGCGCGCACAGTAGGTGATTGTGAAGGCACCATCGGGGCTTCTGACAGCGTTCTGACATCTCTTCACCATCTGCCTCCCTTTTTCTCTGCTGAGGCTGTCTGCAGCCTTGTTATTATTTTTATAAATACATTCCCAGTGAAGAGAAAATTAAATATGCATGTGTTTTAAGATTAAGCATGCATAACAGAGTTCTGAAAAATGCTTTAATGGAATCAGTCATTCTTTCATGAATATTATAATTTCTGGGTGGCCCAGTTCAGGTCATTTATATAATTGTTCTGGTGTCCTTTGTCTTAAAAAGGACAAAGACAGTCCAATGCTCAGGGGTCTCCTAACTGCCTTTCATTCCCAGGACTCTGTTGAAAACCGAACCACAAAATCCCCAACCAGTCGCCATCAACTTTTCTCTACATCTTGGCCTCCCTGTGTGTTTCAAAGTAGACTATGCTTTGCAGGATTCTCAGCGCTTTTGACCTTGATGTAAACGACCTTGGTCTACCTGACAGTTACAGAAGAGTGAGCTTACTCTTTTCAAACACCCCCATACCCACTCCCTTCAGAAGTGACACTTTGCTTAATGTTTCTAACTCTAGGTGCAATTTCAACCAGTTGACATTGGAGTGGGGATGGCTAGCAGCATATTGATGTCTGAGCCTCACTGAGGAGATTCAGAACGGCTGAGTGTAGAGCCCAGGAACGTACACTTTGCAGTGTTTTGGGCAGATAGGATTGAGAACGTGGGCAGGAGCTCAGAGCCTGCCGGCTTGGACGTCCCAAGAGAAAGGAGATTTGGCTGCTACCATGGGTGAGCTCTTGAGTGCTAACTGGACGGTCAGCGAATCAAGCCCACCAGCTGCCCCAAGGAAGGTGGAGCGTCTGCCCATGTAAAGAGCACAGCCGGCAACTCTTCGAGAAAGTTCCACGCTGCCCTGTGGTGTCGCTGAGGCCGAACCGACTCCATGGCAGTGCACAGGGTCGCAGCTGCACAGGAGGAAGTCTCCAGGAAAGGACGGCTTCATTAGGGATCTGCTGTCACACTAAGCAGCCCTGGTGGTGCATGTTTAAACACTGGGCTGCTGGTAGAAAGGTGAGTGACATAAACGCAGCAGCGGCTTCACTGTCGTCTCCAAAGGTTTCGGCTCCTGGAAACCTGCAGAGCAGCTCCGCAGCTCCGGGACCCTGAGTCTGCAGGACGACAATGTGTTTAGTTCTGTGCGGGATGTCGGCATGCCCTGGTGGCACAGTGCTTTGATGTCTTGGATGCAAGCTGAAAGGAAGGAAGTTCAAACCCACCGGTGAGTCTAGCGTTTGGCTCCTTGACAGCCTCGAGAAAATTCCACTCCATCTCTGTGGGTTCATAAAGCACAGAAATCCAAGTCAGGACATTCCCCAGAACCAGTTTCCAAAGACCAGAAACTTTATGCCCCACTGAGCCACTGCAATGACCCCATATAAACCCCCTGAGTCCAACCGCAGGGCTACTCCCCGTGCTGAGCGCGATAAACTGAGAAATGTTTCTACCTCGGCGTGGTTCTTGGCTTCGATCCGAAACCTTTCATTCACAGCTCTACTCCTAGTGGAAAGAGGAACACTCAGACCCACCAGCGCAGCCCCAGAGAAGAGACAGCCTGGAGCTGTTCCTTTACGACGGCCAGTGTGGGGCTGAGCTGTGCATACAGGGGCCACTGAGGGTCAGAATCAGCTCGATGGCTCCCCCCAGACACGATACTGCTTGCTGGGAAAACTCCCCCAGAAATGCAAGGAGCCTAGTAACTTTCTCCCAGAAAATATCACAGAATGGTTCGTGGTTTTATTTTTTTGAGGGGGCACCGAATTATTTTTTTCTTTTTCTTTTTTAAATTGGTTTGTTTACAGTGTTTGTATACATTGTGTTTCACACAGTTCTTCATTCAGATTGAGCTCTGGTGGCCTGGTTCACAGGGAGCTGCAGTGCTAACCCCAGAGCCTCGCCTTCCAGCAGCTCCTATCCCAGTGCTTCCGAGAGAAAGAAAAGGGGTCAGCCTCCGCCCTGCCCTTTACCGCCTCAGGGCCACAGTGGAGGGTCAGCTAGCAGCTGGTGCCGACTCAGTGGCAATGAGAGAAACTTCCTTTTCCCAAAGTAAATAGCTATAATTGCATTTAGTGAGTAACTGTGGCTTTAATAAGATATGCCGTTTAATTTTTTATTCATAAACTAGTTTCTTTTGCATACATTTTCTAAATGCATGTGAAAAATAACTGAGACTTTTGGAGGTCTTGGAACAAATTAAAATCTATCTCATTAAAAGGAATGGTACCAGCCTTTCCAATCCATATTCTCTCTCTTCACTGGACCAAATTAAGAGCATTAAGTTAGGCATTGTTGGAGGAACATAAATCCTGTTTTGTCCAACAATTAAGTTGCTCAAAGACAAGACAGTGATTTCTATTCTTCGGTTCTTCTTGGGCTAGTATTTCCCCCAGTGCTGTCCGTTCTTCTACACGGCGCTTCACAAACAAATAAGGAAACACAGTCACATAGTGGAACATACATGGAAAACTCTGGAAGCACATCTCTTCCTTGAAGAGTTGCAATCCGTGTTAGTCTACTGAAGGCTTTGAGAAGTCCTAAATTTTGTTTCATCTAGTGTTTTTTCAATATAATCAAACACGCCCGCGTCCTTACCCCCACAAGAAGCTTCTGTTATTATCCCAAGGAGTCAGTGGTGTGGGGAATATATAGGAAGAGTACTAAGAAGCCCATGGATGCTTGGATAATGCGAGTGTCCCATGATCACATCGCTTGCGTGGCATTGAGGTGGCCTTTTGATGGAAACAATAAATACTAGCATCAGGCCTGATGTTGTCCTAGAGACAGGAGATGGTTGGGTTTTTGTTTGTTTGTTTTATATTTTCTACTAGTTTATTTACAAAATTCAAATACATTGTTTTTAAGAACAAATTCCTTCCATTTCCCTCACCCCCATCAAATTGTCCACCCCCATGATTAAGTTCCCCCTCCCCCTGTACATCCTCATCCCTCTGCTTCCACCCCCCACCCCTCTTACAGAATGTGTTTTACAGGTTGGTAAAAGTATAAAATTCAAGCCAGTATTAGGTTGTGACTTCACCCTTGTCTCTCATTAGTTAAGAAAATGTCCAGTGTTTTATTTCTTCTTGCCCAAGCTTGAGTTTGCTAATCTCCAGATTGAGGGTAATAGCAAAGGCAATTTCCTCAGGCTTCAGTGAAGACCGTAAGAGAACAAAGAATGTAAATGCAGTAGCTGGTATCCACGCAATCAGTGGAAGCCATTATTATTTTTATTTAGACATTTTCTTTGCAATCCAGGAGCCTGTGGTTCTCCGTAACGGTCTCTGTAGTCACAAGAGGCTCCAGTACAGAGTGTTTGTGTTATCAACAGGGAAGATTACCTTACCAACGGTGAGTGAAATCATGGGAAATTACAGGAAGCCTGGGCCCTGGCTGTAGAGGAATGGGACTATTCTTTGCTGTTGTTGTTTCTTTACCATATGGGAGAAGAGGAACGGCTTTGTGCAGTTCCAGGCTTCTAAGGATAATTTCTGTATTTGAGTGAATAATATAAAGGTTCAGTAAACAATGAACCACGGTTAGATGGCAAGAGGAAATGGCTCAGAGAAACCTAAATTACAGCATATCTGGGACCAAAAGGAGTCTACCCCAGGAGCCGTGAATTTAGATGATCCTCTTAAACAGAATGTAATGTGGTGGTCATCATTATAGAATACTGCGGGGACACTTAAGACCATCATGAATTTGAACTTCCATGAGAATTGATGAAAGACTTAAATAGAGCAGCTACAAGTGGAGGTGTTGGCTGTAGTACCAAAAATTAGATTGGATGGAAAAAAAAAAAAGAGTTGGGAATGTGTTTTACTGTTGCCCTCCAGGAAGCAAATTATCCTTCCAGCTGCAACATTTGGAACAAATTCCTGCCTTGCTCAGCCATTGCATGTAACACGCGGGCACAATATGCCAGCTTGGCACCAGCGACCTAGAGGAAGCTCATTGGCAGTGCTGGGGTTGTGTGGCCAGTGCAGTCCATTACCCTTCAGCGAGCTGTCGCAGATGAACAGGAGTTCACTGTCCTACGGTCCGGGCTCACACACTTCTCCAGAGACAAACTGTCGTTGTTAAGTACCATCGCGTGCAGCACGACTCACAGCCACCCTGTCAACAACAGATCTGAACCTGTGTCATCCTTAACATCTCCAGCATATTTGAGCTCATTGCTGCAGTCGCTGTATCATCGCATCTTGCTGAAGGTCTTCCTCTCTTTCACTAACCCTCCACCTTTCTGAACATGGGTCCCTTTCTAAGAAATACCCCCTCCTAACAATCTCGCTTGGACCCACAAGCAACACTACTAGCAGTTAAAAAATCAAAAGACTTATTGCACTGGGAAAGCCTGCTGTTAGGGACCTCTCCAAAATACTGAAGAACAACGTGTGAGCCTGACTCAAGCCATGGTCTTTCTGAGCACCTGCTCTGCATTTGAAAGTTGGACAATGAAAAGAATCCCAGAAGAAAGATTAATGCTTTTGGGTTGTGGTGTTGGAGAAGGGTGCTGAGTGTCCCCGCACTGCCAAAGAAACAAACCCAGATGTCTCGTAGGAGGTGCAGCCAGAACGTTCCTTAGAAGCAAGAATGGGGAAGCTTTGTCTCACTTACTTTGGGCAAAGACCAAGTAACTTTTGAAAATAAACACCCTCATTTATAAAGACCAAGCTTGCTGGTCTGACAGAGACTGGTGGAATCCCAGAGCTTAAGGATCTCAGCTGGCCTCCAAGTCTGGGATAAGACTTATCTCCATGGTTCAGCCCTCAGTCAAACAACACAAAAATATAAAACAAAACCCATTGCCTTAAGGTCCATTCCAGGTCATGGCATCTCTCCAAAGCTTTATAGGGAGAAACTGGCCTCGCTTTCTTTCATAGTAGTTGGTGGATTTGAACCCCTGGCCTGTCAGCGGTCTAATTCGTAATACATTATGCCCCCAGATTTCCTTCAGTCAAATAATAATAGACAGGCCTGTTACGTGGACAATAACATAATGGAGAGAGGTACTCACTTCTTAGAAAAATGGCCAACATGAGGTCAAAATCATGGGGCTTTCCCGAGCTAAGACTCTGACCACAGGAAGGAAGGGAGAATGGAAATGCAGGGTGGAGGGAGGAAGAGGAGTTCTTCACAGTGTGGGGTTTCAGCCAATGTTCTGAGACAAAAGGCATTAAATGTTAAATGGAAAACCCACTTCCTGTGAGACTTTCACCAGAATCATAATAAGGGGAAACAGACAAGCAAATGCCCAAGGACAATGCCCCTCACCCCTCCTGAGTGCCCTCTTCACTGCCCAGTCCAGTTCCGCAGCTTGATTTCTCCTGTTCTCTTGTTGCTCGTGCTGATGATGCGGAGAAGGTTCTTCTGCAACCAGACTGGAAAATCCCGCAAGTGGACGCTGTGGGTGCCATTTCCGTACCCTGGATGCTGTGGGTGCCATTTCCGTACCCTGGACGCTGTGGGTGCCATTTCCGTACCCTGGACGCTGTGGGTGCCATTTCCGTACCCTGGACGCTGTGGGTGCCGTGCCTTTGTACCACGTAAAGTCTTCCATCCCAGAAACCCACACCAGGAAGCATGTTAGTACGTGCATGAATGTATTGACATGGAAACTGAGGCAAGGGAAAGGCTTGAAGTGATAACTGTTCTGGGAAGTTGCAGGATGAGCTCTGAAGGAGTTCTGAAGGTCAGAACTGTTTACACAATGCCTTCAAACAATGTCATTGTCACTATTAAAGACAGAATGAAAGAGAGGAGCGAACTGGGGTGGGGGGGTGGTGGGCAGGGAGAAAAGTGCAACAATGAATGAATGGAAATCCAAAATCTCTGTAAACGTTCATTAAAATTAATAAAAAAAGTAAAGAAAGAAAAAAACCACGTCTGTTTGAAAACAGTTTCACTTTTCTGTTCAATGCACCTTTTCAAATCCCTCTTCCAATTTAGAATAGGAAGAGAAAAGGGTGCGCTTTCAGGCCTGCTTGGGGATCACTTCCAACCCAGCAGACAGCTCATAATCCCTTGGGTCTAATTTAGAAGAGGAAAGAGTGGTTTCTGGGGTTCCCAGACGTATACCTTGTGTTTGGTCGAACACTTTGGCATTCTGCCAAGGAGTGACGGACTCCCATCCAAGTGCAGCGTTAGGCAGGAGGAGGGTCTCCACTCCTGGGAGGGGACAGGGCTCATGAAGACTTGCTGGGCTGGAGAAGGGGAGCAAAATCCCCTGGGGCTTCTCCGGAGCTCCTAACTTGATTTCTTAGGAGCTCCAGTCAGATCAAAGCCGTTGTCCTTCCCAAGCTCCCAGTCTTCAGTTGCGAGATATGAAGGGGCCATGGGTTCTTGCCCTCCTCTACTCATCATGCTGACCTCTGTCTCCCACCTGCGAGATGAGATGGCCAGACCAAGGTTCCTCTCCTAACCAACACTCCGATCCCTTAAACATGGGGCACCTATCTCAGGAGAAGGAGGCTCACCTTCACCCCTTCTCCTGAGCTTTAGAGGATGAGGCTTTGATTGTGTAGATGATTCAATCCCTTGTCTAGGGGAAGCACGGATAGTGCCACTCTCATGATTTCAAAATCTTCAGTCTTAATGCCACACAGAACCATGCACAGAACACACTATGGCAGACTGGTGGAGAACAAAGACTGTCCACGGTGGCTTGTCTTTCCCCAGCCATTTCTCAGAATCTTCCTTGCTTTGTAGAATACAGAAAAGGACTCTGTTCTAAATGTTTAAAAAGGAAGTTCCTGGGGTGGTTGCAGGAGTCAACAAATTTGGTGTAGGAGCGGCTGGGCCTTCTTCAACAGACCTTCTGCAAGGGAACCGTTTCCTGCAATCAAAGCCACAGTAGCAGAATATCAAGGCTCCTCTATGGAGCCCTGTGCATGTTTAAGTGCTTGGCTGTGAACCAGGAAGTTGTCAGTTTGAATTTATTCAGTAGATTAAAGGAGGAAAAAACCTGGAGGTCCTCTCCTGTAAAGCGAGCACCCCAGGAACCAGCGGGCAGTTCTGCTCTGTCCCATGCGGTCCTTAGGAGCCGAGATTGATTCGACACACTAAGTAACCAGTTCAGATGAGTCTGTACATCAGGAGACAGTTTTCTAGACCACCCTGAACGAGTGAACGGTCATCCTAACCCTTCTTGGTTATAGGTAATGACAACTTTCCGGACAGCAGTCAGTGGTCAGTGAGCTCTGTCCCAGGCCTGGCAAGAATAATGACAAGAGGACAGGTTGCTTATGACAGTCCCGACCCTTCTTCAGACACACTTCTGTAACTTAGCACTTAGAAAGAAAGGCCTGCTCTACCTACATGGCTCTTTTCATAAACTTGACCGCTCCCACATGGATCTATGCATCTTCAGAGTACACAACGCTGTTTGCTTTAGTCTCTTGTCCAGGGGTGACCAGATCTACCCCAGAAGTACATTTCCCTTGCAATCTGGTGACTACTGGCTTGACCACAGAGTTAATTGGGCTGATGTGCTCTACTCGGTTTTCCTTGCTTAAAAGCAAGAGCCTCTTGTTGGGGAAGCATTCTCCCCCAGGGTCTTTCCAGAGCTGTTTCCACAAGCTGCCTTTCCAGCAATAGTCTTTGGTCCATGGATCAAGAAGTTGGGGAGAACACTGAGCTTCAAGCTGGCAACTCCAGAGACGCATCTGTTTTGGATGACAGAATGCTGTGGCTTTCTGGTCTGGGCATAAACGTCCACTTCAGTTAGGTTCTGTGGACTCATTCATTCAGCACATACTGCCGAACCAGCTGCTGGCGAGTAGGTAAGGGCAGCAGGAATGTCAAGGACACCAGCTGGACCTCACGTGGTCTCCTCTACGGGCCATAAATAACTACAATAACTGATGGATGCTGGTCCTCATGCTGTGGGAGACCAAGAGCACCCACATTCAGTGCTACTGGGGACATTACACCAGGAAATGCAAGCAGATTCCACCATGCAGCGCAGGCGAGAGCTCAGGGAACAAGATTTAAGTAAGTGGAGCTGAGATTTTTGCCCTTATGACCATATGCTAGGCAAACACAGACGGGCCTATTGTCACAAAAATTCAGAGTTATGATTGGGAAGATCTGACTGTATATCTAAGCCACATGATAGAGCTAAATATAAGGCAAAGCTCTAAGAGGGCATTTGTAAGAGGCAGGTAGAACAAGGCTCTGAAAACTAGTGTGCAGTCCAAATCAGGCCAACCAGCTATTGTTAGAAATACAATTCTAGTGGAACACAGCCACACTCGGTCATTAACTGATTATCTACAGCTGCTTTTATGTCACATTAGTAGAGTCAGGTATAATATTTCAGCATCAAAAGGGGTTGTCTGCCTTCTAGTTTTATTTGCCAACTGTGTTCTATCCATGAGATGTAAGTTTGGGTTAGAATTATGCTTATTTTTGACAAGTTGTTGTGAAATTACCATATCACAATTACAAAGGGAAAGGAGGAGGGAGTAGTTGGCAAACAAACATAGAAAGCTCATGTTATTCGAGTTAAAACATGGCAGCGATGACAGCGAAAGGGCAGACTTCACAGAGCCAAAACATTGACTCTCTGGCCAGTTGGACAAAATAAACTAAACTTTATTGCAGAGCAACTGAGAGCCAAGTGAAAAGAATGCTGGGTTAGTGTTCCCCGGGATGTGTGATCCTTGCTGACTAAATCACCACGGACAGAGATAGAGACGTGAGCTTACCAAGGGCCGAAAGGGGAAGCTGTGTGCCCGGGCAGCCCTTGCTTTGCTCAGATAATACACATTTGAACTACTTCTCGGAAGGACAATGAGATGTGCCCCAGAATGAAGAAACAGTATTTATTGACTTACCAAGAGTTGCTTCATCTTTTCCTAACTGCCATTCCCTTGAGGAACGGGGCCCTTGAGAAGTGCTGGGTGACCTCTAGGTTCTGAGGACAAAGCTAAGGCCACCCTAACCATGAAACATTCTTGACAAAGGCTGTGGACAAAATGCACAAACAAAGAGCTGGCAGTGAGTACAGCACCTCCCGGGGAAGAGCGGCGTCACTCAGGCACGGAACGTTGAGAGGTGGGGGTGCCGTTGTCAGAAAGGCTTCTCCATAGAGAGGATGGTAGGACAGCAGAGAAATGAGACTTGCAGACTCAGCAGCATGAAATGGAAAACCATTTGCTACATTTGAGAAACGCAAGTGTCTGTATCTTTGCAGGACATTGGGCAAGGGCGGAGTGGTAGAGTGGCCCGGGTCTTCGTGGTCCAAGCAGATAGATTAGAGGATCAGCTAAAAACAGGAAGACTCCAATGAAATAGACTGACACAGGGAGTTAAATAGAGCAAAAATCACGAGGCTAGGACAGGACAAGGAAATATTTCCTTCTGTTGTAAACAGTTAATTGTGTGTTGGGACCAACTCAAAGGCACTTAACAACAACAAAGGAAATAAGCAATGGCATATACATTTTATTCTAAAAACTGCAAGAAGTCAGTGGACTGTTAGTGCTTTAAGACAATCATTCTGGCTGTGTTTGGGGAGCAGACAAGATGAATTGATAGAATCCTCTTTTGGGAGTATTACAAGGCCCTGGAATTGTGAGTTGAATTCTTCACCTTTTCTTCCCTGAGCATAGACGATGTGACAAGCAAACCCCCTGACATAGTTTAATGGAGTTTGTGATTCTTCTGGATTCCATCCTGAATGTGGAAAGCTAAAAAGAATGTTGTTTCTACCTTTCAAGAAAGAGTTTTATGCTAAAACAAGCCTCTATAAAATCATAAATTTTTGGAATCCATACATGAGCTAAGGTTGTAAGGCAGTCAACTAACCTAAAGTTCAAGGTCAGAGTGAAAAATAAAGAGCCCCAAGAGAGATGGTTATCTCAGCCGAACATGGAATACGGTGTAGCTGCCATCCAAGCTCATCACCCACCTGTCACATTCCCACTTTGTAGCTGCTATTGTGGCTATAACATTGGATGCTTCATCAGACAACCAGTATTTCAGATAACTACAGGACCAGCCATAATAGACAGGTTTCAGAGAAATTGTCAAACTAGGGCAAATAAAGAAGGAGGCCTGGTAGTACACTTCTGAAAATTAAAAACTCAGCTCATGACTGTTGAGTTGTGATGGACTCATACATGGACCCTTCAGCAAGTTCTCAGAGGCTGTAAATCTCAGGGGAGAAGATTGTCCACTTTTCTACCATGGACCCACTCGTGGGTTCACATCACCTGAAAGGCACCACCTTTGGGTGGCAGCCCAACTCTTGATGGACTCCACCACCAGGCCACCCCAGTGAAGCCACAGGACAACAGACCGTTGTCTGACTCATTAGCTTTGAATTGATTGCTGGGTGAGGACAATGCGTTTAGCAGAGTGGAGGGCTAATGAGGCCAAGGGAGGACTTGAGTGAGGCTGAGTGACCAGTGACGGACTGACGTATGCTGGCCATTCTGAGGATGATGCAGGATCAACCTGGTGTAAACAATGTTACTGTCAGCGCTCACTAAATGGAAGCCAAGAACATCTCATTGCCATGGGATCACCTCCAATTCATAGGACCTAAAGGACTGAATAGAACAGGTTGCTTTTAATCTTGTAAATCTTTACTTAATAGACTCTCCTCTCTGTCTCGTTGAGGGTGGGGCCTCGAAGCACTCAGTTTTCGGTTAGAGGCTGATTATTTCACAGTTACACCAGCAGTACACTTTATAACAAGAGCAACATCCATCCAAACAGGTAGAAGGACTGAGCTCCAGATGTTGACAGGTTTGTCAAAGGCCACGTGCACAAGAGCCTGAGCGGCAGGCCCTCAGGGGTGTGGACACACAGGAACTTCCATGTTTGTAGCACTCCTCTCACCACCCTCTTCCAGTTCTCTTGGGGACGGGATAGGACAGAAGACACTGTCTCACTGGGACGCGCAGGCTGAGATAAGAGGGCACATGAGGGACAAGAGGTGGAGGAGGTATGTCTGCCCGAGCTCTCCTCCCCTAAACAACAAAGTTCTCAGGATAACAAGAGGGAAGAACAGGCCCTCTGTAAGACACAGCCATCCGGGTGGGACCAAAAGGGTAGAGGAGTATCTTCAAGGAACCCCTGTCCCAGCTAGCCCCCAAGGAGCACAGACACCCCAGAAGAGTTTGAGGGAAATAACTCTGTACTAGTAGCCCTGTCGGTGGGGTGAAGCCCTCAGCTACTCACTGAAAGACCTGAACCTGGAACCTACTGGACCCTCTCAGGAGAAGGATGGATGCTTCTGCAGAGAAGAGAGCTTTGCAGATTCTCTGGGGAAGTCCTAGTCTGTCCAACAGGGTGACTGGGAGTAGAAATCAACCCAGAGCAATGAACTTGGTAACCATCATCACCAGAAACCCAAACCAGGTTAAATTCCATGTAGATCACCTTGATACCACCCAGCTTTGTCATTATTCGCGGGTTAGCAGGAGAAGGGGCATGTCCACGACCAGGTTACAGACTCTTTATTTCTGTCTCAAATATCTAACACATGAAATTCCGTTCTAAACAAAAAATGACAAGACATAGAGAAAACACTGCCAAGAGACAAAGCAGTCAACTGAACTAGACTCAGGAATGACTCAAGTGTTGGAAAAACCAAAAGGGAATTTAAAACACCATGATTCATATGTCAAAGGCTTCAGTGGGTAATGGGAGACAGCATGCAGGAACAGATGGGGAATTTCAGTAGGGAGATGAAAACTATGAAAAAGTATCAAATAAAAATTGTAGAAATAAAATCATGGCCACATAGATGAATAATTCCTTTGAGAAACTTATCAGTAGGCTCAAACAGACCTGGGGATGGGGACTAGCTAATTTGAAGATAGGTCATTTAAACTACTTAAATTAAACAAACAAACAAAGGAGTTAAACAAACAAAGCAAAAATCAAAGAAAAAAACCCACAAAGAAAGAACATCTCAGAGAGCTGTGGGACAGGAGTGTAATTTCAATTTCAGAAAGAGATAAAAAGAATGTGGCAAAATACACACTTGAAGAATAATGTCTAATGTTAATGACAATAATCATTACCATCATCATCTTAATCACTAAAGGCATAAATCGACAGACTTAGAGAGTCCCAAGCATGAGGAATAACAATAATAAAGGAGGAAAACGAACAAAACCTAGACATTCAAACGGAAGGGTCATATCTAGATATATCACGTTTGAGTGGCTTAAACCAAAGGTTTTAATAAAATACTGAAGGAATTTATTGAAAAGTTTTATGAAGAGGAAAACAGATAAGAACAGATTTCTCTTGAAGACAAATACAAGCTGAAAGGCAATGGAATATAATCTTGAAAGAACTAAAAAGAATAATCTAAACCCAGGATTTCATGCCCTATAGAAATGTATTTCAACAGTGAAAGAGAGTACTTATATTCCAAATATGTAAAAACATACAGTTCTCATTACCAGCTATCTGATATTATAAGAAATAATAAAAGATGTTCACTGGACAAAAGGAATAGGATACAAAATCTTGGCTCTGCAGAAGGAAACAAAGACCTCCAACAACAATTAAAATGAAGGCAGACAGGAAATCATTCTTTTCTTATTTTAACCTCTCTGACTGATAGACTGTCTAAAGCAAAAGTGTCGATGTACTGTGATACAGTTGTGTTGTTAAGTGCCATCGAGTCGTGGGCAACTCATAGCGACCCTGTGAACAGAAGTCCTCGACACTTGCGTGCATGACTTTCATCCTTTCTCCAGGTTCATAGAGTTTTTATTAGATAAGGAAAATCGTTGACAACAATACCACAGAAGGTGGCAGGGAGGAATCCAGATTACACAGTTAAAATGCCTTTATGAAACACATGAGTAAATGTATTATTATTAGAAGGTAAAGAGTAATTCATTCAATATGTACATTGTACCACAGAACAATCACTGCCACATTTTAAGGAGAGTTTTAAAAAAGAAGACTGTGTGGTCCCGTTTGGTCTCATCTCACTGTTCCCTTTCTGTTCATGCCTTCCTTTCTTTTTTTGTGAAGACACTCCAAGCATGTTCCTAACCCTGATTTTTACCCTTTATCTATTGTAAGCCTTCATGGCCACCTCACATGCCTGGGCTCTTCTCCTAAT
Source organism: Elephantulus edwardii (assembly GCF_000299155.1). Classification (NCBI taxonomy): domain Eukaryota; kingdom Metazoa; phylum Chordata; class Mammalia; order Macroscelidea; family Macroscelididae; genus Elephantulus; species Elephantulus edwardii. Next base: position 3,173,136 of record NW_006399943.1, on the reverse strand, counting down.
TCAGATATGTCAGCTCCTTGGGAAAAACTTCTGAAATGGTACCATCTAAATATATCCCACCAAGTCATATTCCAGAAGTTCTTCAGTGGCACCGTTAACCCTTCCTTACTAGCCCAAAGACTTGTTTGGACACAAGCTGAGGAGGACAGCATGGCTTTTCTGCTTCTCAGTGAGCACAATCTTAAAACTGGACAGAGTGCACTTATATTCTGACACACGTTGGGTCACCATGGGCTGAAATAGACTTGATCCCAATATTTTCTTTCCTTTAGTCATTCCCTATGGATAGAAGCATATTCAAGATCGTGGAAATGGTGTGGTGCAGAGCAGTGTTTTCTGTTACACACAGGAGTCCGAAGAGTCAGAGTCGACTTTACAATGAACAAGTCTCTTTGTAAACCACATTACCCTGGGTCATGTTCTTCAGAACCCCCACTCTCCAAAATGATTTTGTTTATTCATTTGCTTCTGTTCTACTTTTGCCACTGAAAATACTAGCTCCAAAGGGGTCGGCCATGCTTGTCTTGTCCTGTCAGTGCCCGGAACTGTGCCTGACATAGCAGGAGATCAATAGGTGTCTACTCATTGACTTATTGAGAGAATGAATGAGCGCCATGCCAGGTGAATGATAAATGAAGGTGACTGAAGAGAACAGGACCATGGCAGGGACATTTATGGCAACATTGCAGGAAGGGAGACAAACCAGGAATAAAGTCTATGTTGAGTCTTAGAGGAGAGCCAGAGGTTGGCTTAAATGGAAATGAAGAAAGAGTATATTTCAGGCCAATGGGGGCTCCATAAATATACACAGAGGTGTCAGATAAAATTGTGTGAAGAGAATTTAAGGCATTCTTTTCACCAAAAATTTCAGTGAGGGTGCTACAGTTGGTGTTGGGCCAGATCAGGACGGGTAATGTGAGGAATCGGCCATCATGTTGGCAATGTTGACATTGTCTTGGTGACAGGAAGGACTCATGAAAGGTTTGGGAGCTGGAAATCATGTAATATGGTTGCTGTGTTAAATAGTTAATGCTTTGCATGGACCCAGAGAATGTGAAGGCAACAGCACAGACAAAATTTTTTACAACAAAGTTCACAGTACTTTTCAAGAAAGCCAAAGTTTAGACATGTCTACAATATTTGTCCACCACTAGTTGGATAAATACAATGTGGTCCATGCATGCCATAGAACAGTCCCTGCCCATGAATGGAAAGGAAATCTTGATTCACCTTTTGACACATATGGACCTGGAAAACATTATGCTGTGTGTGCTAACACGACAGACAAATACTGCACGGTCTTCCTTCTGTGAACTAAGCTAGTGTCTCAAAATCAGAGACAGTGGTTTCCAGGGATGGAAGAGCTGAGGGTGATAGGTGGGGTGCTCAGGAGCAGTGAGTTTATGCTTATGATGGTGAATTACTTTGGAAAGGGGGTAACTAGCTGGTGGTACAACGTAAATGTCATCAAAGTAGCTGAATTGTGCAAGTAGAGATTGTTGACAAGGCTGGTGGCTTACTGTGTGCAGTTTCACCACAAAAAAGAGAATGCCATGCTAGGCAGAGAGAGAGCTGGGAGGTGAGGACCAAGGGACCTGTTGGAAGGCTTTGGCAATAGTAAGTTTGAGTGGTGCTGAATCAATGAGTCCTTGGATGGTGAGAGGACATGGAGCTGAGATATTGAGGTGGTGTCACCAACAAGGCTGTTGACAGCAGGATGCAGCATAAGGAAGAGAGGAGTGTCCAAGTTTTGCATGAGAATCCAAGCTGTAAAGATTGGTAATGTTGCAATCCCATCTAGACCACTGGGAAAGGAACACTTTTATGGGGAACAAGGCTGAGTTTCCACAGATCCTTCCTGAGCTGTCAACGGAAGAAGTAGATAGCAGTGGTGAGTGGACAGACAGAAATGAGTGTTAGGGCCTAACAGACAGCAATTGCTTAATATAATTGTGAAATCAGCAATATGGAGATTTTTGTCATTATAAGATTGGAAGAGACGGCCCAGGGACAGACAGGTAGAAAAAGACTATAGTATTCACTCTCTTGTCTTTTTCCACTAAACTGGAAAGAACTACATTACTTACTTTACCTTTAGGCTGTAATATTTCATCTTTCCTCCCCTTTCAAATAACCATGTCACAAAGAAAGTATGCAGCGATGCCCACATGTAATTAAATATTTCCCAGAGAAAGCAGGCTTGTTTTTTTCTATCAGTGATTCTTTTCCTGCAGGTTGCCTTGGCTGATGCTTCCTTTTAAATATTGTTCATACTGTATCTGGTGCAGTGCTGTTCCGCGGTGGGTGTTCAATAAATGTTAGATGATGATAATTATATGCATCGCTGAAACAGCAGAGCTGCACAACCAGCAGCTACTCAATTCCACAATGTCAAAGTTTTGGAATTAAAAAGAGAGCGAGCGAGAGAACTTGTTCTTCCTTTATATTATAGCATTGGATCAGAATCACAGGTTTCAAGCAGAATAATAAAAGCAATTTCCTATAATGGAGGTAGGAGGGAAAATAGCATTTATTGAACACCTCCTATGTGCTTTGCATTATGGTGATGCAGATAGATAAATATCCAGACAGAGATATAGAAATATGCAGTATATACCATAGTGTCAGGTGGTTGTTTTCAAATGTGGGGATGGCAAGTGTTAGTCTCTTCCATTTCATGCATTGTATTTCATTTTTAAAAATTTTAATGAGTATGCATTGCTTTTAAAAACATGTTTGAAATAAATTGTGTGCTCTCTCTTTATACATATAGATATATAATATATAGGTGTGTGTTGTTATTATCTTGCTTCTTTATACCTTTATATGCCTTGTAATTTTGTATTGATTGTTCAATATTGTAAAGCATTTCATTTTAAAATATAGACAGACTCTATACGAATCAGGCAAGAAGTAAACAGAGATAATATGTTATGAAGTTTTTGCCTTATCTGTGAGGAGGCGTAAGTAGCAATTATTCTTAGATGATTTTATGTCGAGGATGCCTGCCATCATTTCTATGCAGCATTTAAAAGAATAAGAGAAGTGAGTATAACTTCCAAGTTAATAGAGGAAGAAGTGGAATATGAAAAATACTCAATTAGCTTAAGAGAAGACACATGTGCGTGCACAAGAGACTCGCTCGTTGGAACAAAGGGGATGCTGGCAGCAAGCTGAAAACACCATTGAACGCTGCCGGAGGCGACACCCAAGTACACCAGCAGCGACTTTCTGTGAAAATGAATTTTTGCATCAATTAAAAGGCAAAGATTTTCAGAGTAGATTAAAAATGATTGTAGATTTCCACTTCTGCACCTGAGAAATAGCAGAGTCTTAAATGCCCCTGACACCATTCACTATAGAAGGGAACACAGTAGAAAAGCAAACCCTGTTAAGCTGTTACACAGTAAACAGTGCAGGAGTGTTTTCTGTGAGGCAGGGAGTAGGCAACATAAATCGTGTTTCCATTACTGTTTGGCTGACACCTGGTGACGACCTGGGTCTCCTGGGCGTCATGGGTTATTGTCAGGCTCCCAGGGATCCCAGAGTTTCTTAGGCCACTATTTTTGTGGGAGCCGATCATGAAGTCTTTTCTCCTGCAGAGCTACTGGGTGCATTTGAAACACTGAACTTTTAGTTAGCAGTGAGCCCTCAACCAGGACATCTCCAGGGCCGCTATGAATGCTGTTATTACCCCTGGCTTAGGCCACGAGAAATTTAGAAAATTGGGAATCTGATCAAAGAGAGTTGTTGTTGTTGTTGTTGTTGTTGTTGTTGTT